>NC_142243.1:67147123-67463373 GCF_052056855.1 Sturnus vulgaris | reverse complement strand
CCTTTAGACCTGTAATTTCCAGCATCTTGCTTTAATAAATACTTCTGAATCCAAAGACAGGAGAAACATTTCTTTGCAGAAGGAAAACAACATACGTGTCAGCATTCAAGATGTTTCTTTTCTCAGCAGCTGGAATATTGGTTCTACTAAATTTCTTTCTGCAAGTTTTCAGGTATCTTACAGATTTTTCCACTCTTCTCCCTAATAACAACCACCAGAAGTAATTTCAGGAATATTTTCATCTAGTCCAGTTGAAGCTACTGTATTACAGTCAATTTTGTGATTTGGAAACAAGGAAGATTAGATCTGCCCAAGTGGTCATGAGCCACCCTCTCTCTGAAACAGAAGAGCTAATAATAAACTCTACTAGAATCACTATGCTGACAGCCAAGGGGGCTTTATTTGTCCAGATTAAGTACTGGCCTCCAAAAGGGTTGTTTTCAAGTACAGCTTAGCAGTGGCTAATATAAACTCAGACAATTCTTAGATCTTGCTCTGTCATGTGCCTTGTAACAGGGTAACACAGAAAGACCACACACCCTATAAACAGCCCGCTCAGGTCCAAGAAGATTGTTAGTCTAGAGCTTCTGGAAAAAAGTGGGATGGAATTTACAGCTGTGTCTTTGTAATTGCATCTTGGTTAGACATGCCTGACCACTAATCCGTGGGTTACCACGTAACTCTAAATGCACATAACCTCTTTTCACTCCAAACTGCTGAGCTCCTTCCCACCTAGCCCTCTCCATCTTCCTTCTACAGGCCCCAAACACGTTGCCACAAGTGCTCGTAAGAACAGCTGTTTATACCTGCAAATAGTTCAGAGTAACTTGTGGTTTTGCAAGTCACCAACCAAAATACTGAATACCGAAAACCTAACTAAAAAGGGGAACCAATACAACGGATTGTTGGAATTATGCTGGGAGCATTTAAATCAAGATGTTAGGACTATTTTTCTCTAGAATACAATGGTCAGGGCATTACCTTAAGCATCTGGAAAGTATATGCCTGAACAATTTATTCAGTTATCTTTTATCCAATTAACTCATTTCTATTTTTATGAGACTCTCTGAACAGGATTTAGATCCTTGATCAGATGTGCTTCTAATCCAAAAGCATCAGGATAAGCATGACATTTTATTTACCTTTTAGTACTGTCTTGCAGCCTTTCTCTCAGTTGCAGAAAGAACTGGAACCCTGTATCAGCTGCAGCCAGACTGGTATGGATTAGCAAGGAAATATGCATTTCTTCTCCATTAAGGACTAACACTGAGTTGTTAAGAGATTTAAACAAAGCATTTGAAGGTTGTCAAGTTAATTTCCATCTGTGCAATTCCAAAGTGGCAACTAATGCATATATACAATAAATAGAAGTATGCTATCGTTTTCTAAATTTTCATTAGAATTTAAACTATTATAAAAAAGTTTATACTTTGGTCCTGACCCATATAATCAAAACTGGCTAGTACATTTACATAAAAATCAGTTCAAGTATTTGTAAAACATTAAAACTTAATACAAGTAACTTTCTGCTATTAAGACTGACTTGGAAATTTTCAATGTTTTTTAATTGCAAATTAAAAAGTGTTCTTTCTGCTAAGACAGTTCAGAGACAAAAACTCACAAAAAATCAAAACAAAACACAAATTAACCTCACAGAAGATACAAAATCCTGGTGCAAGGACATACATTTCAGCAAATGTCTTCTGAAATAGAGAAGCCAGTATTTTCTAGCAGATGAGATAAAGACAAACAACCTTGTTCCTGTATAGGTTTTTTTTACTATACATATAAGCAAATGTTAGATTAAAACTGATTAACATTTTTGTGAAAGACGTTTATTGAATACAAAAAAATCCCCATTACATTCAGCCTTATTATAAATGATTACACACAAAGAAATTCAAAAGTGTAAGATCAACAGTCTAACTGGCTGAACGTTTTCGGAATTTAGATAATTTATGAATCCTTCTCAACTGTACAATAATAAAATTCAAAAAAATACACTTTATCTTTCCAGCAATTCTAGTCAGAGGGATTCTGTGCTCATGGTGTGAATGGCAGCCCCCACTTCGGCAGCTCTTAGTTTTATGATTTTAAGTGTAGGACTTCCCATGTTGGAAACAAAGTGGAGAAGAGAAAACCTGAACAAAAATTTATGCAAAGAGTTCACTTTGATCCTAAAAGCTGCCAGCCAAAGTTCAAGACTGCAGGCTTACAAGTACCATTGTCCATGCTGAGGCAATGAAGCTCAGGTTTATAAAAGCCTTCCCACACAGAAGAAGGTTAAACATATTCACATCAGTGCTGCCTGATTTGGAAGCCCTACTGTGGATTTTCAAAGCTATCAAGCCTCCAGCTGTATATCTTGGATACCCACTTATGAGATGCTAGACCATCAGGTCAAGACACCAACGTATAAGACATTTTGCAAAGTGAACTTCAGAAATTTTCCTATTGCCTTTGAAGGGATTTTATTTACTACATCCAAGACATTGAAACAATGTCTGTAGTCTTTATACAAAGTTAAACTACAGGTATAAACCTACAGTTTAGTTTCTGTACAAGGTAAGATGAGACAAACATAATGAAACCTCAGCTCATTTTTATGAAACCTCTGCACACCACTTGTTATCACTGCCTCACTGCTGAACACTGACATTTCATGTCATATTGAAAGATACTAAGATAAAAAAACTGATTTGCACAAAAGAAATTTGAAATAACTTTATATACACAACAAAAAGCCTTTCAGAAGTACAAAAATAACATCTATATGCCAATTAGTTACCATGCTGTTATAGTTCTTTCAGTGCCTACACATGCAAGACTGTAATCTAGATTCAGAATAATTCTGTATCTGTAGAATGTATCAGAATATAAAAGAGATTAATATGTGACTAACTCTTCTTATTTTCAGAATTAACATGTATTCAAAATATCTTTGTAACCAATACTGCAATATTCCAGTCTCTGCATGTATACATGTAGATAAGCAGCTTTCATCTTAGTCGATTTTAAAATCTCCTGTATGCTGGTAATCCACGCTAAAAAGCTACGATGGCTCTAATGAATCTAGTTATACAACGCAATTCAAAATGTACAAAGCTATAAAAAAGGAAACATTTATTGCCATGCATGAAACTTAAGTATGTTCAACTAAAAATTGCATCAAATGCAGTTCTGTTGAAAAAAAACCAAAAAATACACACAAAGCAATTTACATTAACACTCTTAACATTAGATCAGAAAAATTAGCTCTGACTTAATACCACAAGGGTAAGACACATTTCTTTTGCTGGTGCCTATCAGATCTTCAAATCCATGGAAACATAAACCCAGGAATCTTCATTTCCCACAGTCAAATCAGATCATGAAATCAACTGAAAAGAGAAGTATATTAGTTTTCTTTTTTTTCCTCAATCCAATTACATATAACCTCTCCTTTTTTATCAAATTATCAGGAAAAGACACTCTCCTTTTGCTATCACAAAAAACTCAAAACCATCCCTAGAGCAGACAAATTGCTCTTGCATGCCTTTGCTGATAGTGACGCAAGCATGCACAAGACATAGACACAGCAATTCTAGACAGCCATGTATCAACATCTCTGAGTTAAGCCACAAGAAAATGAAGTTACTTTATTAACTCCACTAAGTGAACCTCACTTCTACGGTTCCATTTTTAGTTTCAGGGCAAGCAAAAGGAATGAAACCTGATTTTTTTTCCAAATTACAAACCTTAGATTGGACAATAAACCCTCTGTCATAAATACAGTAGCTAAGGGCTAATCTTCAGCACAGCAAACTCAAATCAAAACTGTACTACCAAGAGCACATAGAGAAAAGCTGTCCATCTTTATTCCCTTTTGCCTGAGCTGACAGGTCTGCAGAGCTTGTACAGCCCCATGCATTGTTATCTATGAATGTATGCAGCCAGTGCCTGAATTAGAGTGCACCTTGCAGCCAAGGTTGTAATTTCAAGCAAATTCACAGCTTTCAGAGTACAACTCATTAAAAACAACAGTAACATTAATGCTAGTTATGCTTAACCAAAGAAATGCATAAGAGTAGTAGTGGCATGGTAAGTAAAGAATCTGAAGCAATTATTTTTTTAAATAGGGAAACACAAGAGAAAAAAAACCAAACCCAACATCAAAGGTTTAGGAGAGCCCTAAACTTTCAGTATTATACAAAAACCTATTAAAACTGGTGTAAGAGGATGCCATGCCAAGCTGAAGAAAAAAAAAAAACAACCCACCTCAACCCAGAATATTTTCTAAATGATAAAGTCTTTACCTCTTTGACTGTTTTTTTAATGAAGTCTTTTCTGTCAGATAAATCATAACTAGGGTATTTTTCATACACCTAAAAAAAAGTAAAAACAAAAAAACCACAAAAACAAACCTCAAATTACTTTCATTCAATGGATTTTATGAATAGAAGAAGCTTAAATGAAATTAGGGCAAAAACTGATGTTGGCACTTCTAGTACTACAACTGTCAAAATGCCCTATGTTAATTAGGGAAAGACCAAGCTTATTTCTCTCTCCTTATTTTGACCACATAAATATTTAAATGCATGTACTCTTTTATGTTTGATCATACTTGGTATTACATCATGATTGGTACTACAATTTTTCACATCAACAAGCTGAAATGCCTAACTTGCCAAGTCACACAAGTAAGAATTCTCCAATTTTTGTTTTAAATGCTCTCTTAAGTCGTCAGATAGCCCTGCATTAGCATAGGAAGCTAAACAACTAATGAAAAATTAATAAGCCTTGGTATTTGATAATAAGTAAAACTGTGATACTTTCAAGAGACTAACAGAACAGTCAACATATTTGAGTGCTATTATACAACTACTCTTTGGTTAACAGGCTGGGAGAGAACCAACCAACCAAAAAACAAATGCCAACACTGACAACCAATTCAGAGTATTGTATTTCAGCATACCAAATGTCCCATTTCTGGAATTACTATAAATATATACTAGAACTAGTAACTTCTGGTTTAGTTTTCTCAAGACAACTTCTTGAAATTACCAGGAAAACCAAACACGTAAGTTAACCAGAAAATATCAAGGTAACTGTATTGTTTGTGTTTTGGTCACTTCTCCACCTTTCCCTTTTCTGGCCACACGGTTCCCACCTTTCTGACAATTAATGTATTTCTTGCTGAATTGATTCAACTCACTAACACAGCTGAGAACTATTCTGATAGATGCTGATAGGCAACAGCTGAATGGACTTATAAAGAGAACATATGAAGAATGAGTGTGGCAAGGTGAGCAGCAGAAATGTACAGAGCACAGGACACAGCCCTCCCGTGTGGACAGCAGCAAAGCTGCTGCACTGTCTAAATATGTCAGGTATTTTCACTGTCACACATGGCACTTGGTTAGGAGGTAAAACCTACTTCCCAGGTAGCTAATTTTAATATTTCCCTTTTGATGCTGATATCAGTGTTGCACATCTAAAGATTAACGCTCTCATTATAGTTATTAGCAAGTAAATAAACCAATGCAAAACTATTCAGTTTCTGAACACCAGTGCAGAGTACAAGCTTACATTTCTGAAATGATAAAAGTCAGTTCACAAACAATCCACTACTTATAAAGAGATTTTAGGCACTTTAGTTTACATTTTTTTGCAAAATTTACTTACCTCCTTGCAGATTTGTTTCATTGTAACCTCCTCCAAGTTTGCATTGGCCAACAAATTCTTGACAGTTTCCTTCAGTTCTTCATCCGTGGGTGGTTTCTTCAGTTTTTTAATTAAAGGTTCATCATCCGAACTATCCTCAGACTCGCTTTCTAAATATGAAGAACAAATTGGACTGTAATAGGTTTTCAGTTTGTCTGTTTTCTCCCTTAAAAACAGAAGCCATCAGAACTTTCCACAAACATCCAATCCAGATGTTTTCATTTAAAACAGTCATCTTGCCAGACCATCCATTTAAAAAGAAAGCTAATGTTATCAGTACTATATTTATTTCTAAATTTGTGTAATTATTGATGAACTATTAGTTTACAAATCAATAAGAACTCTAAAAAGTACGGGATTAATTTCATCTATCAAACTAATGAAAAAGACTTATTATAACTATTCTAATTTAGATATTACAGCCCTAAGAAAATAAAAAGTAATTATTTCCTTTAAAATAAGTTTGTTTCTTTTTTTCCCTAGCAGTGTATTACACTAAGATCTTGTAATTTTGCAAAATAATTTTGCAAACTTACTATCAGAAACACCATGAGAACAAGTAAGAATTTTGTAAATGAAGTTAATTGAAGGAGCACATGACACTCCTACAATCTTTTCCAGTAGAAAAGGGATTAGATTGAATGACTCCAACATCCACTCAGTTCCTCTACTGCCAACAAAACAAAATTCAGAGCAGATGCCAAACAAACTAGATAATGACCTTACAGAATGACCTACTTAGCATTCTGATTTTTGTACTGCAAACAACCTGGAAACAGAAATGCAGGAGAAGTAAATAAGAAATTACAAATATATTATGTAACTTACAGGAAAACATATATATAACATTTATGCATGTATATATATCTATATCCTTACAGAGCTATTAAGAAACTCAGTGTCTGTATACCTTTCAGGCACCTTGAGAGATATGAGAAAACCAACTGCAAAAGGATGCATGGAGAAACCATATCTATGTTAACAAAAATCCCGTATCAAGCTGCTGAACTAAAGACACACACATGGGATGTACACCACTGGATCAATTACAAGATTCGTATAAAGCCACTATAGAGACCCATTACCAATGTTCTTCCAGAAAAATGGAGAACTTGGCTGATACTTCCAGTTTATATGCAAATAAAAGTATACATGTGTACACAGCAGGAAATACATGAAATACACCCAAACCAACAGCTTTTTTTAATTAAATACTGTTTCAAGGAAAGAAACATCAAGTAGCATACCAACAATTCACCAAATTCCATTTTCTTCACAATAAGGTGCAAAAGCTTGCTTTCTAATAAGCATGCCAGGTAAGCTACAAGGCAATGTATGATGAAAGATTTACCTTTTCTAGAACTGTTCTGGTTTTTCTTAGTAGTGCTGCTGTCTGCCTTCTTGACATTTGCACCCTTCACAGCTTTCTTGGTTTTAGAAGTCATCTTTTTAGATTTTTCTCTTTTAGATGCTTTTCTAGGAGGCTACAAAAAGAAAATCAGAAAATTAAAGTAATGATTAATTGCTTGAACAATCTATACCTCTTTTCTATAAAGGAAAATTTTCCCACTCTGAGGACAATTTACTCCAGTCACTCCATGCCTAAGTTTCCAACAGAACTGTTGCAGCAAAAAAGATACACTGCCTACATCCTTCTACCTGTAGTATATCAAAAGCTGTTATAAACCTAACTCTTTAAAAAAATGCTGCAATCTTAAAGCTGTACAAACATATATCTTCCATTTTAGCAGGTCCTATTTTCTAAGTAATTTGACAAACCAGTGCTTTTGTAACAAGTAAGCTTTTATTCCATGCACCTAAACTTCAGTCCACTCAGCCATTGCAGACATTCCTAACGCCTACCCTCTGAAAGAAGGAAAAGATGACCCAGTTAGATCAACTTTAGTGTCAGGCCTTTTTGTTTGTTAGAATTTTCTTTTGGAGAGTTTTAGATTTTTGGGGTTTTCTTAAAAATAACTTGAGTTCTTGGAAATAAGACAATTCCTGCCTCTGGAACAGATATTACTCTCCTCATAGTAGAAACCCTGTTTTCCTGAAGAAATTAACACATATGTCAACTTTTAGTATTTCAGCCCTCTTTCAATTTGCCGTTTATAAGGAAAGAAAAAGGCACAGTAAGAATTAAAGTTGTTTCATGGAGGCATAGGAATTTTCTTGAAACATCTTTTTACATTAAACCTAACATCCATCAAAATGACCCCAACAAAACAAACCATTAAGTTACATTAATTGCCTTTCAACAAAAGATTGCTACTTTTTCCTATAGCTCAGGCTATTAACCCAACAGCCTGTCACACTTCCATTTCAACAGGCAGAATGGAACCCAAGTAAACAGTGGCCTTGCATTACAGCCAAGGGTTCCATAGCTTCCATAAAGAACTTTTTTGGACACCATCAGTTTGACTAATTGCACTTACTTTGCAGGGGTCTGATAAGGCATAGTGGTTTTCAACCGAAGGAGGGTTGATTTAAAGGAGAAATAAGGAACAATTTCTTTTACAATGAGGGTGGTGAAACACTGAAACAGGCTGCCCAGAGAGGTGGTGAATGCCCGTGCCTGGAAACATTCCAGGCCAGGTTGAATGAAGCAACCTGATCCAGTTGATGTCCCTGCTCATCGCAGGAGGACTGGATTAGATGACCTTTAAAAGGTTCCTTCCAACCCAAGCTATTTCATGATCTGATGCTTCTTGCCAAGTATGCACAAAGTTTTAAAGGAAACACAAAATCCAATGAGATTAAGACACTTCAGAGATTGCAGGGATCTTTCTAAGGCTGCCTACTGTGTTGCTTATTTTAAGTCACAAAACCTGAAGAGAGAGATTAAGATATAAAATCCAGGAGGAATATGGAAACAAGACCCCAAACCAAGGCAGTCAGGTAGGTCATTGACTCCTACTGAATTCAAAGTTAAGCCCTAGGTATCAAATCAAACACTGCATTATGAAATTACAATAAAGTCACCAGAAGATGATATAAGAAATACAATAAATTACCTTAGCAATCCTGGCTGCCCCAAAATGACACATAGCAAACAATTTTATAAGGTGCGTACATGCACCCAAGAACCAGAACTTTTGCTTTTTATCTAAATGATTTTCTAAATTCAACACACTAAGAATTTAAGAAAACCTCTCATAAATTACAGATGTGTTCCCTTTTCTTTCAGTTAAACATAATTTACTCCCCAACTATGCGTTGCAAAAGTTACCAACTGATCGCAATGACACAATGTTGAAAAACAAAAGAGCTCATTACCTCATCTTCGCTTTCTTTTTCTTCTGAAGACTCATCCTTTTCCTTTTTTTCATCTTCTTCACTACTGGATTCATCTGACAAGATTTCTGGGTACTTGGTGCGTTTTGCTTTTCTTGTTGTTCCAGAGCTAGTCCGCTCTTTTTTGCCACCTTTGCTTTGTGGTTTTTTGGACTTTGGCAACGGCTGAGAGACAAGAGATGTGTGTAAGCCAAGCAGGAATACAAGAGAATTTTAAAAAGAAAAATTCTTTCAAATCACATGAAAGAATAGGAAAAAATATAGAGATGTCTTAACACAACTCAGGACTACTTTATATACACTTAAGTCATAATATTCTGCAGTAAGCAAATATTCACTATTGAGACAGAGTTGAGCAAAATAAAATTTCAGCTCTAAGCTAAGTGCACCCCTTGCCTAAGCAAACAAATCTTGAAAGACTGGGCATTAGAGAAGGGAAGCAAGAAAAGCTACTTCTAGATTGTTCTTTTACCTACCAAACCATAAAACAAGCCCTTTTTTTTGGTAACAAGTCAGCTGACAACTCAGAAGATTTAAAGGCAAGAATTTTGTCATGTCTTATGCAAACCTGCATTTTGCTGTAACTCAGTACCTGTATCCCTAAAGCAGCATGTCGACCCCCTTATTCACATCACTTCCCAGTGTTTGCTGGCAATAGATTCAATTTCCTGAGCAACAGTGCAACTATTTTAGTATTACTTTTAGATTAAAAACTGAAAGTCCAAGATTAACAACGGAGTTTAGCAGTCTTAGTACTCTGAATCTAGTACACTGGCTAAATCCAGGTTTTTGTACCCTGCAACAAATCCCATTTGGTGATGTCCAAATGTGATAATTTATATATTTGCCGAATACAGCAAATACAGTAACATTAGACACTTGATTTTCCTGTCCTTTCATGTATCTATTCTCCTCCACCCACAAAGCAGAGGCTAATTGCTATTTGGGAATGGATATCCTAATTAGCTTGATGTGTTGAACTCACACTTCTGCTCTGACAGTGTGTAATGGGTACACCCACATGCAAACAGAATTTCTATTTAAGGCCTCACCCCATTATGGATGCCTACAGCAGTAGAACTACTCTCTTTCAAGAAGTCATTCCTACTTCAGTAAGTTAGAACAGTAATTGTATTATCACTGGAAACAAACAAAAAATGAACAATAGAGAACAGATGCATTTTCCATCAGAACAGAGCTATAAAAGCAAGCAACCTGCATCTCACCTTGCCTGAAGATTTTGGATGCATCAGGAAGTTTAATATTCTGGTTACAAGCTCACTATTAACTCCTGATCTTTCCAAGTCAAGAACTTCACAGATACTTTTCAACATTGCATTTCTAAATCTGTAGGGGGGAAAAAAGAAAAGAAAAAAGAGATTCAGTACCACATCCTAAGCAGTCAACAACTGACTGCTAGAAGCTGCTGTCTGGTTTGTGTCTGCTGCCTGACAATATATGCACGCAGTTAACTACACTTCCAGTCTTATCTATGGTTAAGCAAAGAATCACCACTATATTACATAAAGCAAAATAAAACAGAATTCCCAAATCTATCTGTCCATATAATAGGATATTTTAAAAAGTTAAGGAATCATAGTAAAAAAAGTATTACATTCTTTATGATCTGTAGCCTGGATAGCAAGGTTCTGCAAAATACATGTTGACCTTTGTTCACCTTGTTCAATGCTTATTCCACGTTAAAATATGACGTAAGTGTAAAGTCTGGGCAGAAATCAACCACAGAGACAGAACAAATTAACAAACTGATCAACAGTTTGTGCTCCACACACAGCTACAAGCAGCAACAGAAGCTACCACAGCAATGCAAGCACACAGGGCTCTGCACCTTCATATGCAACCAGGTTTCAGAATATTTGCAAAATTACTTTTTTTTGCAGCCTTTTTTTGATAAGGAGAATTATCCAATTAAACCTTTGGGACATGGTCAAAACTTCCATCAGGAGATGGATTTCATGTATTTCACAAACCGTACTCTTGGAAAACTGCATATGTAAAGAAGTCTTCAGCAAACAGGCACTAAAAAACCGCCCAGTTTTAGAATATATTGTGTAGACGTTATTAGCTCTTTCATTTGTTACAACTAGCTAAATAAATATACAAGGGCATTCTAAACCCTTTCAGTTCAGCAAAAAATAAGTTGCAGCAGCTTCTTCTGTTGATGGAAAAGCAACTTATGAAGGGAGACAGTAAAAAAACAAAAAACAATTGTGAGACTAGTTGCTAACAGCAATTCTAGTATGTTTAATACATAATAAGCAGAAATGGCTTTGATTCTGAAGCAGGAAGGTTTTGAGGCATAGAAGGATGCAGGTTTGCATCACGAATAAAGTACAATGTGTTCACAACATTATGCCTGCCAAAAATAATGCTTTCTTCTCACTAAGCAGAAGAATATACTAGTTAGCATGCAATAGTTAAAACTAGGAATGTAGGAATTGTGAATAAAATGTCAACAATTTAACTCTTAATACATTTCAAACTGCCTTAAAAGACCGGTTTGTGTGATTTAAATGAACTCAGACAAAAACTGTAGAGCTCTAGTAAACAGCCACCTTGCTTGTACTTTAAATTTAATCTCAAGCAAAATTTTGGAAGAAAATAATGAAAAATAGAGTGCATAGCATGAATCAAGCTATGTTAAGTATCAAGAGATCATTACTTTTTTAACATTTCTTCCTTCTTTTTGTATTGGTCACTTCCTTTTTCAAATGGAAACCCACTGAACTGACCCACATTCTTCTTCAAAGATGCAACCTAGAACAGAGCACATAGATTACATTTCATCGCAAGCAGTTTAAAAGATTTCATCCAACTACAACTGTTAACCTTCCATACAAGAAAAATCTGTTCTACCATTGAGCCTTCTGTTCACAAAGCTACACCTTTTAAGTTATAACCTACATGGATTATGCCTTTACTTATCCCATGACAGACAAACTACAACAATTAAGTTCAACTTCTTGTGATTGTGGTACTTTCAATAACTTACTAGACAAATTCACCTGCCATTTCAAGTTAATTTAGAATGTACTGCATGATGACTTACAGGTTTGTAAAACTACATTATGAAGCCTGTTTCATGTTTTGTACTCTGTAATTTGTTACAAAATAGAGAATTTTATTTTTTTACTCTATAATCTGGTAAAGCTGATCTGCTTTACTAGCTATTCTGAAGTCTTACATAGGACCAAGACTGTATTTTGAAACTCTTATTTAGTAAGACCAATTTTTGCATTTATCTACCACCCAATCTACAACTTCTACCGTAACACCTGCTGTCCAATCTAGGTTGAATTTCCATTGCAATAGCCCTTACCAACAAGAAAACTGCTCCCATCAAGATCACAAATGTATTTAAGTTCTTTGTTTTCATTTTGTCTCCTTTTACCAAACAAAAAATAAAAAAGAGAAGTTAAAAAGTAACCCCAGATCTCTCAGTCTTCTGGGATCTTTATAACACTATCAAGAATAATCTGAAGTAGCTTTCAATACTTCTACAAATTTTGCTTCTGATGTTTCTCCACTAGTTTACAATTTTATCAAAGCTGAGCTCCTTTTCCAAAGAGCTTTGTCCAGTACCTCAAGAAAATTTGCACGTGGTACTGGTATGTTTTATTGAAAATGCTCATTACAATTAAAAGCACATACAAATACATGCATACAAGACAAGATCTGACCTTCACTATATTAAACAGCATTCTAAGTTCCCAAAAACTCTGATTAAATATAGTTTTGACTGAAACAATACTGATATATTCCTTTTCTGAATACTTGTGACAACAGATCATTCTTTGCCATTTAAACAAACACTGCATTGGAAGCGGTGGTCTGAGAAATTAGAGCTAGCATGCATCTGTACTAGTACTATTCAATTTCTGGTTTCTATGCTAGCTGTTCAAGTCTCCAAAATACACAAAGATAACAAAAAAGTTACAATAATTACAGTAAATAGAATAGAAATAGTTCAGTTTAATCTGCCTCAATTTCACATTTTGCCTCCATTAGCAAGGAAAATGAGTCATATTTACTCTGAAATTTAAGGCACGACCGGCAATACATAATCCACTCCAAGACAGATTTGCCGTTATATTTAAAGCATCATCCTTACGTAAAAAATGGACAATATAATATTTTAATTATCTTGGGAAAATTTTTATATATAAAATCTTAATAGTGATTTTTGTCACTTTTATCTTTCTACTGCTTAGTGCAAACAAGGAGACAAAATAGTAGATAAGCAGCAATGTATTAATATATCTGGAGTATTTTGAGTGTCATCTGCATGTCAGCAGCTTTTAGCATGTGAGCCATAAACTACTTTCAACTCATCCTTGTAAGGTAATCCACCATTCCCCATTAAAAAAGAAAAATAATCAAATCTACATTCAAGAGACTTTTGATTTAGTACACCCTGCCACAGGATTCTGATAGGAAGAGAGCTTATAGGAGTTAAAAGGACAAGGCTTACCCATTTTCTAAGTAGCTTGTAATAAACAGCACTTCAGAAATAGATCCATATGTGCAAATATAAAAAACTGCATTACAAACACTTTCACTATACATGAGAACTAATGGATATACAAGATTGAAATCCTTACAGTGCCTGGTCTGTTGTAGAGGAGTTTGTGCAGGTTCCTAAGTTCATCTGTCTTCTTTTTACTCAGAAAGAACTGTATCCTCTCAATTTCACAGAGTTTTTGTCCTTTTCCTGAAACAATTAAAATCATTTATGCTATTCATTGCATTTGTATTTACCTATGTGTTTTTAACTTAAAGTTTCTACTGCTAATTTTAAAAAGTAAAAGAGTTACTTAAAGACAGCATTAGACATTCTACTAGGTCAAACATTGAGCAGGCCTTTTTCTATCAGTTTGCATCCTGACAGGCTCTTTACCTGCCTTACTTGATACTACTTACATCAGGGTACAAGGATTTGGCGTTTCTTTCTATTCTGGCTGCTCCTGCCTTTGTTAGTAGGAGTTAGGTACTGAAGATCCTATTCCAATTAAGTTTAAAGATCATGTAGCTTTTACAGTTTAAACTGATGCTACAGAATAAAAGAGGGTTTTCATCTAATAGCTTTATTATTTTAAAAAGGATCACAACTCATAAATTAGGTCTCACCTACAACAAATTAGTAATTTCAATTTTTAGAGTTTTCATTATAATTCATATGTGAGAAGTCAAGCTTACCTGGTGTAATTGTAAAAGGTTCTTTCTGCAGTGAGGACACTTGCATGGTCAGTCGGTCAACCTTCTTCTTCTCCCTTTTTCCTTCAACAATGAGACTCTTCTCTGCAAAAGACAGCATCCTTAAACACAATATTCTTCATTGCAGATCTGACTGAAGTGACAGGTAACAACTGAACTCTTTGAAATAGCAAATCAAAACTGGATGATGATATAACCAGGTACTACAACACTTTCAAGCCTTGGGCTAATAAACCAACATGATCCTATAGAGCTGCATGTACTAACTACAAGTCCTTCTAGTTTTTCACCACAATCCTGTATCCAAGGTAACCCTGAAGAAAAGACTGGGCATTTCGTAAAGGTAACTTCACCATGATGGAGACTGCAGGACTGCATGTTTTCAGAAACCCATCCTTGTCTCCTTTCCCTGCCTTTTTCAGGTAGCAAACTGACCCTGTTTGTACACTCTCCTTAGATGTTGCAGTCCCAACGCACACAGTTCCACACACAGCACTGTGAAGAAGAATACTACCATCAGGTGGGCAAAAGCAGGGTCCAGGACTCCTGCACACAGATTCGTTTCCCACTACTGGACTGGGGAAACCATACATCCACACATTTTAGCAGGAGAAGCAGAAGCACGAGTGCAGGGGGACTGTACTACACACCCCAGGGTACACAGAGAAGCACTCTGCAGGGCACAATACGAGTGTCACTAATGCTACAAGAATATTATTCCCAGTAATTCTGCTACTGCTTACATTTGAATGAATACATTTAGATTGTTTTACGTATATCCTGCACATCACTAACTTAATGATACCACTTTGAAGAAAAAGATAAAGCTTCACCTAAACATTTCACACTAAAATACTTGATCTGAAGTAATACTATCCCTAGAGCTAAACAGATGGGCTGTCCTGCCTTTAGCATCTGAAAGCAGCTTCAAAACCTGTATGAACATAATCCAAACCAGAGTGAAAATAATTTTTTTTCTGAAAATCTAATGCTAATTATTCCACTGTTTTCCAAACAGCATAATCTGTCTTCTTTCTACTACCATTTCTAAAGACAAACTTCATATCTTGCAAGGATCCAAGAGCATCACTGACTTGGTTTTCACTGTGCCACATCACAGCTCTATTTCAATGAATGTTTTCCTTTTGAAATGGATGGATGTAGAAAGATGCCTGGAGACTTCACAAAAGAAATTAACATTTTTTTGCATAGTGGTTCCTTCATCTTGTTTTGTTCTCCTTGACTACCTTCAATTACATGCCACAACAAAAAAATTATCATATTGCCAGAAACTTTTATTACCAAAATTAGTCTAAAGGAATTTCCGTTGACCCAATACAATTACATTTGGATACCCAGAAAATTAATTCACGGTAGTTAAGCAAAGACATCTGTATTGTTTCTAAAACTACTGCAAACTTAAAAGTTTCTCTTTTGCAAACACAGATCACTTCAGAGTGTGACTGGCAAAAAAATAATTTGATAAGGGACACGACATCCTATAATCATCAAAAAATTTATACAACAACCAAAAAGTCCCTAGTACAGAAGTCCAGGATGCTGGCAATTCCTTCAATCTTTTCTGAGACAAATCAGCACCACTGTTTCTGGCACTGTCTGTTATAGCCTACTGGGAAGCAATTATGACCCATGAGACAGATGCACCATGGAATCTCCTCAATAATTGTACAATTAGCCAAAATCACAGGAAACTGCATTCAACGGCTTGGTATTCATTAAAGAACAATTTATTCAATGGAAAAACAAATACCCTTTTCTTCCTCCTCCTCCTCCTCTTCTTCTTCTTCTTCGTCTTCATCACTTTCCCCAGCTTTGTTTTCAGTTTCAGGTTGTTTCTCATCTGTTTTTTCTGACGACATTGTGTCTTCTTTTGATGAATCAACAGAAGACATGGTGTATGCTTCTGTAGAAAGAATCAGGGAAAACCATCATCAATAGAACAACATCTATGAAAAACACAGGAATCTTGCTTTCAAAAATGATCTTCTTGTGCAGCAGAAGCAGTGTGCTGGTACTGTGATTACTCACATTCTCTAATCTCTGAGGTGTTCGGCATACACACAATATACACAACTTTGCAGAAGAAGTTGCCATCCATTCTGCAAGAACCCTTTAAAAAGTTATAAATTCTATTCACACACAAGTCTTCAAGCTGCTTTTGTGAAGCATTTGGAAACACCCATTCAAAGCAGCTGATACTGTTATCTATTAAAAACTGCAGTGTTTTAAGATATCACCATTTTACTGTACCCTGCTATAAACTTAATACTTATTTTTGATCATGGTTAACTATGCATGCAAGTTTCCTAGTAACTTAAGCAAGTTATGTATTTAGGTGGGAAACGGGAACAGAAACTTAAAAAAAAAAAAGTTGCAAGCAATTCAGGAAAGAATTAACATTGCTTTCATAACCCAGACAGCTGCTGTATCTTTGGGCATGAAAATACTTTCTGGTTTTAATTCGCAGACCTACAACAAAAAAGAACAAATGCTTCATGGTTAGCATATCTAAGAGTCTTTTCTTAGCCTCTGAAGTGGCCTACATGTAAACTTTAAAACTAAAATATCTTAGTTATGCACGTACCATTTCCCTACTAACAGAAAACGCCTATCCAATAGAGCAAGATAACCATATGTTTCATTTTTTAAAATTCTAGCTTTCAAACATTTTCACCGTTTAGATCTGGAACAGATTTTCAGACAACCATTTTCTTTTTGCAATATTAAAGCCAGTATTATCTGCAAGAAATCAGGTGCAATAGGTAACATTTCAATCTGCTGCTTATATGCAGTATTAGCAGGTGCCAGAGAGCAGTTGTGTTCCAAATAGAAGAAAACATTAGTTAATATTTATTACCAGTCGTATGGGGAAAATTAAAGTTTCCTGGCTAAATCACTAGGGAAAAATATATCTTTCAGGCTATTACTACCAGTACTTCATTTGTAATAAGTAATCTGGCATTTTCACGGCAATTACTGACTTTTACTGGAAGGCATGAGTAAAAGCAAGAGAAGTACTACAAGCTGTCCTTCCTTCCCCTTTCAACGAGAACAGAAGGGGGAAAGTTAAGAGACTTCTTAGCTTTCCACCACCTGGGTTCGGGACGACGTTTTGTTTAGGAAAAAAGGGTTCTGAGATTCACCTTTACCGGGAGAGAGTCTCCCGCCCTTTTCAGACGAGGACTCTCCACCTGTTCCCCCTTCCCGATTTGTAAGTCGGATGCTGGGACAAATCGACAGCGATGCGCAGAGCCCGGCGGCGCCGGCGGCCAAGGCGCCATCGCCTCCCCGCTCCCGCCGGGCGCAAGACCGCTCCGCCCGCTCCCGCCGCAGGACACCGTCGCACCCAGGAACACCACGGGCAGGGGCCGCGAAGGAGGCAGCCCCGGTGACAAGCGCCCCGCACACGGCACGTCCCCAGGGCGGGACGGGACCCCGACGGCGCGGCGGCCGCGTTTCCTTTATCCTCGTCACAGTCCGTCCCCGCTCGGCCCGGGCGCGGCGAGGCGGGACCGCTCTCGGGCGCCGTTACGGCCATGGCGGCGGGACCCACCTCAGCTCGAGCCCCGGCTCCCGGCTCCCTCCTCCGGCGCGGCGGCAGCAGCTGAAGGCGGCAGTTACTGCTGGACGAGGCGGGTCCGGGCGCAGCGATACACACACGTCCGGCCGCGGCTCAGTCTTACAGCCGCCAACCACTCTTGCCCTTTTCCTCTCCTTCTCCCTCTTCCCTCCCTCCCGGAATCAACAAGGTTTTCAAAATGGCGGGTTCTCGGGCGGCGAGGAGGAAGCGGGAAGGCGACGGCCAATCAGCGCCCGCGGCCCGGCCGGCGCGGGGAGGGCAGGGGAGGGCGCACGTCACACGCGCCCGCCCGCGGTGACGTCAGGTCGCGCGCGGCGGCGCGCGCTCCCGCTGAGGGGAGGGGGCCGAGGGGTGTGAGCGGCGCGAGGCTGCGTTTTCCCTTTCAAAAATGACGCCGTCTGTAATTGCAGCGGTTTAAAAAAAAACTTTAAAATAAGCAGTCCGCACCTCTTTCCCTGCCTAAATTGGGCGGTGATTAGTACACGCTCCCCAGACTTTCCCTGTTTCCCAATACCTCTGGCACAGCTTGCCCAGCGCAGCTGTGGATGCCCCATCCCAGGACGTGTTCGAGGGCAGGTTGGATGAGGCTCTAATCTGGGCTAGTGGAAGGTGTCCCTGCCCGCATCAGGTAGGTTGGGGCTAGATGATCTCCAAGGTCCCTTCCAATCCACACCGTTCTACGTTTGTAAGTGTTTAGTAGTATTTGTGTTACACATATATCCCACTTCTACTACCAGTTCTACGTGACTGTGCTTCACGCGCGCCTACGACGAACAATTCCCAGGAGCGTGGCATTCTTCCCATTTGCTCCGTGCTACTCCAGCGCGGCTCCTCCCCGCGGGGGCTGGTGCAAAGCGCCCGTTCCTTGCGGCGATCCCGCGCACGGGATCCCGGCGCGCATCCCTGCGGCGGCGGCGCTGGGCGGGCGGGACGCGGTGCCGGGCGGGCCCGCGCCGCTGCAACGGCCGCGCCTCGCTCGGGCCGCGGCGGGACGAGGGTTGCGGCCAACGGGAGGGAACGGCTCCCTCCGTGCCGAGGAGTGAGGCAGGAGCCTCCTTGCTCCTGCAAAATGTAGGGTCACACGCGGCCCCCGAGAGAGCTGAGGGCCAGTCCCACTCCCCGCGCTGTGGCCCGAGTTCAGTTCTTAGGTTTAAGATTTAGTCTTGGAGCCTGAGAGGAGGCCAAGCTGGTCTGCACGTTGCCTTCAAATGGGAGTCGGGAGTGCACACACGGTATGTTGAAGGAAAGCAGCCCGAACTAGCCAATGCAGGTGACTCGTCTGAAAGCCGCGTTATCCCAAGAGCAGTTACTGGGCGAGTGTGAGGAGCTGTAAGTATATGGCTCTTGCTTTGGGAGGGACCAGGTAAAGGGACAGTAAAAGAGAGGAAATGAGAAGAGTGTCACACTTCCGTTAATTGTTCATCTTAGATGCATGTAAAGCATAGTCCCGGAGAATTGGTAGTAAACCCAGGAAATACCTGTAACACAAATACTACAAAATAGTTAGAATCAAAGAATGGTTTGGGTTGGAAGGGACCTTAAAGGTCATCAGGTGCCAATCCCCCTACTATGGGCAGAAACACCTTCCACTAGACCAGGTTGCTCAGAGCCTCACCCAACCCTGCCTGGAACACTTCCAGGGATAAGGCATCCACAGCTGCTCTGGGCAATCTGTAGGATGAACATATTAGAAAATACTACAATCTATATGCTGTGAAAAAAAGGAAAGTTTGAGGAGTGTATATTAATCATTGCCCAATTTAGGCAAGAGATGCAGGTTCCTTATTTTAAAGCTTTTTTTAAAGCTGATGCAGTCACAGATGGTGGTCATTTCAAAAGAGAAAATGTAAATTATTTACCAACAATACATAATTAGACAATCTTATTGTTAACACACAATAAGGAGATAAAAATATCATTGTGCCATGGGCTACACAAATGTCACAAGACAGATGTTTGAAGACAACAAACTACTTCCTGTAAGATGAATAAGTTTGGATTAATTCAAAATTGTGACAGAAGACATCCAAAAGCTGTGCTTTAGGTGGTGATGATAAATTAGATCATCATTTTGTAAAGAGGGATGTATTTACCCAATGGAGATGATTTTCTAACTGAATTACGTATGTTGATATTCTGCGCATACCACATTAGATGATGCACTTTCATCTTGAGGAGAAATAGAAGATAATGGCTTCATTGATCTTTTTAGTGAAGTCATACCACTTTAGTAGCTAACACACCCTTAATCATAAACCAAATCTAGTATTTTAGGAATTTATATACTCGGTGCAGGCAAATTTCATTTTGTCACAGGTTTCTCTGGCAGAACTTCAACACCTATGATAACTTCTCTTGATTGTATTTTTGGAGATCTTCTCTGCCCTTCATAGTATCTTTTTAATTTACAGCTTTATGGAGTAGTTTCAGTGTGCTGTCAACAGTTTAATAATTGGTTGTTGCATCTCCCAGATAGACTGAGATAATATGGGTTAAGAAGACTTCAGAAAAAATCTGCAAAGCTATAATTTGGGAGAAGGAGGGGACCAATTTGAAAAAAAAATCAGATATGTTTTAAAGGGAAATTTCTAAATTCAGGAAAATAGTTTGAAACTGGTTTATCTTCTCATTTTGACTATGAGTAAGAATGCTGATTCTCAATATACTGCTTTGGGGTGATTTGCTGTATCAACGCTTCTATATTGCTGTCTCCTCAGAATCTGATGAAGTTCACTTAATTATATTATTTTGGCTGAGATTTGAAAGACCTGGATGAGATAATGATATTGGTATAAAATACTAGCATTATCTAAGATGTTTAGACATTGTAATGAAAGATTCTAAATGCAACCTAAAAGCCTTGGTCTTGGAAGAAGGACGAATTGGAAAGAGATAAATAATTTTAAGCAGTTTTTAAGAGGTGCTTCCTATAGCCTGCTCTCCTTATTCCATCACAGAGAGGGTGCCCCTCTACTGTCAAGAGTCCTAATGTTAAGGACACACAGAGTTGTGACAGCTACCTCCATCTGCAGATGACAGTTCTGTGAAACGTAGTTCTCCTGGAGGTACCTGGGGCTCACTTTTAGTTACTAAAGGGTAAGTTTCTTAGACATCATAGCTCAGTAGCATTAAATGGTGAAAACTAGTTTGAGGGAGCTGTAAAACGGGGCAGCTGCATGTTTCAGCATACATTACAAGCTTGTATTTTATGCTGAAGTGCACCAGGCAGTGCAGTTTTAAACATGGTCACCAGCCGCTGTTAATTAATAAAAACAGCTCTTTTCAGTAGGCTCAGAGCAGCTTGTATGAGCAAGCAATGTTTATTAGCTCTTGGTATAGAACATGTATGAGAAGTTTTGGGAGCAGAAATGTAGGCTGCCCTTTACAAAGTCCCCCACGGTTGCCTTTATTTTGTTTCCAAAGTGACCTGTTTACTGCAGTGTCCTGCCATCAGCACAGAAACTAGCGAGTCTGCTGTGGGCAAAACTACAGAAAAGGTCATCTGTGGATTGCAGAGAAAGTGCTCTGCATCAAAGTAGACACAAAGTACCTCTCATTTGGGATTTTATCTATAGAGTAAAATATCACAGCAACAAATGATGAGATGCTACTTTTTTAGTAACGTAGGTACTGCTGCTTTGGGTTCTTGTAAAAATCATTTAAATAAATATACGTGTGTGTGGTCCACATTTCGGGTTTCTTTAACAGTCATGTGACAAGGTTTCCTCGAAATGTCGAAATGCCTGGCCTGTGAAATTCTGAGGAAATTCTGTGCATATGCCAAGTACATCTTTATTAACATTAGGAGCAGTGTATGGCTTTTGAATCCAAGGGTTATTTAATTGCTGCTGAAAGCAGGAATCTAAATATGAACCAATAATTGTGCTAATTAACACAATTTAAAAGACAAGAACTTGAAAACTATTTGCGTAGTATGCAGTTAAGTTGTGATGTGATCAATAACATAAGCGGAGAATCTTCAGGTTGTTCACTGCACATTTGTGCAAAGTATATTACGTTTGTCGACTGACAAGAACACTCAATTTGCACAGTGTTTCCTAAGGGGTCCTGCATCATACATTCATTTCCTTTTTTATACGCCATCTAAGTGTTTCAGGATCAGCAGGCTATTGCATCCATCATCAGGCTTGTCATGCCTGACCCTTAAGAAGCTTTAAGAATTGTCCCTGTAAATACAAATACTTGCAAACATGAAATGCACAATCAATATGAAATCAATCGAAACAGTTTCACTGTACTTTAGAAATCTCTTTTTGTGACTTGATTCAGGGTAAGTATGTGCAAGATTCAACAAAATTGTAAAGTACAAAGAAACATCAGAGATAGACAATGAATCAAAGTAGTATATAAAGGCATGTTTTTAATCTGTGTCTGAATGACAACATTATTGTGTTGTCAGACTGAGCTCTGTGTGGGAATTTCTGTTTACCTTCCACTTACCATGAAGTCAAATCTTTGCAGAGTTTGGAAATTACCACTGTGTTTGGAAACACCTACAACTCTGTGTTCAGTCAAAGCACGCACAGCTTTTATGTGTTGTATGAAGTACTTAAATCTACGATAGATCCAGTATTTAGAAGGAAGAGCCTGGGAACTGTGCACAGATGGCCTGTAGCTCCCGCAGGCGACAGCTCGAAAGAACTCTGCTGTTGACACTGAGGAGAGGGGTGTAAAAGGGCCCTTGCCTTAGTGTCCCACCTGCTTCTCACTATCGAGCTGTGTTCACAGGATGGTTTCCAGAGCAAAGCATGGCAAGGGCAGAATCTGACCAACTGTGAATGCTCACTCAGTTAGCAGCCTTCTGCTACCTTGGGAGAGCATTGCAATGAATAGCGCGTGGATGTGCCAGTGAACTATGCAAATGTTATGTAACTCACACTTTGGAAAAAGAAACACTGTCCATTCATTTACGCCTGAAAAGTTTGAGTCTGTAAATTTCTACTAATTTCTACTAAGTCTGTAGGTATTTGTACAATTCATTTACAATTAAACATTTTTGAACTTATTGTAAATGGAAAACATTGCTGGGGCTATTACTACTTTGCACTAGGAGGAGTTTACACTTAGCCCATCAAGTTGTGCTACAAAATGAAATCGGTGGTTTTCCACATACATTGTGTGTAGGTATTGGAAAACTCTATTAAAAAAAACCAAAACACCAAAGATGAGGAAAACACTGTGGCTTTCTAATAATTTAAGGTGATCTTGGTAATAACTTGTCTTCCTGACATGATATAATTCGACTCTGTCCAGAAGACAAGAAGCTTTTCTTTCCCGAGCGAGGTCCTCCCCCCACAGCCGCCCGGTAGCGGTGGGACCCACCCGGCACCGAGCCTTTCCGCCGCCGCGCTCGGGACGTGGAAAATGAATTTGTCCTTTGTGGGAGGCGGCGGCGGCAGCACCGCCTGCAGCTGCACGCCCGGGACTGCCACCAGCAGCGTCTTCGGCGGCCGGAGCACCCGCGGTGGCCGGAGCAGCCCCGGTCCCTGCGCTGGCCGCCAGCCCCCGGGCCGGGAGGCAGATGCGCGACGCGGGACAGGAACTGCGCGGGCTCGCAGCAGCTCTCCGGCTGCCTTCCCGCTGGATACCGCCCCCGGAGTGCCACCCGCCCCGCAGCCAGGAGAAACCCGCGGCCAGGCAAAGGTAGGGAGCGCTGGCCGTCCCGGGCGCCCCGGCAGCGGGAGGCGCTGCGCTCCCAGCGCCGGAGCCGCGCTCTGCCCCGCGGGGCCCGGGCAGGCACCGACCGGCACCTGCAAGCGCGGGGAAGGGAGCTGAGCCCCTTCCCTCCTTCTCCCGAAGCTTCTCCACCCCCGCCTTTCAGGCGAAGAGGAAGGGATTGCTGGCTCGAGGCATGTGTGTTAATTGCGTTATCTTCTGCCAAAAAGGTGAACTTTTAAAGTTTAACTGAAGTTTGCTTTGGGATTTGCGTGGGGTTCCTTTCGACTGGAAGCTTCGGAATGCAAGTATGCTCCGGGGCTAACATAATGGGATAATGACATTTAGTGGGGGTTTCACTTTGCATCCCTACAAGTAATATTCTGAAGCACAATTGAAGTTTCATTTTTGTTTTAAATTACATAAATATAAGCCTGTACTCTCTGTAATTTTGACAGTTGTTTTGTTTTTCACATACCTTTTCTTTAGGTGTGCTTTGCTACATGTAAGGTGTAAGTGCAACTCTACGAAAGCTTTTTAGCCCTGAGCAGACTACTGCTGTGATTAATCTTCACACTTTTCTGGTTCAGGCCCTTAGTGTTTACTATGAAATACATAAACTAGATGCACAAACAAATATTAAAGTAACCAAGAGTTCCCAGTCCATAGTTGAAACAATTAGATTTATTACTTGGAAAAAGAAATCCCACCTGAAGTTGTTTAAAGGTTGTAATACATCTGGCTGTAATATTCAATCCACTTTAAAATTCCATGTGAATTCTGCATGAATCATGCCTTATTTTTAAATGAATGGAATTTTACACTGAAAATATTCATAGCATATTAAAGCAATATCCATGGCCTGGCTTAGACTAACAAAAGCCATAAAGTTCAGTATGGAAGCAAAGCATTTGTCCTCATTTCACCTCTGTATCCTGGGTTTCTAGGCATTTCTTCTCACAAAGTATGTAGTTATTCATTGTTTGACCCTTGCAGGGCTTTAGGTTTAGTGAGGTAAGTAAATGCCAGGTGACCAAGTTTTGTTCCCAGCTACTTCAGACTTTAAACCATGGTAACTTTATTTGTTTCAGAGTTGTCACCACAGATTTACGTGACTGTAACTGGAACCTGAATTTGTTTAATAGCTTCTGTCATATTTTTTTACTTTTCCACCTCAAGTTGAAGTTTTCTATACAGGATTTGTATGTAAATTGGATAATGAACAGTTTAATTGGTCCCCCTCTTTACTAGGACTTGCAGAATTGGAAATATGTTTTTAGTAGAGACAAGAAACTGCAGTGCTGTTTTGTGTGGCTAAAAGCTATAAGCTTTCAGTCCTGGTGACTTTTTAGTGGAAATTCCGATATGAGAGAACCAAAAGCTTTAGGTAAACTATTTTATATGTACACACATAAATAAACTTGTGAAGTTGAGATGGGAAAGGCTTTTAAAGTGTTACAAGAATTCTGGCAATGACTTTCTGAAAGAGAGACAGTTTAAATATAGGAAGCTCATATTTTCCTTTCTGATGGTTGAACTTCAGAGGAGTCACAGGTTTCTGCATCTGGCTTCCTCTTAGTGTGAAGTGGGCTCCACTATGGCCTACGACACCAAGAAGAGTTGCAGAAGCCTGTAGAGAGCTGCAGGGTTTAGCATAGGACAGAAGATTTACTGTTTTGTAAGTCATGGCTTGGTTTGTTCTTTTTCTGTGTTAATGCATATTTAAGGGGGCATTTAGGTAAAGTTTGTTTTCAGTATAAGAACCTAGAAAGACATACTTTAAATTATTAAAGTATGTAAAGGGAAAATGCCTAATTTATTATACAGAAATTTGATAGTCAAGTATGAATGAATGGAAATGGATTGTCAAAGTCTTACATAAATGTTGTCACAATACTTTTAAATGGAAACGATTTTATAACACCTGAAGTATCACTTTTGATAGCGGTATCCTTATTTTGGAGAAAACATGGTTTAATTCCTAATTTTGTATGTGAGACTCAGCTGCTTGTTACATGAAGAGGAAAATTAAAAGAAGCATTCTGAAGTTTTGCAGAGCTGCAGCCTAATCTAAACATTATAGAAAGGCTAGAAATTTGTTGTTTCTGTCACTGTATTTCTCCGCTCTGTTGCCTTTTCATTTATCATTTTTCCAGGTAAACTTTAATTGATGAGTTTTATTTAGAGTTTGGGGCATGATAGATTTGCACTGACATGAATGCATTCTGTAATTCCAAGAGGTATCCATATGCAGCAATGATTATGAAAAACCATAAAAAGGGAGAGTGCATTTAGGCTGAGATGAATGAATCACTTGCCATTCTTTCCAATGGAGGTACTGGCTGAAGAAGCTCATCATTCTGAAATGAGCCATTGTATAGTGCATTCAAATGATGTGGCAAGGTCTGAAAGCTGTGAAACTTTTAATCATTCCTGATAGCAGCTGTGGACATGGTGATAAAAATTTCTTTCTTACCAGAGCCTAAAATAAAGACTGCACCTTGGTAATTACCAGATAAAGTGATCTGGCTTGCAGGAATTACAATGGGTAAGAGAAAAGTCCCCATGTTAAAATGTCAGGTGGATAATTTTGGTTGTAACAAGTAGGAGTGAGTGAAATTCGAGGACACTCATTACTTTACTATGGTATAAAGGAATTAAGATGCTGGAGTAGGAGTGGTTAGAGATGGTACTATGCAAAAGCTGGAGCCAATTTTGCAGAATTTGACTTCCCCAAATTTTACCCCTAGGACTTCAGCCATTCTTTGTGGAGGAACACACTGCCTTAAATTCACTGATCTTGAGTGGCTGCTCAGCCTTTTTTTCTGTACAGAAGAGAAGCATGTAGCTGTAAATTTATTTTTGTTCCTTTAAACAGACTTTTTCATATTTAAGTCACTTTTCACATGACAATAACATATACATTCTGAAGTCTTCTTAGTATAGTGTATTTGCTTGTCTTGATGGATTTTAGAAAATCTTTGCTCAAGATTTAAATATGTTTTACCCAATATTGCTTAAGTCTTCATCTTTGAAAAAGTGGAAAGGTTTTTCCAGTATGGAACTAGAAGACAAGTTGCAAGTCCTATGTGTATGAATCTGATAGTCACCTCCAGCGCCATCAAAGACAAATTAGTGAAGGTTTCTGTGCCTGGGCTTTGTAGGTAAAATATGGAGTAAAAAATTGCACAATTACAAAATATTCTGAGTTGGAAGGGACCCACAAGGATCATCAAGTCCAGCTGTTAAGTCAATGGCCCATGTGGGGATTGAGCCCACGACCTTGGTGCTCTTAGCACCATGCTCTAACAGGGATATTCTGAAGCTTGCTCAAAAAATGAAACATTGTGTTATGCCCAGTGAATGAAAGCAATGTAAGTTCTCAAAATGGTTAATGGAATTGTATATTGTATTTTAAGTCATGCCTGTAAAGTTGGGCTAAGCCTTTCTGGTCAAAATACTTAAACACAAGAGTATCCACTTACATGTAAATCTGTACTTCAGTATCCTTTTTATTTTGCAGATGATATAAATACACTGTTTTACTTGATGTAATTCTAAAAATTAGATTTCTCTGTAAATTCCTTAGGTTACAGCAATCCTTGTACAAGTCAAAATTATTGCAAGGCTGTCACAGAAGGCAAAATTTGAGTACTGAATTGCCTGAAGATGAGTGGTGCCACATGTGAAATGTGGACATTACAAATAGACTTTCCAGGAATAACATCACATTGCTGCCCACATGCATCCGTGGGTAGTTGGTTAAGCTTCTCCAGAGAATTTGCAGACTAGCTAGGTAAAATTCTTAAACTAGTTGGAATTTGCCACTTGGTGTCTCTAACTGAAACCACCTCCAAAACACCAAATTTGGACTAGCTGCTCAGGTAAAGTCAGTGTTTTTTTCCTTTTTTTTTTTTTTTTTTTATTTTGTTTTTTATTTGTTTGTTTGTTTGTTTTTTTCTTTTTCCCATTTTATGTCTTAGTAAATTGAGGCTTAACATACTATGAATATTATTTAATAGCAGAACTGGAAATAGGCTGCAAGTCTTCTGATTTCCATGCATACTGTGTGGGCAGTGGAAAAAGAAAATGGAAATTTACAACATCTTTTGTAAAAGTCAGTAGAATAGGGTAGAGTAAACGGATCAAACTGTACAGTCCCAGAGGACCTTTAATTGCTAACAGGAACAGTTTATCTGGAAATGATTCTGATGCCCATTCTGTCTCCTTTGGTGGTTTTGCTGCCTATGAAGCAGCAGCCTCACCATGCTCTACAGCTCAGTGTGTTAGGATGAAATGCTGGGTTGTGATCCATGGAAGGCAGCTAGGATTTGGGACAGAAACCCGAACATATGCTGGATGTATGCTGATGACTTTTCACTTCCAAATATTCTTTTCTGTGTTTGTGAATGTGTATGTGTTTTATGATGCATGTTTTGCTGCCATGTAAACTGTAACACAATTATTTTCTTCAGTTTTTGGGGGTGACTTTAGAACTTTGGATGTTTGTGCTTTTCAGGATTCCAGCACAAAGCAACCAAACATCTGTTACTGTAGGTGCCCTATTTTAGGGCCAAGAGGTGTTAGTGAGAGTTAAGTATGCACAGATCTGATGTCTCCTGTATTCTCACTCCCACATTTTTATGTACATTGTGAACAGATTTTAAGGTAGATCTTGAAATGCAAAATTAACGTCAAAACTGGTATTTTTTCCTGATGTGTTGGTTAAGATGGTGCATTATTTGGAACATTATGTAGAACAACTGTTTCACTTAAATCTTACTAATGATCCAGTATCCACAGATAGGTGCATTACAATAATTTAAAAAGATTTGAGGATTGGTAAAATAGACTTTGGGTTTGTTCATTTTCTGCAAAAGTTTCTGGAGTGTTTCAAATTTTATTCTATAGTTTTTATATAAATAATTTTACAAGACACTTCAGACTTTTTCTTCTTACAAAACCTTTGTTGTTGCAGGTATTTTTATTATTTCTTCAATTTAGAGGAAGGTGATACATATTTCAAAATAAATATTCCAGCTTCTCCAAATAATTATTTTATAAATAAGCTAAAAGTCTTTAATACTGGAAAAATGAAAACCACCAAACTTCTCAAAATTCCGTGATTCTGTGAAATTATCTACTGCTTTTTGGAACAAAACATGCACAGTTATGTGGACAAGAGTAGCTTTGTGGAGTAGAAATATTCTCGTGCTTTTTGATCATTCGTTCCTGATGCTGAATAGAAGTGTACAAAAATCAGACAGAAGTAGAGAGCACACAATATCGTGCCTGTGCCTTGAATTCAGTTGAGTTTTTTGAAATAAATTATTATGTTATGTTCTTGTTATAATAGGTGGTAGTCTGTAGTAGCTGCTAAGTGGAAAATTACGTAAGAATTTTCTCCATCATTTTATGTCTGAATGTTGTTTTTGCATATTCACAGTTTAATGAAATATTCTCCCTTCCCGATGAAAGTTTTATGTTTGGTTTTAGTCCAGAGGTTGACTTTCCTGGAAAGCTTATGGGAAAATACTTTGGCTGGTTTTGATTAAAAAAAAAATTGTATGCTTTTCCCATTTGAAATGTAGCTGGAGAAAGAGACTGGTGTTGTATAAACACAACTGTATAGTTTGACAGATTTAGCCTGGCTATTTCTCATTGAGGGTTTAATTACTTTGGAAATAAAAGTTTGAAAAAGTATTTTAAATTCCGGTGTCTGTTTCTAGTTTACTCTTATTTGCTTTATGCTGTTTGGAAGGACTTGCAGCCTGGTTGCTACCATTTGGTGAGGCTTGTACCACTGTGCTCTTAAACTGCTGTAAATTAGTACAAATTAATAAATACCTACTACATTTGCTGCTGCCTTTGGTGGGATGAGGCTTCCTTAGATGCTTAGTTAGGCCTTAAGGGAAACACTTAATACCCGCTATGTAAAGCAGCTTTTATTACTCATGAGAATTAGACTTTTTGGAGGTGGATTGCAGCATTGATTACAAGATCCTTGACCACACATGAGCTTTGTAACCCAAGCACTCTGATGTGTTGGAAGAAGTCTGCCTCTCAGAAATAGGTCCTGAAACCCCAGTGCTGTAAGTACCTATGAGAGTGGTTTCTTGATTTGCTCACCCAATAAAGATGGATTATTCACATACTCAAGGTTTCTACAGTTGTGTGCAGGATTGTAGACCTTAATAATGTAACATAGCTGACATCTCTGTAACAGGTTTTAAAGCTTTATATGAGATTGTGTTACCTAATATTATTAGGTCTGGTTGTTCTATAACACTTCCCGTTTTGGGCTTTAAAAGTAAACATTTCTAAAACACGAACAATTTGCTTAATTTTCCTTAAAATTTTCTGTAAGATCTGTCAGGTCCTAAAGCCTTGTAAAATCTTTTCAATATTTTAACGAAGTCGTGCACGTAGCAACTGTGAGAAAAGTCTTTTTGTCCATGGTAAATTGCAATCTGATGTATCCTATTACTGAAGCCAGCTGGGAGTGTACCCAGACTGAGTGATTCAATTGCAGTTTCTGTGTGTCACTTCTGACTTGTAAATGTCAGTTCGATTTGTAAGTTTAAGCCTCCATCTAATCTGCAGCAGGCTTTGCTTTGAGGGAATGCAGATGCTGAAAAGTGAAGCAGGATCTAGGATTATCTACAGGACTTAAGGCTTATTAGAAACAAATGCCATGACTCTCATCAGAGTAAGAATTTAGTTATGTTGTGGCTATTTCTTATTTCAAATGTGCATATATGTGTAATTTTCTGGTTTTTGTTGGTTTTGTTTTTTGTTTCTTTTTCTGGCGTGTTTAAGAGGTGACTTGCCAAGATAGAATTTGGCCTGCATTATGCATCAGAATGGTCAATAATACAGGGGTGGTATCATATATGTATTGTCTTAGAAGTCTGAGTGTTGTTAGATTACATCTTTTTGTTTGTTTGTTTTTATGTTTCATTGGCTAGGCAATTATCTTTTAGTAAATGCATTCACCTTTAGTTTTCCAAAAAAGTTCTGCTTGTCTTTTCAGAGTAGTTTTTCCTTTTAAACTTTATTGAAAAAAATCCCAAACCCAGATATGTGACCTTACTTGGCACAGAAGGTCACATATTTTGGCTTTCCATCTGGTTAAGTAATTCAGCTGAAAAATGAGCTAGGCAACAGAGCCATTTTTGTCATTTTTGCAAGTGCCTTACAAAAATACTTACTTGAAATGCTTTCACTTCACACTTCTTCATAGCTACCTTCCTGCCCAGTTTTAAACACAGCCCTCTGTCTTCACTGCATTTTCTGTCTCAGAAAAAATGAATAGCAGTTGCTAAGCTTACATGCATAGGAAGATTCAGGAAAAATATTCTAAATTACTACATGGACATTCTGTATTATGAATTTGAGCTAACTTCGAAAGTTTATCAATTAAATCACATTCAAATCTGTTATGGATTCTTTTATTTGGAAGTGACTTTTGTTTGTGAATTCCAAAGTAAATAAGTTAAATTTACTTCTTAAGAAAATTAAACAAGAGCATTTTACAGTCACTTTTAAACTTTAGTTATGGTTTAACTAATACATTTTAAAAGCTTTTTCGAATTAATCTTCCCAAAAGTTCTGGCTAATAAACCCTTCTAAGTTGTGGTAGGGTGGTTGCAGAGGTTCCTATGTCTAGTTCTCTGTTCTGTTCCTCTCCTCAGTCTGCTGGACAAAGAGCAGCAGAGCAAGGTGGATACTTGTTGAGCAGCCAGGGTGGTTCACAGATGGTACATAACACAAACCTAACATTCAGAGAAAGCAAATACAGGGGAGTGTGAACTGGGGAGGCAAGAGGCATGGACACATTGTGCTGCAGATTGTATTGTGCTGCAGCAAGGGCCATCTTTTGCAGGAAGTGGGGCAGGCAGCAAAAAGGGGTAACATCTTCTGTGCTCCTCGACATCTTCAGTTGCAGGTTTTGGCAGGACTTGCGTCACTAGCAAGAACATCTCTGTAAATTATATGTCTACAAACAGTGAAGTAGGAATATACTCTCTCCTGGAAATCTCTGTTAAGTTAAACTGTATACTAAGGTGGGTTTGGTGCCTTTTTTTGTTTATTTATTTTTTGTTGTTGTTTTGGTTATGTTTTTGTTTTACTGATACTAAAAATGCTTCTTCCCAGGGAATTTGCTGGGGGAAAAGGCAGAATGTACAAAGCACGTGTTGCTACACACTGACTCCAGTTTTGGGTGCTACTGAATATTCTTATTCAATGTAAATTACGCTGAATTACAATGCTCATTATACTAGAGTGTTCAGCTCATCGCACGTGGAAGCAGTCGTTGAGTGTTTGAATTTGTACTATATATTCATACCCTCAATTAATACAGAGTAAATTCTTTGTGTAGGTAAGCTGTAAGAGTCCTTCATTCATGCAGTTCTTGAATATCTTTCCACACTTTTCAAGCAGTACACAAGTCTGCTTCTCATATGGACATTCGTGGTTCCAAAGATCCTCACACAGTGAGGCCATCCTGGAGGAACTGTGCAAGAGGAAATTTTGAATGCAGTTAGTGGTGGAATAAGGCAAGCTTCCTTCTCTGGAGTAATGATTATATTCTGTACGGATTGATTTGGATGGACATGTGGAATCTTTCTCATTTATGTGGTTCTGGCTGGGAACACTGACTGCTTTTCAAACTTATTATGTAGTAATGCATATTGAACTTCTTTATAATCTATAAGTAGTTACACACCACTTTCTTCTCCAGTAATCTAGACCCAATAATCTGGAATTTTCCTGGTAAGTAACCTGCAAAAAGCTCCAAAATATGTGCCCTTAAACATTCCTGATGCTTCTCAAAACAAATACTCCCTTTTGAGTAGTGAAGCAGATCATGTTCTTTGGCATGGACTCTGCTCCTGACCTCAGAGAAACAGTCATGAAAATGAATTGAAACAGTTTAGAGCATTTGGAAGCAGCTTCTTTGGAATTACTACTAGGTGTTGGTTTCTGATTTCTTCTGAGGATACCTGGTTTTGTGCTTGGGGTTCTTCTGTAAAGGCTGGTATAGGTCGTCTTCATAGACTTGCAACTATTTCTATTCTGTATTTTGCTCATGTAAATTAAATGTTTCATCCTTACAGAATATTGGGACTTTTAAAACTTGGTTTTTGGAATGCAGATTTTTTTGCTTACTTGCATTCTGTCATCGTTGCAGAGCTAAGTACTAGCCCATTTTACTTTCTGTGTTGCATTTTATTCTGGCAAATATAGTATAATATGGAAATTTGTCTATAGTTGTTTGTGCCAGTTGACATTTTCAGATATATTTGAAAAAGTAGAATAGAACTGAAGTGTTTCAGGATATTTTAAAAGTAAATTGTTGGTAGGTGAAAAAATGAATTAATGGATGTTTATAGCTGATGAGGAGAGGGGTGAAGGGACAAATGTTGCATGTACAGTTTGTATGGCAGTAGATTTCCAGATCCTTCCAGTGTACGATGAGATGAAGATGGGAAGAAAAAAACCAAAACAGCTTAAGTTAAATTATTTGGTTTATTTATTTATTTATTAAAATAGTAGTGGACTAGGAAGAGAACTCCTGTTTATTTATTGCAAAAGCGGTGCTGCTTTAGCAGGATCACTCTGTCATTCATTAAACTGTCAGAAGAAAATGAGCAATACTGAGGAGTGGAAGGATGTGAAAAACTAGAAGCCACTCAAACACAAGGCAGTTTCTCATGTGCCTGACCATTCATCCATTGCAAGGGACTGTGCAGGGATTACAGAACGAATGTGCTGGCTGGTACCTGTTGGCCTCACGAGGTGGAGCTCCTCTCCTTCCTTACCTTGCTCTGGGCCCTTGGAGGAATTGCCCTTGTCCTTGACTTTGCACAAAAATATCTTCAGTTTGTGCTTCTGTCTCTGTCCTTCTCCTTGCCACTCACCAAGTGATGTGCCATCTTTTTTTATGCTACTTCTAGCATTTATTAGCCACATGATTAACTGGATAACAGACATGGACCAGTTGGAAAGGGATCAGATTTTTTATTATTTAAGGCTTTGCTCAGTGCCCAGACCTTGCAGATAACATGCCTACACCAGTGCCATTCTGGCACAAATAGAAGTCAGGACCCTCTTTCTTTGGGGGGTAAGATGAAATTAGATCAATTTTAGCTTAAAACTATGCCCTGAGCATGTGGCAGGGTATGATGCTGTCTAGTACAACTGCCATTCCATAGGAAGAAGGGGATTTCTGTTACATTTCTGTGCCAATTCATATACTTGCTCTGTTCCTGGGGCAAGGTCCAGTAAACTGGTCTGATGAAAATGGTCTTTCTTTTTTGGAGGTTGGCAGAAGACTGACTAAATCTTCTGTCAGATGAGTCAGCTGGACTGTCGTTGTGGTTGCACAGTTGCCAGGTCTGGTGGAGAGGAAGCTAAGGAAGAGAGAGGTGAGGGGGAAGGAGGCAAGTAGCAGCTCTTCTTTCAGGGGAAGCCCACAGTTGTACCAAATTGGAAGGTGTTGGAGACATATTACATCTAAATATTCAAAATAACAGAGTACAAATTTGAGTAAAATTTAATTTGTGGGTACCTTTCTTTCTGTCCTCACAGTTCTAATGACTTGATTTTGAATCAAAAAGGTTGGTCTTTTGTCATAAAGGGAAATAAAACAATTAGAACTATTTTGTCATTAACAAAACAAGCCACTGTTTTAATTATTTTGAATGCTTCTGGGGTTTTTTTGCTCTTATGAAATGTTTCTATTTTTTCTGTGTGTTAATAGTCAGTCTTAATCATCAGATTTTGCAGTATCCACAGAGATTAGCTGACTTGGGTCTTAAAACCAAATGTAAAGTAATATGAATAATAGTTAATTGAATAATTTAATTTCTTGAATAAAACATTAGATTTTTTACATATTTTTATTAGCAAAAAGAAAAATTACAATTCCAATATCTCCTAAAACCTGAAAAGTATACTTGCTTGTTTTTAACATTTGAATGCATTTATTTTTTGTTACAGATTACTCAGATTCCCACAGCCCACTAAGTGTTTTAATTTACAAAAGCTGTAAAAGGCAGGCATAAAAAAAAGTCCTAGAGTGTGCAGTGTGCCCTTCAGCACTGATTACGTGCTCATTACCTCTGACTCCCCTTGTGCTGTTTGTATCCTGGTTCTTTATTCTCACATGCGTGTGCTACTTTGTCCTGAGTTGCTGCCTGGGAATTAAGGGAGCTGTGATGGTCCTGTTGTCCATCAGCTCAGGAGATCCAACTAGTGAATGAAAGAGTGCACAAATGAGTTAAAGCACAGGCAGAAGCTGGACTGGCACAATGTGTAGAGGGATCGAGAGCAGGCGTAGGGTGATACCCTCGGGGTGGGAGGAGGGAACTGATGGCCCCCGAGGACCTTCCTCATCCAGAATATTGGTGTGTGTGGATTTACTGAGCTCCTGCCTCTCTACATCCGTCTTCTGGATGAGTGCCACCGAGCACTCGTTTGTCATTTGCCTATTCATTATTCGTTCTCTTCCCTTGGCCCTCTGACAGAAGAGTTTGGGATATAAAGCTGTTAGTTCAAGCTCAACTCAGACAACCTGATGACATTAACAAGGGAAAGGGAGGGATGTGTTCTGAGAAAACAGTGAGTTGTTTGTTCACTAACATTATTTTAGGTTTAGCACTACTGCTTGTAGTTGAGTAGTACAAGCAGCACCAACTCAGCAAGTTTGTTGATGACACCAAGGTGTGTGGTGAGGTCGACTGGCTGGAGGGAAGGGATGCCATCCAGAGGGACCTGGACAGGCCTGAGAGGTGGGACTGTGCTATCAACGATGGAGAGAGAGAGATGGGGACTACTGATTCATGATCAGAATCTGAATTTACTGTGAGCTACATACGCTTATATACTATTTTCAGGAAGGCTAGTAATTTTTTACTACATTCATTGGGTTAAACATCACACAGACAAACTTTACATTTCTACTTCAAATTAAATCTTCAAGTTAAATCTCCTTTCCTGTCAGCCAGACTTGATCCAATCTTCTTGTAATCTTCAAAGCTCTGTTTGCTCTTGCTAAGGCATCTTGGTTATCAAACTGCATGTGCTAATTAAATCTACAGTGCTATCAGTCTCAGTTACCACACTGTGCAAACCTTATGAACTTCAGCAAGGGCAAGTACAAGGTCCTGCACTTAGGCTGGGGCTATCCTGAACATGGGTACAGGCTGTGCAATGAGTGGATTGAGAGCAGCCCAGTGGAGAAGGTCTAGGGGGAATTGCTGGATGAAAAACTGAATATGAAAGCCTATTGCCTTCTGGGCCACATTCAGAGGAGCATGATGCCGAGGTAGGGGATTCTGCCCCTCTGTTCTCCTCTGGTGGGATCCCACCTGGAGTGGTGCATCCAGCTCTAGGGCCCCCAGCATAAGAAAGATGTGGATCTGTTGGAGCAAGTCCAGGAGAAGGCTATGAAGAATATCAGAGGCCTAGAGCACCTTCCATATGAGGCCAGGCTGAGAGAGTTGGGGTCGTTTAGCCTGAAAAAGGCTCTGGGTAGCCCTTAGAGCAGTCTCCCAGTACCTAAAGAGGGCTCAACTATGCCACGTGAGCTACAGATGTTAAAGTACACAGAGAAGCACTGTGGAGCTGAACAACTTTCCAGAGCAGTTGGTTTTTTCCCCTCTATTGCTCCATTAAACTTTAAACAAATAGTTAAATGTATAAAAAGACTTCTGCAAAGAACACTTTTAAAGTTCACAAATCCAGTTGCCTTCCGAATTATGTTTATTTTAGAAATGAAAACTTGCTGGTTCTAATGTATGGAGCTGAGTTCTAATACATTCTTTTCTTTCTTATTATGTCAGTGTTGGTAAATTTCAGCTTTGAAGGCATGACCACAAAAGTTTGAGTGTATTTTTGTAGGAAGGACAATTGCAGACACAATAATTGATTAATAACCAATTAAAATCAGGTTTCATAATATTATTTAAATATTGGAGATTTATGTGCCAAATATTGCTTATCATGTGCTATGTTACCATGAGAAGCAGTGCTGTAAATGCAGGAAATCAAAACTGCACTTGCCCACAGTCTGTGAACAGCTGCAGGCAGCCCCTGGACCTGTGTTGGAACAGCACAGCTGGACCAGGAGAGCAGTCACTGCTGAGAGGTGAGCACTCCAGCTGCCTCTGGAAGGTCCAAGAGTTTGGATGCTTTTCTGGTTGCTTATGGTTATGGTCTGCTCTGAAGTGCTGAATTTTAATGTCACACCATTCTCAATTCTGTATCATTCTACCAGTTTCCAATATGAGGCCTGTGAAGGACTGGTGGCTGCTCTCTTTAAAGCTTTCATAGCTGGAAGTGAACATTGAGTACAGGGCTACAAACTCATTTTGCCAGGCAGGATGGTGGCTGTAGCATGTACTGCCATCGTGCAGCAGCTCCCTGCTTTGTTCTGGGTTCCACACAATTTGAAGTAGCTTCAGTTTCAACTAGGAGTTCAGTTCATACTTGACTTGGCATGAAACAGTTGTAAAATTTTTAATGGCCGACTTTTATTTCACTTGAAATGAGTTGAAAGCATCTTGGGCAAATATGTAAACCTCCTCATCTTTCACATGTAATGTTGACAGGCATTTGAAGAGATCAATGTAAAGTCTTATGAGATCCATAAACCTTTTTGATTGCAGAAGGAAAATGCGTTCATTTCTGAAATCTCTCTGAGAAGTAGAAAAGAAAAATAGGTCATTAATCAAATGTGGAACAGAAAGTGTGAAGTTACAGCTTGCAAATTATTTTTGTTCAATATACTTTTAAAAGATGAAGACAGAAGCACTTGTAGCCTTTGTAACTACAGAATTACAGTTCTTTTAAAAGCATTTGCAGAGGATGCATATTCATGCTATGGTTTTCAGATGAAGAAAATATGCTTTCTTATTTGAGTTGACCTTTGCAGAGTCATCTCTCAACAGGGATCTCTAGGGTATGTTATTTTCCTTACCCTGACCTTTTTTCATGGAAGAAAAGAAAAAATGTTGAATGAATTTGGTATATTGTGTCTTTCTCAGGGGATAGATTAGTTGATAGTTTTGGCTATGTCAGGGTGAAAATGAAACATTGTGTTTGTGACAGTTGACCTGAGAGCAGCTGTCAAACATGTTTGTGAGTCGTGGAAATATTTGAAAATGTTCCTGTCGAATCATGGCATACGAAGTTCTTTCCTGACCTTGGAAATTATTGCTTGTTTTAACAAAACAGTCTTGTGGCATCTCTAGTTTCTGTGAATTACTACCAGTAGGGTTCTTCAAAATTAATCTATGTTATCGTTAATATAATAAAACAATCCAATCCCCTGTGTCAGAGCATCATAATTAATTTGTTTTAGTGTCAGTCTGCTTTCTTTCATGCTGCATTTCATTTTCTAATGGAGGTTACAGGAAGAGGGAAATCATAACAGGACGCTTAGAATTGAACTCTAATTTACATGGGAAAATACAGTAGTAGTAAAGTAGCAGTAAATTACCTTTGGGAAAGTAAGGTTTTCTTTGGTACTGTTGTTCTTGGTGAAGTTGTATGCGCTTTGACCTTGCCATTAATGACCTCAACAGAATAATTCCATAGACTTAAATTCACTACAGGATTTAGTGTATTTTCCTTTTTCTTATATTCCTTAGATAATTTTACTGATTTCATAGGAAACATAAATTTCATTTACTTTCAGATAACCAGCTTGTGCTAAATCTAGGATATTATGAGTATTTCTAAACTTTTGCACAAATGTTCTTTAACTGAGGTAAGTGAATTGACATTTTTATTCCGTATATAAAATAATTTCCACTTCTTGTTCTTACAGTGACTGCAATATCCCTTCAAATCCCTGAAGAAAGAATCCTGTAAGTAAACATATGGGAGTTAAGACTGTGTTACATGTTCTATATTCTTCCTAATGGAAGAGTGAACAAGAAGTCACTATGTGACTTTTCATATGTTCAGCTTGCCTGACAGGGCTCAGACAAAGGCTGATGTTGCACTTTCTAATCCTGTTAATTTAGCAGTGATTTTGATTGTGCATAATATATCATTATACTAAAGCAAATCTAAAGGTGGACTTTGAAATGACATCTCGTGGATGAATATCAATTTAGTCAGAGGGCATATCTTTTCTATCAAACTTTATTATCAAAACTTTTGCACAGTCTTTCTAAAAATGAAGAAGTTATAGAAATTAATATTTTTGTAAGAGTAGTATGTTAGCTTTTATCTCACTGCAGCATTACATTTCTAGCCCTTTTTTGATTGCAATTGTGTCATGGATACAAGAAACTACTACAAATCATGAAGAAGCAGGAATAAAATATCATAATACTTTGACATCTATTGCATTATCTCCCTAAAGAAAATGCCTTGGTGTCGATGAAGAATTGCCTCTCTTGCTGACAACAAGGATCCTTCAGGTTGAGAAACTTTTAAAAATTCACCTTCAAGAGCGGTATCAAGGCTAGCTAACGTGCTGTAGAAGTACCAGTGTAACCACTCAGTCCGTACAAGTTGCACTTTTATAGCTTCAAGAACACAGTAGTTTTGTCTTTGCCATCTCATTGTCCTCTGGACACATATATTCCCTACTCCTGGCATAGGTAGTAGAGGTACTTTGTCCTGGAAAATTTTGGGTGCATACTGGGATCTAGGAGAATTGTGAGAGCTGAAGTTACCTCATAATCTCTTGTGGAAGGTTCATGTCTCTAAGGGTGGCACCGTTACATCCAACACTTTGCCTTGCTAAGCTCAAAGGCTCTGTCTGTCCCTCTGTGTAAATACAAGACAGATAGGTCTTGAGGTAAACTAGAGGGGAAGTTTGGTGCTTTGGGGGGCTTTGCAGGTTTTTTTGTTTGTTTGTTTGTTTTTTTGTTTGTTTGTTTGTTTGTTTTGGTTTTTGTTTGTCTGGTTGGTTTGATTTGGGTTTTTTGGGGTTTTTTTCTTGAAAGCTTCCTACAGTCTGGGTATGGGATTTTGTGTTATACTGGTTGCACAGTGAAAGAATAACTCTCTTGCATGTGTTTGGAAGTATACCAGTAGTTACTTAAATTTGAAATGCAGAGAATGTATTCTTTCAGATCTGGATTGTGACTGCAGTTGACAAAATAGTGTTTCTAAGGTGTAAGTGATAGTAACTTGCTGATATTAAGATAAGAAAAGGAAATGAGTTACAATTTTATACTAACTTCATTCTAATATTACAGCTGCTTGGATAATAATCAGTTTCCCCTTAAAAATGGGAGTGGTATTCATTCTGGGATAGCTGGCAACCACCCTTCACTGGTAAAGCCATTGTGGGATTGTTACTGGTGAGTGTTGGAAGATAACAAGTACTGTTAAGCTAAACTTTTTCAGGAACAGGAACTCAAGATATTGGACATTACAGAGTGGATCGAATTAGTCTATCAGTAGACTCCCTCCGGACAAAATGTAAAAATATTTTGTTCTATTTTATGGGTTGCCACATCTCTCTTTTGCAGTTCTTTTCAGTGGAGGAATGGGTTAAAATCCTTTCTCAGATGGTGGATAGGGAACTTGAAGTTATATTCTACAGAAGTTTTTCTACAGCCTGTGGTAGCACTGAGGAGTGTTGTGGTGTGGTTCACAGCTTATCTCCACAGGCAGTTTTGTTGACCCAGATAAGGGAGTGGGGCATGTGAATGAATAAGAAATCTTAAGCTAATACCACCTTTTCTCCACAGCATGATCTGATGGTTTTTGTTTAAAGTGAATTAATTGTTTAAAGTGAAATGGGGTGGTCCTTCATGAACTTACCTGAATAGAACCTCTATGGAAAAAAACCTCTCTGGAGATAATTGCAGCATGACCCATTAGTCATTGACTTTCATTAGTGGTGACTGAGAGAGCTGAATCATTTGTAAACTGAAGGCTCTTTTTCTGTATATAAATAAACTGGTATCAGTGAATATTATTAGTGGATGACTGAAAAATTGTTTAAACCTATGAGTCCTTTAAAATTATACAGAAAGCAAAACAAACATATTTTCCAAATAACAGTCTTAACTCTGGAATTTAAATTACTTTCTTCATGCAGATGTATCACCCAGTGCCTCAAATTAATTTTATTTCCCTTAGCTGGAAGAGTCTGATAGAGCTAATAGGCAGAGATTTGCAAGGAAGTTCCTTACTTACTTGAAATAATACAGCATGGCTGCTGTTAGTGAGCACTAGAGGGCTCTTTAGACTAAAGCAAAAGAATACAATGTCATGTTTATCATCAAGGATATGTCTGAAGCATTTTGGTATTTTGAATTAAATAATCAAAACCACTGTTTTCATTGGAATAGTGTAAAGCTTCCCTTTTCAAGAAAAAATGTCTTTGAAAGGAGAGAAGTATAACGTGTTGTTATGTAACAAGTGTTTGAATTTTTGAGAAGCCTTTATATGAGGCATCCTACTGATTTAAATTTTTATACATTTTTTATTAGCAGTCAAGATTTTTTCCAAGTTCCTTTTCCAAGTGGTTTATTTTAAGATAACTTATGTGCATGGTTTATATTTCTTTCTGCTTGTCTGTCCACCTTGAAATGCTTTTCTTTACATGGTGGTTAATTTATAAAAGCCCCTGTATTATGAAGCCCAAGTCTGCCTTGCAATCTAATAAATGTGATTGCTGTACGCAGAGGTGAATGTAAAATGTAGTTATGCTTCTTTGGAAGTGTTTTTCAATCACTTTGAACTTGCTTTTCAAAAAAAAGGCTTAAACTTAAAACATTTTAAGTTTCATGAATGTCAAAAATTATTCTTAGCTGGTCTGAATTTCTAGTGCAGCCTGAAAAGGCTTTGCCATCTTACACTGGCTGATATATGGACTGAGTGTGTTTATTCCAGTGTTAATTGATGCCATTTGGGGGGAGAGGAGGAGCTGTAAAACCTACTCCATGCTGATGGGGGAAAAAAAACATAAAAGAGGACTAGTCTATAATCTGTAGGGGTACAGTGGTCTCATTGTCTTGGTTTACACAGTCTTTGTAGTCAGATATATTTTTTTCATACATCCTCTTGATTTTTCCTTTTATAGTGGTTCTTGTGCATAATTTCTTCCTGTGTTTTTCAAGGACACCGTGGTGTTGCAGAAGGTAATTGATACTAGAGAAAGGGAGAGACATTAAAAATTGAGTTAGTTATTATGGTACCCAATTTGCATCACACTAGGTAGCGTAATTTTTTATTGTCAGAGGGAAGCCTGAAATTATGAATCAAAATTAATACAACTGTGCTTTCAAATGTAAAGCTTTTCCATAGACACAAATGTGCACTTGTTTCAATAAGACTTTGTAGAGAGCAATGAGTAGGCTGCTTATTTAGAAAAATGAAGGACATTTTTTTCCCAATAGCAAGTCAATCATCAAAGCAGCAAATGAGACTTTAAATAAAGGCTGAGAGATAGTTTGTGGGACCAATGTCCTAGAAACCAGTGGAGATTTTTATGTCTTAAATAATGTTGGCAGCAGCAGGATAATTTTACTTGAGATACTTGCTTTGTCTGTCAAGTGTTCCCCATTTTCTTGGATTTTCTTGGCCCTGATGTACTGTTTCCAGTCACAGGTATATGCAAATTATTTTTAGCCCTTGGTAGTGGTGTTCTGTACACAATATTCTGCCTCCAAGTGTAATTTTTGGAAGTAAAGAAATGTAATTATGTAGTGGGCCCAAGACTAGGAAATCTATTCGAACTGCGAAAATATCAGAATGATCTATTCCCAACTGGCTTTTCTTTCACATTCCTGAGACTTGGTGATTCAAAATATCCAATGTTCAAAAGGGGGCCGTGAATTTACAAGAAGGAGTCTTTCAGTCAGGAAAGGTTCTTACTGATGTTGAGTGAAGAGTTAACTGACCAGAACAGCTTGCAAAGAGAGCAAGGAAAGAACATTGTGGTCCATTTTATAATTGTCCCTCCTCCAAGTCTCATCAAACTCACTTTATTGTTCTTATATGCTAGAAGCTCTTGGAGGAAGTGGGAGAAAGAGAATTATTTGGAGAATGGTGTCTAAGAGTGATGGAGGTGGAACTGGGGTGCTTTGCCTGCCAGGGAAAAATATAGGAAAAGAAGATAACAATGTTGAAAAGCAATAGGCTGAGGGATCTGCTGTACTGAGGTCAGACTGTGAGGAGGAGTGGGGAAGGTTGGGGGAAAGGAGGCAAAGAAGACGGGCTACAGGCACAAATCATCCCTGACTGCTCCTAAACCTTCTACCCCTCTCAGAATCCTCTAACTCCTTGCTGGTACCCACTCCCTAGGGACATCTGGGAATCCCTCCAGACCTCTTTCAGGTCCTCACCCTTTCTCCACTGGAGTCCAACAACTTCCCCACCTACCATAACCCCAGCTCCTGTCACCTCTGCCCTACCTATACCCCTGCTCTGCTGCTGTTTCCAAATATTGCTGGCACAGGAATGAGGACAGAAGTACTTAGTTTCTTCTCATTCTCAGGGCAGTAGCATTTAGTTTTATCCATATTGCTGAGGTGCCTTGAAGTAATTCCATGGAGGACAGCATAGCTCTCTTCCCCCAAACACTGCTAATATTAGACCTAACAATTACCAGAATCAAAGTAATTTCGGTTTTCTTTGAGGATGAATGCACTGTCTATGTAGTTCAGTTTGCTGCATACAAAGTGAATTTGAGCTATGGACATTAGACTTCATTAAAATGTCTTCTGGACACTCTGTGGCCAAAGACATGTACGGCTGCTATGTTTCTATTTTTCATCACTGATGAAGCATGATGCGTGTGGTGACTTAGATTAGAAGATGACAGGCTTGGATGTGTCTCAGCTGCTGCTTCTAACTATCATAGAACCAAAATAGCATAAGCTACAACACAGTTCATAGAGCTTGCAAAACACACTTGCCTAGGGAAAATGCCAGCCAGGTATCAAATGCTTTGGCAACGAGAAGGTTCCTTTGATATAATCAGCATTTTATCCCATAAGTGCAGTCTAGGATTTAAGGAGAGCCTGTGTTGGCACTAAGCTGAACAGACTGACTGCTTAGTGAAAAGATCAGAATGCATTTTAAAAATATTTCAATCTTCTGTGCCATGGTCAGTTCTATTTGACTAGGCTTTGTTTGAATAAAAAATAGAATGCAAAATACTGTGATTCTGGGAAGCCTGAGCTCATTTCCTAGCTCTACTAAGTTTTTGCTAATGTGACTTAATAGATACATATATGTAATTCCTACTTGAAATAATGTATTGTAATATTTTTAGCTTTTTCAATTCTGAGTTTTAGGGCAAGATTCAAATAATTGCCAAGAATTGCAGCATATCAGGAGGAAACTAAATTGTGACAAATAGAGTCAGGAAAGATAATGTATTTCACATTATTAGAAGATAAAGGCTTATGTTTAAAAGAATCAAGTAATTCTAAAATGCTAACTTGTCTGAGGACAGGACTCTTTGAAGGAGAATAATTTTGTTCTATATTACATAAATTCTGAAGCAAAAACTTGCTGCAGACAACATTTGACTATATTGCTGGTAAAAATATTTTGAAAAATTAATGAAATGTATAATTTTGACATTTTGTAAATAAGTAATTATGCCAAGCCTAATCATTAACAAAAAAATCAAGAATTAAAAGCACATTTAGAATTCTGTCTTTCTGATGAAAGAAATTCCATTGGGAATTTTAACAAATGTGGGGATTGGGAATTTTAACAAATGTGGGGAATCCTCTTTCATATATAGTATTATTTGCCTCAATGCCTCTTTTAGTTTATAACAAGTTTTATTAATATTGTTCTTCAAAGGCATGGCCCTTTCTAGAGGAAATGTCTTCCTAGATTGTAGAGAGGGAGTGAAAGAAAAGGAAGGAAAGAAAGTGAAATGTTAATGTTAGGCCCTGATTTCTGCTGAGCGAAAATGGTGGTAATGGGGCCAAACCAATTCCCATTACTTTGTGTATCAGTAGCTGTGGGAATGCTGAAGAGGTCTGTGGTTTTGATGAAGTTTATAAAACCCACAGGTATTTAGTAAGCCATATAAGCAATATAATTAATGTTAATAGCTTTTCATATAAAGGCAGCTTATTCATAATCTCAGAAGGTGGGTGTTGGCGACTATAATCACAGCTCAGTACTTTTCTGTGATAGGTATGCAGATATATTTTTCTCTACCCATTATCTCAAATTGATGTCTCCCAGTTTTCAGCTGAGAAGTTCAGCTGGAAGTGGGAAAATTTATGTGGGTGGTGGTAAAAAATAACCCTTATTCCAATGCGAAACATACAGACATACTCAGTGTATCCATGACTGTGTCCCTATCTTTCCAGTCTTGCTTTTTATTTAGTTTTCATGGGCCAGCCTGTCCAAATAGTCACAAAGACAGACTGGATCCTGTAAGTTTGTCCTAACTATCCATGTTCATTTTGCCAAGAGTTCATACTTTTTCCGATTGCACATTTGCTCCACAGAGCAAATTTTGCTTTAGGCTCCCTGACACTGTTTAAAAATACAAAAAACACAAAAACTGTCTGGCTGCTATTGAGATCTCTCTTACAACACAGCAGCCAAAACCTTGTTAAATCTCTTGCTGATACAGCTCTGATATCTCACAGCTAGAGGAAACTCAAAAGCTTGCCACAAGTTCATCTTTTTTGAGGAATTGCATAGTGCATCCTCTTCTGTCATGCAAAGACCTTTCTGTAGGTGGAAGATAGGGCTGAGAACCTCAGTCTGAGGCAGCAGCACTGATCTTTTTAGATAGCTTATTATTGACTTCAATAAAATGCATAAAACTTAATAACACACTTACTGGCTATTTTCTCTCTTTTGGGTTAGGTGGGTGAATAAACTTCCAGAAGCAGAAGTTGTGCAATGTAAATAATTATCTCAGGACATTTTTGAAGAGTGAATTTTCTGGTAAGTCTGTCATGCTGATGTGTTTCCTGAAAAGGAGCACCAAGGAGCATCTCAGCAGCTTTTTCAAGAGACTAGATTTTCTGCTTTCAAAGATAACACAGTGTGTGCAACCGCCCTGTGTATCCCTTTGTCTGTCCATCTTCCCTCTAATGGTGTTGGACTCACTGCCCAGCTTGCAGTGGTTCCTGCCAGGTTGGAGGAGACAGAGTTCAGGTCTAGTTCATTATGTTCAGCTGTTGCTGGTCACCCATCAGTGCAGATGTAGCACTAGGCTGGCAGGAGCTGGGAGGGAGGAAGGATGAGGATGGTGACTCTAGGAAGGCGAAGGGCATGGAGAGGAGGCAGTGGAGAAATGCTGCGGGAGGACACTCTGGCAGAGCCGTGTGTGATGGAGCAGTTCAGGTATTGTGCGAGATTGCTGTGAGGGAGGATAGGGAATGCAGCTGTGTTGCACTGGAGAACTCAGGCACTGTGGGTGCTAAATGTAGGACATGATTCTGTAGGAAAGCAGGCTTCATTAGTCCTGCTGTTCCCTGGGTGACTTACAGAGCAGTAGGCGTGCTTTGACATATGGCTGTATACCAGCAAAACTTTCTGTGAATGGCTGGAAGACTGAGTGCTTTCTTTTGTTCCAAAGACACATTTTCATTTCTACAGAAAATGGAATTATTGAAGGCCTGCTGTGGATAGAAAGCCTGTAATTTATCGGGGAGCTGCACTGGTAGGCATATCTAATCTGCCTAATCCATTGCCATTAGCATTGAACAGACAAAATCCTGAAAGCATACCTAAGCCTGCTGATGATGTAAAAGTGCCTACAGCTAAATAGATTTTTTTTGTTTCTTGAGATTTATAGCTCACATATGTTTGCTATACAAAAAACCAAATCCAACTGAATAATATCACTGTAACTTAGTTAAAGCTTTCTATTGACAGTATAAATCATGAGGACAAAGCTAGATTCTCTTTTATGTGCCTTTAGAATATTGATATAAAAATAGATCTTTTTGTGTTCGTATTTCTTCACTGTAGTTTAAAAGAATGCAGAGGCAGTAGTTCTACTGAAATGGATCTTTAAAATTGAGACTGGCATGTCGTTGCATCAAAAGGGAAATTCAAGCACTTCTGACGAGCCATAGTTTTGGAGGGAATGGAATCATCTTTGGTCCTTGCATGCAACTCCTCTGCTGATTCCCACTGAGTTATTTCAAAAGCATACTTTTATATAACATTCACAAATGTGATTGTTTAACAACATTATCCCGCACATTGTAATGCAGAACAAAATAAAAGGAAGGCAGAAAGAGGAGTGAATAAAGCTTAGTGAGCAAGGTGTGGTCAGTGTGGCATAACAAACAAACCAAAAAGGTAAAGTGTAGTTTGGTGCACTGTTTCGTGCTCTGGATCTCAAAGACATTTATCCTGCGAGTGAGCCATTGGGAGCACCAATAATTTCCTCCTCCAGCAGCATCTATCTGATTTCAGTTAACAAAAATCCTCTTGAACCTGTTTGGTTCATGTTTGGTGTAGTCTGAGGAGATAATGTGTTAAACTCTGTGGTAGCTGGTCCTAACTGCACTTCTTTTCAGACATTATTCATCTTTTACACAGTACTGTGTTTTTCTTCAGTCTACTAATACCAGACACTACCCAGTTATCACAGCTCTTAATTTGCATTCTCTCTTTAACGTTTTCCGTGTTTTTTTACTGCAGTAGTTTTGACTAAGTAGTCTTCTGTTCTATTGACTATTCTCCTTTTAAGCCAGAGTAAATAATAACTATGACCTGCATTTTGAGGTGTTCAGTATTTATTTTGTTCTTGAAGAACCACTGAATAACTGGTCAGAGCTGGTTTTCAGGTGACTCATAGCATGTTCGTTTAGCACTTTGCTCAGCAGCTCTTTGAAGGAGATGGGGTACAGAAGCAGAGGGCTTTTATCACCTTTTTTTTCCCCTCTTGGAAACCTTATTTGAAATTCACACACAGTGCTAGTATGCATTACTGATACTGCCTTTTGCAGAAGTTGAAAAGTTCATTAGATACCATCAGGTTTGTTTCGTGCATGATATTAAGACAAATAATGCAATTGTATGATCAAAATACTTGTCTAAAGGTTGTCCAACGCTCCAGATGTTGGTAACATGCTGTGGGAACCTTTTGACTTTCAGGCCAGACCCCTCTGTCAGCTGTTTCTTGTTTTACTGCAGTTTTACCCAACATGGAGCAGTGGTCTGGTGGGGAAGTCTACAAATGTAGTACAGCACAGAAGATGATGAATAGCTGCAGGGAGCACAAATGGGCCAATACTGTTTTCTAGTAATGGGTGTCAGTATGGGGGGAAGGGACTGAAAAATATATGTATATAAAAAAGAGGAGAGCTTGTTCAGTTGGGTCAGGCTGGCAAAAAAGATTAATTGTTCTCACTTGGAAATAGAGGTGGAAATGGAGGAGGAGCTCTGAAGCCCTAGATGTTTCTCAAAGGCAAAAATCTTTCCCAGTGTCTAAAATCATGGCACGGCAATGCTCAAGAGTTATCTGAGCTTCAGGGGAGCAGAGTCCTGTTCTGCACACACTGTGTTTCAATTACTCTGCCAGACAGTATTGAGTCGTATTGAATCTGCCACTTGACTGGAGGCAGGCTTGATAAAGACAGCATTCATGATAATTAAATGGCTCAAATGGACTTTGAAAAGAGAAACGTGTCCAGCTATGGACTGGGATAGTTGATCCCTTACTGACTTTGTCAGCAGGGCTTGGAACTTTTTATCCAAGAAAAGGCGAAGCTTTGTGTGACACTGCAAGGAGGCTGAGTCAGGGGATCGCTAACCTGTCTGCCTGGCTACTGCCAACCCCAGTGACAGACAGACAAACAGAAGCTTTCTAGAGCCTGGTCTCTGCATTCTTCTACGTCTGTTTTTCAGGAAGCTGATCCACACAGAACTGTTCTTTCAGAGTGGTCTGTGGGGCGCTCCTTGATTTCATGGCATTTAAACACTCTGCTTTGTTTCTATCTCCTAACTAAGAGCTAATCCCTCCTAGAATAGTTTCCTTGTATCATTTTTCAGGACAATCAGTTACTGAGGCTCCAATTCCAAATGCCAGGGAAAGTTCCTCTCAGTTGTGCATGTCAGCAAAATGTCTTCTTTTATTAAGGTGACTCCCATTGTGGAGGAAGGCTACAAGGCAAAACACAAACTCTGTCAGAAACACCTCCGCATTTGAGGTGTTGGCAATATTTGTGTCATGATGAAGTAATTGGAGCACCCTACTGATTACTAAAACAGGTTCTTCACAGACCTGTCTGAAACAGTGAGCATTTTTTGAGGGGGAGGGGCAGGTGGGAAAGGGGTTGGTGGATGAACTAGGAAAAGCTGAAAAGGGGAAATCTCCCAGAAATTATTCAGTCCATGCAGGGACTGTCAGCTTTGTGATAAAATGTTTGAGATCGACTGATGCAGGAGTGCTTTATGGTGCTCTTGAGTCTGGAAAAGTGTTCTTGCCAATGGATAAAATCTGCTTGAAAAAGTTTGTTGTAGTTTTGGGGATTTTGTTGGGTTTTTTAAAGCGACAAAATGACCGGTTCTGGAAACAGTGAAAGGAAATGTGTGGTTTTGTTGTGAGTGTTTCTCAGGCATTAGGTGTTCCATCAAACATCCTGTGGTGCTGGCTGTGGCTGTTCAGCTGTTTGTTCAGCCCCTACACCGGTGTGTGGCTCATGCTGAGAACCCTCTCTCCCACAGCCTGTCAGCAGAGAGCATTGCTGCTTCTCCTCTCTACCTTTCTGGTCCTCCACAAATCACTGCTACTCCCATGTCTTCTGCCATCCATGTCATCCTTGCTTGTGTTATGAATTTTTATGTGGGCCCATCTATAAAAAAAAGCACCTTGCCTTGTTATTCATAAAGGAAACATATCCTCTTTCAGCTTCTTTGCTTCCTCTATGACTTGTACCAGTGGCTAGCCAACAGTGATGACTAGTTAATGCTGGTCAAGAATTGCAGCTATTTTTTTCTTGACGAGGAGGAGAGGAGGCTGAAGAAGAAATGTCAAATGTTTTGACTGATTCCATTGTGTACAAAGGTATCTTGTATCTTCCCCCTGTCACATTCTTCCTGCCTTGCTTTTCGTGTTATTTCACAACTCCTCCTCTGGTTCCCTGGGACTGCAGCTCAGACTGTGAACTCTTTCTGACAGTGTGTTTGGGTGATGCCTTGCAGGGGGACCACAGTCTGAAGTAGGGTGCAGGAAATCTGTAGCATAAGGAGTATTGATACCAGGCTACTTCATAGTCTCACAAAGTACAGCCTCTTGTCATTACTTTTGAAAGTTGAAATGTTAGCAGTTAGGAATTGTCAAATAGGTGTTACCTGAAGGAGTTGCCTTCTGATAATCCTATGCACACATTAATGACAAACATTAAGATGTCATGGTCATGCACATTACATTTGCAGTAACACAGGAAGCCAGATGTAAATACTAGAAGAAAAATTGTTTGTTCAACACATTTCACAAGAAGGCCTTTAAGGCAAAAACAAGATCAAGCATTCTGGAGCATGTTATATATTTCTACAGATACAAAAAATCATGAGCTAGTGCCATATTCACAGTGGGATATCTGGGATTTTGCTTACTGACAGAAGTAACTCCTCCAAAGAAAAGGTGCAAAGATTTTAGACTTTTCGAGTAGATTCAGACAGGTTTCAGACAGGTCGAACAGGAAGTTTTAGGAACTGTCTGCCAAACATTTTGTGTAGCTGAGGTAACAAAATACAAAGGGCATGAGTCAAAGGGAAGATGGTGGGAAGGTGGGAGGAAGAATACAGGAAGAAATTGAGACATGAGAGGTATCAGTGGCCCCTTGGCTCCTCTGCAGGCATTTTATATTTATTTTGTATTAGCATCTAATATTTAGGCAGATAGAGTGTATATGGCATTTCTCTCTTCTACCTTAGTTAAGGCAGGATTGATAGAAACACACTTAGACACTTTGTATTGTTTGATCATTTGTATTATCTTCTAAACAAATATACTTCATCAGATCAGTGATGTTCACTAGAAAACTTCCTTTTATAGGGACTAACTTTTCATCTTTTCATCCGTTCATTCCAGATTTTCCTTTGAAAATTTGTGTTTCACTGCTTTACAGCCCGTAACAAACCAGGCAGGATAGCTGAGGCATGTGATGTATACTTACTTGTATACTTTGGAGGGCTTTTTTGTGGTGTTACAGATGATAAAATTACTGTGCTTTTCCGAGGTCAGAGGGTGTTTGTGGCAAAGACTGGGAAAAAAGGAAAAAAAAATCGAAACGTTTTATCTGTGCTGCAGGTGTTTTTTTGTTAAACATATGGAAAGCCTATTGCAAAACTTCTGAAGTTGACTTCCAATGGTCAAAAACAGAATGTCAAATGCAAGTGTTTCCTCTTTACTTCCTACTGTGTAAAATGAAACTGAAAGGCTGTATGTAGTCACACATTACTAGAGTACACAGTAAAGTGCCCTGACTTTTGCTATGATTTTGTAAAAAGATCAGCCTAATCCTTAAAGGTTTGAGCTGATTTAAGTCTCCCTCTCAACTGAATTTCTTAGGGAAATGGAGCTCATGTGGATTACACTATTTGTCTGCTGATGCACTTGACAACTTTCTGAGCCATCAATGTAAAAAGGCAGGCTGGACGCCCCTGCTGTGTGTGTTTTGGTACATCCAGTCAAAAAACCCCGGCATCACATAAAAGGCTCACTGAGCAGTGTGCATGTGGGGCGGTGCAGTTTGTGACTGCTCCAGAGACACTTTGGAAGGAATACCAGGGAACTAGGGTTATTGTTTTAGTAGTGTTAAGGCACACAAATCATTAGAAACCAGGCTTTGCCAGTTTTGCTGCTCAACCATTTCTTCACATACAAGTTTGGAGTATAAAATCTGCCAAATTAATAAACCTTCATTCCTGAAGAAAACCATGGTTTACAATGCCTTTTGAATGAGGAAAGCAATTTATTCACCAACATGTTTTTCAGCAACATGCTGGAAACACTTGTACAAGTGTTTAAATTATTTTAAATTCATAAGCTTTTTGGAATCATTTTACAACAGAAAAATAAAGTTGTTTGGCAATGGATGATATAGAGAGCAGAGATCTTGATCGTCAGTTTAGGGATGCTTTAATATGAGAGAATCTTAAACCTTCATACAGTGCCAGTAACAGACTTTGTGTGGTCTAGACAGAGTGATGGATGGGCTTTGTGGCCCATAATAGTATTGAAACTCAAAACATCTTGGTATGTGAAGTGTTGCACATTTTTTATCACTAAGAGATAAAAAATTTATTGTGCACTTGCTGCCATTTGAAGGAGGCTGAAGCAACTTCTCTGTTTCCTGGAAAGGCAATCAAAGAATGAAAGCACATTATTGGAATTTTTCCTTCACCGTCACTATCTCCATTCCCGTCATACTCTGCTGTGTTTAGTGGAAATTAACTGCAGCAGAACATCCAGAGAACATCTGATTTCCTGTAAAACATTAATTTTATTTATTCTTCCTGTGTGTTTTCAGTTCTCTCCTCTCCTTCCTAATTCTACTGACAACAAAAGAAATTACTCAAACATCAACTGTTGGCTTTATGTAAAATATTGCATCAAAAGAATGATTCATTGGAAAAAGATTTCACAAAGTAAACACACCCACAAATACCCACTCAGGTCACAAAACCAAAAATGTTATCAATAAGGACAAAGGAAGCTGTTACTTTAGTTTTTGAACAGTCTTGATTCATGTTTCCTGTCATTTTGCTTGGGGAAAGAGAAACAATTATCCCTAAATAAACAATTTAACAGAACTGCCAGAAATTCTTCAAATCCTTAAACCAGTATTATCAGGAAAAAATCCAAATCTGAAATAAGCTACGTTCTCCTGCTGTCCACATTTGGTTTCCACATAAAAGTTTGAGTGCTACATCCCACATCATGATCTGATATTATTTTTAACCCAAAGGCAAGAAGCCATTATTGAAAACCCTGTTTTGGTGGCATAGTGTGATGATCACCATATTTCAAGAGGATCTCAGGTAGAGTTTCTTGGTTCTTACCAAGTTGTGCTGTATAATTACTCTGAGGTTTGCTGAGTAGGAAGCAGCCTATTTGTTCCAGTTCTGTCAGCCCAGAGAGGTGCTTCGTGCTGCTTTCCAGCTGAAGCCTGTGGCAGCATGCTCCTTAGGACACCCAGAGACTGGTGAGATGTTTGTGATCACCAGCAGGGCTGCTGGGGATGCTACGTGTCTGGATTCTGACCCTGAGTTTGTTCTCTGCAAGGCTCTTGGGAAGTGCTGTTTGTAATTTTTTTGTTTATGTTGTTCAAAAACCATGAAGATATACCAAGCTTAAAGGTCTTAGTGTTTTTTCATGCAATGTTAGAAATATTCTGTAAGTGTATATGATTCTTCTTCCCTTTCACTTGCCTTTTTTTCAGTATAGCAAATGTACTCTATTCATGAACCAAAACCAGAGAGACTGAAGAGTGTTATGCTCAGTCTCTTCATGCTGTTAATTTCATATTTAGGAGAGTCAAATGGTTTCTCTGCCTTTGGCTTCTGTTAGAATCATGGAACATTTTGGGTTGAATGGACCCATCTAGTACAACTCCCCTGCAATGAGCAGGGACATCTTCAACCTGATGAGATCACTCAGAGCCACATCCAACCTGACCTAGAACATTTGCAGGAATGGGGCATCCACCACCTTGCTAGGGCAATGTGTTCCAGGGTTTTACCACCTCCATTCCTAATATGTAATTTAAACTGACTCTCAGTTTAAAGCCATTCCCCTTGACCTGTCACTACTCGCCTTTGTAAAGAGTTTCCCCTAGCTCTTGTGTAGGTCTCTGGAAAGTGCTATAAGGTCTCCCTGGACTCCTCTCCAGGCTGAACAACTCCCATTCTCTCAGCTTGTCTTTGTAGGAGGTGTGCTCCAGCCCTCTGTTCATTTTTGTGGTCCTCCTCTGAACTCATTCCAGCAGGTCCATGGCCTTCCTGTGTGTGGGACCCGAGAGGGGCAAGCATCACTCCAGGTGGGGTCTCATGAGAGCACAGAGGGGGAGAATCCCCTCCCTCACACTGCTGGCCATGGTTCCTGTTATGCAGCCTTGTGTACAAATGGTTTTCTGGGCTGTAAGTGTACATTGTTGCTTCATGTCCAGCCTCTCATCCACCAAAACTTCCTTGAAGTTTGTGTTAAGTTCCTCCTTAAACTTCGTGTTCTCTCATACCTCCTTGGCAGATGTCAAGATCCTGGAAGTTTCTTCCCATCTGCCTTCTGCAGGTGGGATCTGACCTAGCTTTGCACATTTGGTGAGAGAGGTGTCAGGACTTCTTCCTTGCAAGTAGGCCAGTTGTTTCTCCTTTTGTCTAAGGTCTCTTTCTCTTCTTCTACAATGCAGCGTTTCCATTCCCTGTGATTTAGGATATTGTTCTTCCCAAGATATGTAAATTGCAAGCATGTAGAGAGTTATCCTAAGGATAATGTAAGGCAAAATTTAGTTTAGAAAAATTTACTCATAGTCAGAGGTCATTGAACAGATTTCTTCACCTTGTAAGATAGAATTCATGGAAACGAAAAATTTCAGAGTTCACACTTCAAGGCTTTGTTTATATTGTATAATGCCAAGTAATACTCTGTGGGAATAGATTTATTGATGCATTTTGCCCTGACTGTGTTTTGTCGTATCCCAGGAAATATGTATACATGTATGAAATCAAGACTTGGAGGAAATACTTGATCTGTTTAAATTTCTTCTTGATGGGTATAGGGCAGTTAAGTGGAGCCAAGGGCTTTTCAAAGATGAAGTCAAGCTTAACAGAAAGATGAGTTCACTTGTCATTTCTTCAATGACCACAGATTGTACTGAAGCAGAAAACACTATTTGCTTGGATTTTAGCAGTGTTTGGAAAACCAAAGGTTTCAGTATGTCTCTTGCCCTTCTGCCCTGATCAGTCTTGTAAAACTCAAGTTTCTTTTCCTAGAGATTCTCTCTGCCCAGCTGGGTATCCCTAATTTTTTAAGAGCCTTAAACAAATTACTAGGTTAAAAGCACCTATTTTTAATGAGGTTACCTGGCAGTTGATTGTAACAGATAGAAAAATAAACATTAAGTAAGCTCTTCCCAAATTATTTCAGTGCAACTGAGTAAATCCTTACGTCACTTGCAGCAAGTAAGTAATGTGCTTGGCTTTGAGTTCCCACTATCCTAATTTTGGGATTGTTGAATTTAACAACTGCTTGCTAGCTGGTGTGTGTTAAAGCTGTCCTTCCAAGGAGACTGTTGTAATTGCTGTCTGCTCTGCTTTGAGCAGGGGAGGGAAAAAAGTTTTATCACTATCCTAAGGAGAGACGGGGATGTGAAGCAATCTTGGATTTGGTTACTACAGCTGTGATGTGATAAGAATGCCGCCAGCAAACAGTTGCACATGTTTTAACACGTTGCTGTTTCTCATCTGGGAAGTGGTACTGTGTCCTTCTTGGATGCTGCCATTACGAAGGTGGCCAGCCTAAAGCAGCAGGGAGAAGAAGTGCTCACTCAAACAGCCCTGCTGTGGTGCACTGAGAGGCTGAAATCATTAGAAAACGATGAGTTGTGTTATTTGACCACATGATGAAATTCCACAGAGGGAAAAGTGGATCTGGGCAAATCTTTTCATACCTGCTCTCACCATAAATGGGTGAGATTTAAGTTCTGGTAGAGAAAGGAGACTGTAAAAGGTTTGGGGAATGGCATGGAGACCCTTCCTGGAAGTTGAGTAAGGAGAAGGATGCTGGGAGAGAGGGACAAGTTCTTTGTTTTCCCCTATGGGTATGTTTCAGCTTCATTATTTCCCTGCATAGCCAGTCCATTGGAGTAACCCCTCTCCAACCCCTCTTGGTAACTATTTCTCACTTTAAATCAACCAAAGGCTCAGTGTGTCATACTTAAATAATAAAAGTTACGAATCAAAGGTATTATATATTAGCTCCACACCTAGGTCTTCCTGCCAGATGTCTGTGAAAGTCCTATTGTTGGCTTTTATAGCCATAAAATTAAGTGCCTCAGCTCTGTCTCATCTCTGACCTGCCCATCCTTGACTTCAGAAGTTAGTTAAAACAAGGTCAGGGCTGAAATGTATTATTAGGTGTTCCCTGCCACTCTCCCCTCCAAATTCTACTTGTCTTTTAAACCTGTAGATAGTCTCATTAGGCTAAGGCAAAGCCATCACCTAGGAGACTGGCTTGGGTTGGAAAGAATAAAGCTGTCTCTTAATATTTCCAAAAAAAGCAGTTAAGAGCTTGAGACGGGACAGAAAACACTGTAGAATCAGAGACATGAAAACAGTGCACATTTTTATCTCATGACAAGGACAGGTTGATGACCTCCTCTGCTAGAGAGGAAGCTTTCTGTGTTGGTTGCCAGGATGGTTTTCCCCTCTCAATTTTTAAACTGATGGTGATTCTGATGTCTGAAATCACTGCAATTCCAGGTACGTTACCAAAACACTTTGTTAAAAGTCAACAGAATGTGTCATTTTGGGCCCACAATCAAAAGGAAAAAAAAAGTCCATGCCATGCTCTGCAGTTAGCTATAAGCACAGTTAATAGAAAATAATTTATCTGAGCCTTAATTTGTCCCCATGCAGTCTTTATATACTCTTGTTAAAAATGTTGCTAACTCTAAGAGAAAGCAGTTGAAGAGACAACTTCAATGTCTCCTCTTTCATGTGTATTTAGTATGATTCCTTCAATGCTGCTTTATAAATTACTCTTTTCACAGCTAGAGAGTCTCACCTGTTACCAGATGCCCATAAGAACTGAGCAACTCCACCTCTGTATGTGTAACACAAGAATATGAGAGCAAAGCAAGCTGTTTGGTTTCGTTTTATTTTTATCATCAGTTCATGAGGTGGTGCTGGTATGGGGGCACCTACATGTGCTGTCCAGCTGGGGAACTGGACCTGCTTGCACAGGGTGGCCTCTGAGCCCAGGAGGTGTCCCGTGTCTCTGGCTGCAGTGTCTCCAGAAGCAGTGACCTCATTGATGATCACTGTGCGGCTGGGGAGGGACAGGACTGCCTTGGGAGATGACGGCTGGTACACCTTGTGTCCCATGTCCCACGAGAAGGGCCAGGGGCAGTGTGACACTAGCCTGCCTCTCCCCGGCCTCTCAGGTGCAAGGAGGTGGCAGAGGATGTGCCCTACTCTGAGGGTGCTGCTCTGGCTGCCCCTGGGCTGGATGTCTGCTGTTCAGTGGCAGCTCATCAGTGGCTGATTCATGGCAGGCTCCCAGCAACGTAGCTTGTTTTCTTCTTGCAGGCTGGTTCTCTGTACTCTTAGAGAGCAGGAAGGAGCCAGCCTAAGCAAAAATTTCTGTAGAGCCGTTGCAGATCTCTTTGGTTGCCAGTGGCAAAATGCCTGCTCCAGGTGGTATTGCCAGTAGAGCTGTGCCACCAGCAGGTTTTGCTGTGGGGGCAGGTACACTTTGTCTTGGTGCTTCCAGGTCCCAAGAAGACAAGCTGCACTGGAATTCCGGTAATAACACTGTCAAAGCCATTGGCCTGGATCTTTAAGCTGAAATTTCTAAGCACCTGAAACCCACCTACTGGGGAAGCAGGCTGACTTCTCATGGTTTTTTGCTGAGGCTCTATTTTAATTTTTGTCTCTAGCACAGTTCTGTGTGGATCAAATACCAAAAGATAGTTTAAACACAGGAAAAATATGGATGGAGAAGAAATACAGAACTTAGGGAAGCCATATGATTTTGTTTGGAGATAGTCCACTATGCCAACAAAGCTTAATGAATATTGCATTTTGCTTTGTTTGTAGGAGCAGGATGAGTGAAGTCACCTACCACTTTTCTTTGTGCTCGAGATAAATCCTCACATTTTGAGATCACAATCATAAATGTTCAGTAGACAGTGTGCCATCCCGCTTCCTTTTTTATGGTAAAATAAAAAGCTCTTTACACTGCACCTACTATTCTTTCAAAATAATTTAACTTGATTTATTTTACTCCAATAGAAAACTGCTTATAATAAAGTTTTATGTTTTAGCTAAAGGGATTAATGAAGATTTCAAGCCTGGTTTGTCAGTGAGTGACTTGCATACCAACTCAGTATTTAAACAGGAAAATATGTGGTCCTGATTTTCTTGTAGCTATACTGATTAAAGCTTGTCTTTAATCATGCAAAATATTACATAGCTCTGTATTTTTCTGCACTGAGATCTGATTTCTAGCACTGTATGATTGTACAAATACATATATGGAATAGAGATTAATTTTTAAAACAATTGGTGTATGAAGGTACCACAGATGATTTTTGATGGTGTAATCCCCCTTGAAAATAGTTCCCATTGAAGACAACTATTTATAGTCCATGACATCAGGGGCGTCACACTTGCAACTTCAGATAATATATGTATACTCCCTGTGCAAAACCTCTTCCTGTTTTGTTTTCAGCTTTGGTTATGTTACTCATTAATATCTATTTTTGTTGTGAAACTGTCTCTTTTACATCTACAAATACTTTCTTTTTCCATAGAGAAATTGTTTATTTGCATGTACACTAAGGAAAATGGACAAAGACTCATTTTTTTTAAGTTAGGCTCTAATTTTAAAAAGCTTGTTATAAAACATGTTTTTATATTACACCTATGGAAAGCAATTGCTTTTCAGGTTATTTTTTTTTTTTTTTAGTTGAAAACTGCAAAACAGGGTAGTGAAATTTTATTTTTTTTCCCCACATAAGCAATTTGCATTTCTTTATGTAGAATTACAATTAAACTGTTAGTTATACACTAACTCAGTGTTTTCACTTGCTGTTAATGGTATTTTGTTTGGGGGATGTGAGTGATCTTTTCACTGGTCACGCTATTACATTTTACCCATCTATGTCAAAAATTAATTAGTAATTTCAGTTAATGCAGAATGGCTTAGTCATTTCTGAAGTATTTCAAGTCACTGCAAGGATGACACAGCCATGTTAGTAATTAACTATGCCAGGCTTTTTTCTTGTTCTGGCTAGAAACTCAGCTAAAAGTTTCCAGTGATATTGCATCTTGACATCTCAAAGGCTCAGCTATTCCCCCAGCCTAGAGGTATAAAAGCATCAGTTAAGAGTGTCCAAAAAATTAATTGGACCCTCTCAGTTTTGTGCTTAACATCACTGCTATCCAAGCAGAAAGCAAATGGGGAGAACTTAGCTTGTGCCTTGTGTGGAAATGTGTGACAAAGTGAACTTCTTTTTTATTTGTTGGCTCAGAAAGGAAACCAATCAATCTGGGTTAAGAGATTGAGGGATTTGAGCTGGGTAGCAGTTTTAGCATGACTCATAACACTTCACAAAATTAGCTTGCCAAGAAGATGTGCTTCTGTGAAACTGTGAAGTACCTGGGCTCGAGGTATAGCTGGAAGAGAAATCATTTTGACAGGAGAGCTCATAAAAGTCCAGCTCACGTCTTTTGGTGATGGCAGTTGAAAGAATCATCAGTATTGATCATCTCACGTCCTTGTAGCCTGAGCTCCTGCACAGTGCCACATGACCTTCAGCTCCTCTTTGCTCTGGAGATCCTGGATAAGCACAAAAGTAGGGGCAAATACTGAAGATAAGAAGGAAGCAGGGCCATAGCCAGCTGTCCACAGAGCATCAGTTAGTGATTGTCCAGCATGTAAATCTGGGCCCCACAGTTTAGGATTTGATACCCAAGAAGTGGAGTGCTTGGAACAAGCATTCTTAACATTTCCAGTTAATTAAATGTCTTGAGAAACATTCTTGACTTTTCTCACCAATTTTGTGATGTCTAAGGGAAAATAATTTTGTTGTAAGTAGTTTTGCACGTTTATGCAATCACATTATAACTTGCATGGAGACAGTAGGAAATGAGATAAAAATATGATGGGATGTTTGTAGCTGAAGTTTCCAGAATTTTTGTGCATTCCCCTCCCGCCAGATACAAGCTGGCCTCATCATTTATCTGAAAGGAAGATGACTCATCTTTGTTGTAGTTGTATGTCTTCACTGGTGGAGGCTACTTCAGTGAAGCTTGTTTTTGTTTTGTTATGCCAGCAAGGAGTTAAGTACCAAACCAGATGCTGCTTTTGCTATTCTGTTATTGGCAGCTGCCCTGCTCTGCTTCTGAACTTACTGCCCTGCCATTTCCCCTACACCTGCATGAATGACTTGATTTCCTTCATCCTCCCTCTCTCACCACTCTCCTCCTTGAGATAATTGCCTTTTGCTGTTCAAGTGCTGTGGTGCTGAGCACAGGGGCTGAGAACAGGAAGAGTTTTCTTGCTGAGCTTCATCTGTGGCCCATCAAGCACTTGTGTGATGGAGACAAAGCAGTGAAGGGGGCAGCTGCAGGAGGAAAATAGAGGAGCTGGAAGCAGCGGGAAGGCAGTAAAGAGAGTAGTGATAGAAGCTTGAGCTCTTTCATACTAGAACAGAACATGCAGGATAAAAATCTAACCACAGAAGGAGAATCATTTTCTACTTGTAAAGTTTTCCAAAGAATTCCACATTTTCATTACTGTTCTAGAGCCTAAACAAATAGCCCTGAGCCCTCAGTGTTTCTTGAGTCTTGTCTAGGATTGGCCACTGCTGAGAATACATACGTCTGCTTCTGCTGGGAAATGTTCTGCTAGCTCAAGTGGCAGTAAATGTGACATGGCTCTAGTTTGCCTAATCTTGTTGTAGCCCTGTTGATGAACACCATAGGGATCAACAAGATTCCACATGTTGGAACAGCTGTATTTTTTCTGTTTATTATTCTTTCCCTCCCTAAATACATAAAAATAATATATAAATATATATTAAAATTGTATATATAAAATTATATAAATTATCTATATCATAGAACTATATGTAAAATTACATATATCACCCAGTGTGAAATAAATAAATTCTAAGTTTGTACATATTCTGAGAGGAAAAGAGTATATGACGGTAATTCAAGCAAAACTGCAATATAAAGGAATAATTCAGCAAGGAGGCTGAATTAAAGTTGCACAAGCTTTTTTTTTTTTTTCCTCCCCTTAAATTAATCTGATGCAGTATAATTGTCTGAAAATAACTAAAAGCTCAGCTGTGAGCTTTTATACACCCCGGAAGGAATGAATATATATAATTTTTCACAGGAAAGTACTGAAGGCAAAATGCCAGTAATGATTGCATGAAGTACAAAGTAGATTTATTTCATCATAAGAAAATTATAGATTAACATTTATACTTCCCTCTGTTTTTCTGCACCCTGTGCACTCTTGATATATCTATATTTCTTATCTGTGGGTGTGGTGCATTTCCTACAGCAGGAAAAGTTCTCGCGGGTTTGGTGTCATGTGGCACAATTAGATATTCTCCTGCTACTTGGCTGCTGTGAATCACACCCTTAGGTCTGGAATACAGAACTGCAGGATTCCCAACCCCTCATGCACACAAGGACAGCCTAAAGAGTGAAATTTGAGTATTGACAGAATAAGACGAGCACCATCATCATTAAACACTCAGGTCTGAAATTACACAGGTACTTTGATTTTTTGTTCCCTTCCCCTCCAAGGTGAAGAAATCACTTTTTTTTTTTTTTTAAATTACATATTTCATAAGTAGAAGCCAGCAAGGTTTCAGCCATCAGCTGCTATGCAAACAGCTCTCCCAAACAGGTTAATTTGGCAGGGCTTTGATGAGTGTCACATCTAGCGCCTTGCTGCTTCCAGCTTTACCTGCTCAGGGCTCGGATGGGAGCTGTGGTTCAGAGCTGCACAGAGACCCAAATCAGAGCGCCGGGGCGTGCGTTGGCTGGGAGCTGACGGGGCTTAAGGAATCACCTGCGGCTGGATTGAGTCTGGGATGGGAAGTAGGAAGTGCTGCGCTCAAGCTTCCTGTATAAATAAATGCAGCTTTCTCTCCCGCAGCTGCCGCACACGGGCGGAGAGGCGCGGTTGGGATCTCATGGCAGCGTGCGCTCCGTAGCGGGGAGGGGATGGTTTGTCGGGGCGGCCGAGCGGCTGCGAGACGAGCCCTGCTGCGACAGCCCTTAAAAGTGTCCGGCCGCCAGGCAGCCGCTGGAGGGGAAGGGCGTGTGGCAGCGATCTGCTCCGCTCCTCGTTGCTGCGAGCCCCGGGGGTCTGTGCCATCCTGCTTCTTTGGGAATGCCACAGTCCGAGCGCAGCCGCTGAGAGAGGAGCCGCGCAGCTGGCAGCCAGTGCCGCTCTCCTTTCAAGGTAGGTTGGAATACAGCTTTTTTTCATCAAGGATACCCTAAAAGAACAGAAAGCCAGCATTTGCTTCTAATGAGTGGAAAAGGCTTCTTCTTCTTCTTCTTTTTTTTTTAATTTTTTTTTTTTAAGGTAAGGACTGGCATGATTAAATAGCTAAAATAAATGTTATTTGTGGTTGGCTAAAATCAAGCTATGTGGTGCTTAGAGCTGAGGCAGACTCCTGTTAAAGGGTGAAGATACATAGACACCAAGTACTTCCCAAAAGGGGGAAATGACTTTTGTCAGTGTAACTTTTGGAGAAATATCTGTGTGAAGTGTTTAAAAATGCTGTAGTATTAGGACGTATCTGTGTGAAAGGCAGTTGCTAAAACGGCATACTGTCAGTATGTTTTAGTTTAAATAGAAGAACTTCTTTCATACTGAAAAAATACCTGATTAAGCTGGAGGAAGCCTGAGTTTAAAATGCTGATACTTCCTCCTGCTTTAAAGGCATTTCTTTTGCCACAGTTCCGTGCAGCTGGTGTCAGGAAGGAAAAAAATACATTAATCTGTATGTAAGTGTTAACTTCTAATCCGTGTTAATGTACACTTCTAATCTGCTCAGGGCTTAGGGTTATGTCGTTTATGTAAGCACATACAAAATATACCGTACTTTTGTTTTCTAGTTTGCATTGTAAATTTTTTTGGCACTAAGAATAGACAACTGCATTTACTGGAATGTTTGTACTGCTTTCTCATCATAAGGCTTTCTCAGTGCAAAGCAGCTTTAGTAATGAAGATGTTTCAGTCTAGTTTGTTTTAAAACTATTTTCTGTAATACAAAAGCACTCTCCTTCCTAACTGCATACAGCAATATCAAATGTCTTCCTTCAGAGAGCACTGTAAGTTGTAAAATATTTAGAATTACTGTAGTGAAGAAAGCATTGCAGGGTATCTTCAAATTCTCTTGGTCAATAGACATTAAATGCTTTAAAGAAGTAAATTTTAGCAGATGTACAGGCTGTGACTGAAATACCCCCATACAGCTTTCCAACTCCCTGTGAGCAGGCAGAGCAATCTGATATGTTTGGCTGCCCTCAGCCTGAAGGGCAAGTGATCTCTCTTAAGGGCAGGCACTGGGTTTGGGATTCCAGTATTTACATAAACAGAAGTTTCAAAATCCTGTCCTTAAATATATTTCAAAACAAATATATTGTCCTGATTCTTGTCCTGTATAGGACTTGTCTGTGCATGAATGTGAATGGGTGTCTGGGTTGTTGCTTTAACATGAAAGTGACTGAAACCCTTCCTTCAATGAATGTAAGCTATTTTGGAGAAAGTACTGCACATTGGTAAGGGCATGGCTGCAGTTATGCTGCTGGAAGTAATGCTTTAGATTATGGATTGAGAAGTGTGTCTTTGCAGAGTGTCTAAAGCTGAAGAAAAGTGGAGTTATTCTTTCAAAATAAACCAGAGCTGCTCCAGAGCCAAAGCAGTATGATGAGAATCAGACTCCTTTTCTCCCATGCATCTTACTGTCTGATGAGGGTATTTCACACAAAGTCATGTCTGCTCACACAAGGACACAGAAACCTTCCTAGGCTTCATGTGGAACTAGCGTTTGGCAAACTGGAATAAGTGTCTGTTCCCCGTGCTGAAGTATATTCTGCATGCACCTCGCTGGTGATTGTGGGCTTCTTTCCTGCAGATGTGACATTTTGGTGACTCTGTGTGATAGTATGCTTTGGGGCAGAAGTTAGCAATATAAATAGCAAACAATATGGAGTTTTTTCTCTCTAGCTAGGTTCTTGGATTGCACTGTATTCTCTAAACTCTTCACAAGTTTTTAGAAATAAATGCTGTGGAAGTGCTTGTCTGACCTTTCCCTTTTGGTGTAGGAAAGTATGTACTTGTCCATATTATTATTGTGAGTTTAAAACACAACAAACACAACTGTGAGAAGCAGCAAGCCACTCCACAGGGAAAAAAGCAGTGCTAATGCTTAACCTGGTTTGCAGCTCATTAGTATACTTCTGATAATATCTGTGGTGTGAGCCCGAGCCCTGTGCCTGCAGCTCACCCTGTTCAGACCTTTCAGTGACTTTCAGTGGTGAGACCCAGTGAAGTGTATTGCTTTCATGTAGCTCGACAGAACTGCTGTAGACTTGCTGTCCCTCTTCTGGAGTGGGGAATTTTCTTGAATGTGCCTGAAACTTCACAGTGCCTATAGGCTGTATGTATCAGATCCATAAATATCTCCTGGGCTAGTAGTACTGTGATATCTGAGACCATAATTACAGCTCTGGGCCCATGGATATCTCAGGCACACGTGAACAAAATACTGTGGCAAGCTGCCAGTGTCGCTGTGAGCTGAGTCCATCAGACCTCCTTGCATATCCTAAAGCAGACATTGCCTTCAGCTTCGTGGGGCTGAAAGTGATTCTGGAGCTGTGCTTTTCCTCTGGTAGTGCCCAGAGCTGGGTACAACTCACTCCTCCTCCTCTGGTTTCTCCATGCCAAAGAGGAGCCCAGTGTAATGCACTTCACAAATTGTCTTCTTTGCCCTGACATTCATTCCATTTGAAAACTAATCTCCTTTTGGTTTGCAAAGGGAAACATTGAACAAAACAAGAAAGAACAGATCCAAAGGGAAAGACGGCAATGATATTAAGCTCAGTCTCTAGCATTCTGTATTTCTGCTGAAGCATAGCTGAGCTCCAGTGCTAGACTATGAGCCTTCTCACTTGACAGAAGCACAGGTCTGAGGGCCATCGTGCACTGCAAGTTTACCTAGTCTTGGACAAACATTTACAGAGATGCTTGTGCCAAATAACTTTGTGCTGATCAGTAAGAATATAGTGTTCAGTAATCGTTCTGTGTCTCTTCTAAATGGTTCCGGTTCAGTGAGAAGTGAGTGGGCTTTACATTTATAAAGTAGGTCACTGCTAGGAGATACTAAAACACACACACACACAAAAAATCTCAAATTACAAAGGTCCTTATCCTTCCCTTCCTGCTGAAGTAGGACTTTTCCAACTCCTAGTCTTCCAGGAGGAGCAGAGGTGCCAAGTAGAAATTTCTAGGCTTGAGAGCATAACTAGGTTAACTACATTGCAAACACACTTTCAAATAAAAAGTGTAGCTATGTAAAAAACCACTTTGTTTTTGGAGTTTCCTAGATCTCTTTGTATGTGTTGGTAGTTGTGCACAATCACAGATGTGTTTCTCATTTCTGGTTTCTTCTATTATAATAATGAAAAAATGAGTTGACCAAGATCTGGGTTTTTTTTTTTCTGGTATTTTTGGGGGAATCTTCTCAGCCCACAAGAGGAAACCCATAGTATATAGTTAGAAAGGTCACCACTTTACCTTCTGCTTGAGTGTCCTCGATTTCTGCAAGTACAGTTCCAGCTTTGGTGGAGTTTGGGCTGACTTAATGACGAGACCTACAAGCATCCTTGCTCCTTCTGGGTGAGTCATTATCTCTGGAGTCCCAAAGCCAGCCAGCACCAGGCACAACGATTTGGGACACATGAATCTGACTTTTGGGTCCATGCACACTAGAAGGAACTCCCTGAGTGGAGTTACTTCCTGTGAATTTCCTGAGCTTATTGTAGACACAGCTGTTATGGGTACTTGTTACACATGATTTTTGTTGCAAGGAGAGAAAAGAGAGCATGGAATCATGGAATGGCTTGAGTTGGAAGGGACCTCAAAGATAGGCCATCTAGTTCCAACTTACCTGCCGTGGGCAGGGACACCTTCCATTAGACCAGGTTGTTCACAATTCTATCCAACCTGGCCTTCCAAGAATGAGATATCACAGCTTCTCTAGGCAGTCTGTTCCAATGTCTCACTACCCCTCTGAAGAAAGAATTTATTCCTAACACCTAATGTAAAACTCCCCTCTTCTAGTTTAAAACCATTCTGTTTGTTCTATCACTATCTGGCTGTGTAAAAATTACTTTTCCTTTTTTTATAGACCCCCTTTAGGTACTGGAATGCCACACCGATGTGTTCCTGAAGCCTTCCCCTCTCCAGGCAGAACAATCCTGGCTCTCTCAGCCTGTCTTTGGAGGAGAGTTGTTCCAGCCTTCTGGTCATCTTTGTGGCCCTTTTCTAGTCGTGCTCTCACAGGGCCACGTGCTTCCTGTGCTGAGGACCCCAGGGCTAGATTCAGATTTCCAGGTGGGATCTCAGCAGAGTAGAGGGGCAGAATCCCCTCCCTTGATCTCCTGCCCACTTTTGCTTTTGGCGCAGCCCAGGATATGGTTGGCATTTTGGACTGCAAGCACTGATGCTGTTGACTCATGTCCAGGTTTTGATCCACAAGAAACCCCCAAGTAATTTTTGGCAAAGCAGCTCTCAATGAGTTCTTCTCACATTCTGTACCCATGTCTGGGATTGCCCTGAACCAGGTACAGCACTTTGCACTTGAATTTGTTGAGCCATTTAGTTCTTAAGCACCCACTTCTCTAGTTTGTCCAGATACTGGTTAGGAGACAGAATACAGAATCACTTTTTATTAGAGGGAAAAATTACCATTTTACTGCCATGATCATGCTTCTGCCCTTTAATTGAGACTGTCAGTATTTGTGTCTGTTGCAAGCTTTTCTGCCTTTTGCTTTGTTGTAAAAATGAGGAGAGGGTGGAAAGTGTAAGACGTGAGTCATTACTCAAGGAGTGGTCGTTGTCTGGGTATCTGACAGAGACTTTGATGATACTCATGTTTGGTTATACAAACTGTTGAATTTTCAGATAGATGGGAAGGAAACTAGCAGATCTGAAAACACATGTTCTGTATATTTGCAAAAAGGAAAAATCACTGGAACAGAAGAGCTGTATCTGTTTTCAGGGTCTAGAAAGATTCCTTCGAGGCTACCTCTGCTTACACTCTTATGTACTGTATGTTGCTGTGCTGTGGGGGAGATTTCTTTGCACATGTGTACGTGTAGCTGCAAATAATTCAAAATTACACGCTCTAAATCCCTATGTACATAGAAGGAAAAACACATTTCATGACAACTAGCATCCAGGCTAATCCTTTGCATGCAAAGAAAATTCCAGAATTAAGCAGAAGCAGTGACATGCAGGCTGGCAGTGGTTATGTCTGAGCAGTAGATCGGAGAGTTCATGTGTTCTGCCTGTGATTAATTTTTGAAGCATTCTGATGGAGGTGGGGAGATGATGAAGGAAAACAAGCCAATCTTCCCCCTCCGCCCCTCAAAAAGAAGGTTATGAAGCTGTAGTCATTGGGGAAATCAAGTTGATCCTGTGGGCTGTTTACCACGGCACTCACTGGAACATTTTTCACAGCAGCGGGCACTCTGCCAACCACTGGTACTGGAACTCTTCCCCATGGGGTTTACCCATTTTAGGGCTAAGATAACATCCACGGGGCCAGCAATAACTTGCTTGCTGAAATCTTTCACAATGGAGAAGATGCAATCTTGCACCCTCTTGACCTCTCTGCAGCTGCACTGATGGTTTCAGTGGTGGGGATTCTTCATCACAGTTTCCACAGAAAATCTGTGGGAAAGGCAGTCGTGCCCTTTGCCAGGAGTGAAGTAGAAGCCACATACGTGTACATAATTTAAACAATGCTACTATGAGGAATGTATTTTTTGGATTGGTCAATGTTTTTGTTGCAAATACCCAAGCAGTGTGCATGGCTTGAGTGGTTTCAACCCCCTTGTTAACTTTGCTTATCCCATTTTGGGAGGATAGACCAACAAATTAAGGAAACGTACACTTGTAAGGAGTAGAGAAAAAGTCAAGAATTCTTGTCTTTTCTCCAAATTCTGCAACAATGAGGACAAAATGCCTATTTTGCCTATGGGCATTTGTTGTCACGGTCATAATTAAAAGACCAGCTAGCAGAAAGTTTCTAGAAAGGTTTCTGTAAGACTGTCATCTTATAACATAACAAGTGTATGAGTTCTTTTCAGTTCTATTTATTTTTCTGAGAGTTTGGAAGGTGGGGCAGCTTCTTTCACAGATAAGCTCCCAGTTGCTTATCTTTGCACACATAATGCACAGGTCCATTGAAAAATACTCCTTTGGAAACACTCCCATTGGCAGGACTTTGCATGGATCATGTAGAGACTAGCCAGTTGTTACCAGATGCTGAGGCACTTGAGGCTGAAATCTCGTCTGTTTACAGGTTGCTGTTCTCCCTTGTAATTATTTCTGTAAGGAATGTTGAAATTTGGAATTGGAGTGAGGGAGTGATGAACACAAACCTCTAACTGTGTTTCATGGGCACTTCTGGTTTATTCCATGTCTTATACTAACATCTGGATTTCTAAGTAGTTGCATCGAGCCCCTGAGAAACTAACTGTGTTTCCTGTGCTTGGCACAGTACAGGCAAAAATCTTCTTGTGAATTCTTGGAGCCTGAGGCACAGAGACAGAAGGGGGATGTGGAAAATAGGGTGGGAGGGGGCAGGACAGCAAAGAGACAACATTGTGTTGTGTGATTGACAGTGTCATCAGTCAAACAGCTTTTTTAGTCAGTTTTAAGAAAATGCCATATTTGTCTTACGCTGTTAATAAAATGCAGAGCAAAACAGATGTGTGTTAAAAATGTTTATTTATAAAAATGGGAATATACAGTTGTTTTAAAAATACATGGCTGTTAAAGTTAGTCAAGAGTGTAAGACTGATAGAAGGTATTTTTGCTATGCCAGTATAGTTTGCAACTTCTGTTTAGCAGCATGTACGTGAGGCTTATCAGAGGTTAGAGGTGCCCCAAATTCAAAGCCTGGGCACGTGGGGCTCCTCCACACTGTAGCAGTAGGCAATATGGAAGAAATTACCTGCAGCAGAATTCCTCCCAGGATCTCTCTCCCAGCATGCTGGGTTCTTACTTTTTCCCATCCACTGGCTGGGAAAGAGGGAGATGAAACGTGAATACTGAGAGTACAAGCAGAGAGATGCTCAGTCAGGGGATTGTTATTGGCCTCTGCAGATCTGGCCAGAGCTGGAACTTGTCCTTTCTCCATCTCCGGTTGCCTTTGGAAGGACGCATTGAGGAGCTGGCAGAGGAGTGGTTTAGGGATACACTCTGACTAGTTTAATTATCAGTCATGAAAAGCAGTAGTAAGTTACTTCAGTAAATGTGTTTAGTTTCAAAACAGCCTTGAGTCCAGGTCCAAACCTCTGTTATTGTTTCTTGCCAAATTTCAGCAAGTCAGTAGCTGTTCATGTTGTTTTCTTAATGACAAAGGCTTATGTTAGAGATAGTGACTTCCCCAAGGTCTAATCCTCAGATTTGTCTCCCAGTCTTTGATTCACTGACTGTCCTTGTACCTAAGACTTGAAAGTTTCCACTGGGTAGGCTTTGTACGTCATTGAGATACATTTGGTTCAAGGGCAATTTTCAATGTTTTAATTGTTTTAATTTTGGTTACCTCGAATAACATATTTACTGTATAATAATGAATAATGTATTTGACTGTAAGATTACACAGGTGTAGATGAAAATATTATATGTATTATTTTTGTGCACTGATCAGTCACACAAAAATTGTTGTAGAAGGAAAATCAACTTATTCTGTTATTTCTGTTGATGTAAATATAAAATTGTTAAAAGTGCTTTTCAGTGCTTGCAGTGAAAAAAGTCTGTAGGACTTATTTATTCTTGCAAGTTTGCACTTTCTGTGGCTTGACAAAACGAAATGACAGAGATGTTAAAGGTACCGTCTTATTGCAAACGCTGAAGGAAAACTTCTCAGATCACCCCTTCTAAAAATAAACACATGTTTTTGTTTGTTTTTTTTTCAATAGATGGCTTTCAGTACATTTTGCAGAATTCAGTGGAGGATCAGTTTCCTTGTTCCTGTTAGTTGAGTTGTTCCTTGGCTTCTGGCGAATTCTGCATGCTTCTCTTGACGTCAAGAAATTTCTTGCTGACCCTTTGGAGGCCTGCCTTTGTGTCACATCTCTATTTGCCTTGGTCTGCTTGCCTTGCAGTCAGGACACTGTTTGCTCCACACACAGCTTTGGCATTCTCCAGCCAGGGGACCCCGAGAGCCCAATTAGTTTCTTGTTAGAAGAAGAGTGCAAACTGCAATCACATGAAGCTGGCCCCTCTGTTTTCCACTGCTTTTACTTTAACAGTGTGTGTTTACAAATATCTCCTAAAACCCCTTGTTTTAGAACAGGCCAATGTTGCAAATGTCTCCTGAACACACCCTATCTAAACTGTAAACATTCCAGCTCAGAGATTTAGCACATCCCAAGGTTTTGTTATCCGATCAACAAAAATAAACATTTTTTCTGTGTCAAAGGCAAATTGTTACATCTGACTTCCTATTCCCGTTTCAGCAGAGACAGCTAGGCAAGTTATCAACCCATTTGACCTCCCAAAAGCTCAATTCCTTTTACTTAGTAAATGCCACAGTTACCAAAAGCCGTCATGTGGTCTGAAAGAAAGATCTATAATTTGTCATTGTGAAGAATGTGTTTTTATTTAATAGTGGTATATTACCTCTTGTCAACAGGATGTTAAAAGCAAAGTGTGCCAGACTAGTTTGGGTGGAAATTCCTTGCAGTTTAGCATTAACATATGTTGCATAGTGTCATTAAGAACAGAGGATGTTATTTAGAAAAGCTTTAGATTTTAATCTCAGACCTGGTAACCAGCGCTTGGAATTCCACTTGGTATAATTTTGTTGTTTGAATATGTTTTGGAAATACCTGGAAATGTTTGATGCCAAAACACTCTAGTTCTCTTGTCTGACCACACTTTGTTTCACCGCATTTTGTGCTGATCAACTTTGCCCAGCACTGTGACCAAGATGAACATAAAACCTTAGGAGAATCCCGCTGCTGGCCTCCTGCAGGACCAGGCATGTCACCATAAATAAGCCTGTGCCTGGGGCCAGCACCATCCCACTGCTCAGGCACAGTAAGCCTGATACATTTGGGTCACCCCGAGACTGAAACCCACAGGCTGCCCAGGACTCACATCCAGGAGATCTGGTGCAGGAATCTGTGGCTTTCCACGCTGCCAGTGTTGATAGAGCTGTGTCCTCAACTTTGATATGTCCTAGCTTCAAGCACAGAACTGAGTGAAAGTGGTGGCTTCTGCAGTATGGTCTGAGCTCATCCCATGCAGAATGGATTGCTCCCATCCTCGTGGATTTGATGAGTATTGCTGTTGTGTGACTCCTGTCAGTTTTGGAAAGAGTCAAATACCATGTTTTGATTTTGCATTTCAGTTTAGTAACAGGCTGAGTTATTTCTCTTTTAGTTGGCATGTTTTTATCTTTAAGTGATCCAAAAGTGCTTTTCCTAGCTCCCCTCAGCTGTGAGTAGTAGCATTTATTTTGCCATTAACTCAGATTTCCTGTTCTTAGACTCTCCTGCTTTTTAAGAGTGGAAGGGGGAAAATCCCACTTTTTTCCCCTCTTGCCTGTTCTCAAGCAGTATTGCAAGGAAATCTATAAAAAATTCACACAATTGCAAAGTCACATCTGTTTCAGAAAAAAAATAAATTCTGCTATATTCGGTTAATGTCCATAGTCTTCTTGCAAAAAAACTCGTGTCCCTGAGGACATATTGACATAGGGTCACAAGAAGTTGCTGTGGAGAACTGGTGTTCCAAATTTTCAAAGTTATTCATACCTCACAGTATTAAAGTACAGTAAACAAGTTATCCAACAAGTGTACTCTCAAAGCCTTGTGAAGACTGATGTATATTTGTCCTAATGGTGTTTTGGTTTGTTAGAATGTTTTGGAATGATTGAGTGTATGTGATATTTGGGAAGCTCTTCAATGTGCATTTTAAATATCCCAAAGTGCTGGTATAAAAATTCCTGGCAAAAATCTGGATAATATTCTGAATTACTATAGTCAGTCCCTTAACATTTTTTTTTTGTGCAAGAGGCTTTCCACTCACTGCATTTCTTTAAAAGTATTTGATATATTTATTTTTTGGTTGCTAGCATGATATGAAAATACTCCATATAGCTACTGCTTCTTGAACAGCAGCTCAAGGTTTTGAGTTTTTTTTTCCCAGGCATTCCAATGAAAACAAGGGGGAGAAATTGCCTTTGGTGTGTTCTCATGTACCAGCACATTTACCTAGGCTGTTTGTCCTTTAAACAAGTTTTCTGACAATAAAAATTTTACAGTATAGAAAGCTGCCATGAAATATTATACATCTGACTTTTCTTAAGCCTTGCTCAAAGAGAACAGATATTGAGATGCTTTTATTCTCTCTAATGCTTCAGCTTGGTAGCATATTATGGTAATCCAGAAATGGGTACTCCTCGTACATGCATGTAATCAAGTGCTTGCTTTTTTAAGGCTCAGAAGTAATTCTGAATATATTAAAAAATGTATTTAAAGTGAGACCTTCTATTTGTGGATCTGGTTGCTTTTTTTTTGAGACCATGATTTCAGAAAAATCTAAGTACTTGTTTAACTTCTTAATAACCTCATTACAATAAAGCAGAATATTCAGGCTTTGATACACAGGAGCACTTAAACATATGATTAAATGTCGTTCTTAAAGATGAAGGCTTTTTAGAATTGGGGCTTTAATCATATGTTTTACAGCCCAACTGGATCACTGCCTGCCTGATAAGTAATGCTGTATGGACTGGATAGGTAGCTCTGTGTAGGCACTGCATATTGTAAGGAGAAATTAATGCAGTGTGGGTTAGTGGTCTGTCTGTAAGACCACAGACTCTCTAGTGCACTTGACTCGAACTAATTCTCTGAGCAGAAATGCTGAGTTTAGAAAAGCTGTCTTAGTAATGAATTTCGAATGACATTATTTTGAGAGAGTTGGGACAGCTAAGGACTTGTAACCAAAACTGATAATGATGGCATGTCACTGAAATTGATAGAAATGTGGGTTTCTGACAGCTGTCTTCACAAGTCCTAATTTTATAGCTCAGTTTTTATCTTGTAATTTGACCCCTTTATCTTAACACCACTCTGTTATATTTTTTAGATCTTTCTGTAATTGCTCTTTTTCCCCAAGGGCCTGATTTTTAGCATTGGTTTTCAACACTCATGTTTTTCAGGTAGTTTTCTTTTATTATTTTATTTTATAAGGAGGGAACCTTAGTTACAGGAAACAACAGAATCCCGAGTGAACAATGTCAAACCAGGTTTTTGTATGGCACTGAAGTAATTTCATAATGGGTGGAGTACTTGAAAAATCTCTAAGGCATGAGAAAGAACTTGCAGTGCTTGCAAATGTTTCTCCTAGAGACTTTAGCAAATACCTGGTACACTAAATAAGAGTGTAGCACACATGCTGTGAGTTTGTTCTGATGCTAAGTTTTTTGGGTTTTTTTTCTGTAAAAGGGGGAAGTGCTGTGCTGGGCGTTAGACCCACATGTATCCTTATACCTCTTTTCAATCTGACCAAGTTTGTGCAAGTCCAGCCTGGGTGCTGGTTTATGGGTGTATGGGGCAGAGGGCCCTCTCAGGTCTCACCCTGCCCACAGGATGCACCTGCCAGCCCAAAGGGGAAAACACATTAAGGACCCTTTTTTCTTCCATTAATTTCCTGGAGCAATGTGTCTCATACTTGTGCATTTCTTGGCTTCCTTTGAACTCTAATTGCAGGTAAAAGCATACAGCTTGACTAACTTCAGCAGAATTGTTTGTAAACACAAGACTTGAAGTAGCTTCTCCAAGAGCTGTTTTTGCAATTGGATGCAGCATGTGAAAAAATGAAAGCAGAATTTGTGATGCTGAACATGCTCCATTCATTCTCCTCCAGCTTCAGTGCAGGAGGCTTTAATGATTCTATGTGGTGTTTCTAAGGGGTGAAAGTCACATTCAGACGCTTTTTTTATTTTTACTAAATACAGTGGATTGGTTGCAGGCACACCGACAATGTCCTGATGTTGCAGGTCAGGGGACTGCCTGGCTTGTTTTCTCTATGGCATACACAGAGTAACTTCTGTTCTTTGGTAGTAGTCGTGGTTTGAGGAAGCTGGGCAGACTCAAGAGAGCCTTTGTGTGACTCTAACAAGATGTTACCTTAAAATTCCTGCTTACAGGGAAAGTTTCAGCAGTAGGTTGCAGCGATTTTTGATACTTCTGTGGAGCTGGGATGGCTTGACCTTGGCTGTCTCCCAGACACCCACCAGCTGCTCTCTGACCCCTACCACAGGGAGTTAGTGGTTTCCACTTCAGGACACTAATGCCAGGATTTGCAATGGGTACCTGCCTAGAAGCAGGCATTGCAGATACTTGCTGTTAGGAAGTAATTTTCAAGGTTAGACATCAGACAGTCTGGTGTCAGGAGGCCCTGAAGGCAGACAAGTTCTGCATTCCTTCCTCCAGTGTTTTTAGTATTTCAATCAAAATCACCATGCTTTGGTGTTGGTGTTTCTGCTTGTCCCTACCCTTCTCAGCCCTTTCTGCTTTGAGCACACTCTAATGTTTTCTTGCTTATGGGCAGTGTTGAGATGTTTCAGGGCTACAAGAAAGCACAAAGGCTTTGTCACTTCTCAGGGACAAAGCGAAAGTGTCTGCAGGCAGATGAGTGAAATGGAAGCGTTGAAGGGAATGAGTGCTTGGCAAGCTGTGGTCCTGGTGACCGTGCAGTTCACACCCCACCAGGGCTGACCCTCCATAACTCTCTCACATTCCTTCTGACTTTCTGGTCCTTTCTGGTCTTATCCTGTGGCATCAGCACCGTCAGGGTCACAGCCAGGGAAGTATGAGTCTTCTTATGAGATGAGCAGCATACAATTTGAGGAAAGATGTCCAATTTCCTGGAAATCCTGTGCAGTGTGAAAGGAGTGTGATCCGTGTGTGTGTGTGTACGTGGCTGATAGAAGTAGACAAAAAAAGTGGGTCTTCAGAATTCCTGATTGTTTACCCATCATGGGGCCAGTTTGACCCTTCCTTGCCGTGACTCACACTGTATATTTCAGTATATTCAGACCAGTATATTTCTCTGGATTACAGTTCCCTCAAGAAATGTTGATCCATATTCCATAATGTCTCATGGAGCCTGTGCTGCTATTCAGTGGAGGTTTTTTTTTTTTGTGGAGTTGAGGTGCTGCACTACATTTCAGTGACACATTTCTTGCTTTGTTTGGGATGCTTTCCTAAACAGGTCATTTGTGTTTGTAAGCATGAAAGGGAAGGTTTTAATGCTTAATAATGTGCTGTACTTATATGAATGTCCATTGTTTTTCAGAAACTTTCCATTTACTTCTTTTTCCGATCACTTTTGTTCATATAACCAAATATAGAATGGTCTTTTACTTTTTGTTCCTAATTCATTCTTCAGTGACTCCCTCTTCCCCTGCACAACACATAGACCCAAGATGCTTTATTTTCAATCTAACCTATTGGCAACTCACTTGTAATTACAATAGGAATTTTAATCCTCTGTAAAGAGGCCTGATGGATGTGTAATTAAGTAATGACAGTCTGTGGGATAAGCGTTGCAAAGTGAAAGCCATAAAAATTCAGAGTAACTGAGGTGGAGCTTCATGGCTTCCCTGCAGCACCTGGAAAAGTCAGTTCTGCTGAGCTGATAAAGTTGAGGAGATAGTTGGAGAGCTTGAGAGAGGACAATGCATTTTGCAGCGTTGGGGAAGGATGGAAGGAGCAGAGGGAAGTGGAGGAAGATGTGTCTTTCTTTCCCCATTGTGACCACTATCTGATGTGATGATGATGAGAATGACCCTCCCCTGCAGAGCTGATTTCAGAGCCCAGCTGCTGTTGAATGGGGCTTTCCTTGGGCAGGCAGGTGTTAGCACTGACAGGATGGCTTTGCCTGTGCCAGCCTGATCCGGAGAGCTGCTTATGGACAAGCTGGCCTCTCAGGGACCATGGGAGGAGTGCCCTTCCTGGTAGCCACAGTGGGCTTCAGGGGCTGAGCAGGCAGGACATTGAGCTGTCTTCATGTTCTCTGATCCTGTTCTCTTTGTTTGATGAACGCCGATGGAGTTAATGAGGCTGTGGTGAGGTGAGCCAGCCTGGGCTGGCTGGGGGTGGATCCTCGGATGTGCCAGGCTTGCTTGGTGTTGCCTGCTGGAGATTTCCACAGGGTGCTCTGCCTATTTTAGGGAGAACCTCAGCTGTGCTCTGGCATTGTGGTGTGAGGGAAAGACGGATGTGTGGAGGGACAGGGAGCAAAACTGAATTTAACCTACAGTCTTCAGGGACAAGAGTTATCATCAATGACAATGGGATATCATAATGAGGCCCTACAGCCATCACACTGTGGCATTAGGTTGCTGCTAGCGCAGAGTGGTGTATCAGGAGCCTGCTCTTCACTGTAACACTGAGTGCTGGATTTAGGCCATCTAAAATTAGCTTCTAGCCCTAAACCTCAATCATACACCTGAATCTTCCTGCAGCTGCCTTAATGCTGCCTGCATGAAGGGTCATAACCCTCCTAGTTACAAGAAGAACACTGACTTTTGAAACAGCTGTATCCATTTCCACATCCTGAACTATTCCTACCGGTTCTTTTGTCCATCCATCCTTTTAGCATTGCTGCCTTTTACTGTGTAGATGAAGAAACTTCAGATCAGTACAGAGTGAGGGTGAGAGCTCACCTGTACAGATGCAGCTGCCATTGAAAAGCAACCTAGATAAATGTGTTACAATTCTCCTAAATACTGAGATAATGTCTAGCACGGTTTAAATAACAGGTAGTTCTTGATCTGCCATAGTGTTTCCAGTGACTCAGTGTTCCCCCCACCCCACTGCAGTAATTACAGAAGATTGTTGCAGTCCCTGACTCAGAGGGAGGCTTCCTCCTAAGGCTTCTGGCCGTGCTGGAGCTCCAGCTCTGCAGCTGTATGGAGCAAATTGTGAAGGGCATCATGGTACCAGGCCTCAGGACTGCAACAAGAATAATGTGGGAATAGCATATGTTATGAGCTAGTGATAGCAAGCCATAAAAAGAGAGTTTGCTTTGAATTTGTGGTCAGGAATTTGGTTGCCAGAATCTTGGCCATGATGCTCATATCTCTTAAAACTGTGTGCTTACAAGAAAGACATTCCAAGGTACAAATCTCGTGGCTTCTCTAACAGGCTAGGCTAAGAAACTGCAAAGTGTTAAAATTAAAAAGGGGTAAGTGTTCTCTGACCCAGATTTGTTGTGGTTTTGTGGCTTTTGAAGAGAAACTATCTTCCTGCAGACTGTGGGAGCGCAGGGCGTGAAGCTTTGGGGACAAGCCTGAGGAGGGGCTCAGCTGTGAGTAGGGTTATGAGGTGGGAGCTGCAGGGAAAGGTTCCACAAACTCCATGATCCCCATCCTTCTCCCCCTGGGGAGGAATTCAGCAGGCACTGTCACACGTTCACTGACGATCTGCAGCTGCGTTGGCTGCTCCAGCAGGCACTGAATGGCAGCAGGGATGTGCTGCCAAACGTGACCTGACAGCCCTGCCCAGAGGGTGCTCAGGACTGCAGGGGAGGCCAGCAGAGGAGCACCAAAGGGCCCCAGTCTCTGCTTTGCCTCATGAGATGTCAAATCTGACAGGCACATCGATAGGTCTTCATTGGTTTCATGTTCATGCAGCCTTCATTTGTGATGCAGCCCTTCAGATTTAGTAGAGCTGCACTCTTGGTGCTGCTGCAAGCAGCTGTGCACAGCTGGCCATCAGGTCTCTGCTTGTAAAATATGTGTGAAGGTTGTCTTGCCATCAGCAAAGTGTATTCAGAAGGAGGTCTGTGGAAGTTGGGCCAAGTTCCTTAGAGATGGGGATAGATTTTCCTATGCCTTAAATACTGCAGCAAACCCCACTGTCTTCTGAGGTGATGAAAATCTGCAAATAGGCTTTGCATTGCTTCAGCTTAAGCACAAGGATATTCTCTTTAACTCCTTTTTCAGTGTTACTGTGTAAGAATGAGGATCTTGAGATATTTTATGGTTGTGGTGCAGTATTTTCAAATGCTTAGGCTAGAAAGCATTACATGCAGGCATGACATTTCCATTTGCTGTTCATCAAAGAAGAGAAATTTCATCCCCAAGCCCTGCTGTGACTTGTAGTGAAAACATGGCTCTGGTGAGCATCTCCGTGTTGAAGTGCTAGTGCACTTGGTTCACAAACATCAGTTAAATGCCTCAGAGGCCTAAGGAGATAAATAGAAGAGCTGAATGGCAGGAAGTGGGGTGCACAAAAGCTACTTTTTAGCATCATTAAGGCAATACAAAAAAAGAGGACTGCACGTGAAATGCACACTCTTCCTCATTTGGTTTTAGGCTCCAGCCCTGTGTGAAGTAGCACATGCAAACTGAAGCCCTTTCCTGGGTTTACATGCCTTCACCACCCCTCTTGCAATAGAATGACAGCTCACTCTCAGTGACAGCTCATGAAGAAGGTACCCACCACCTACATTACAGACTAAATGTTTAAAGTGCTTGCCTAGAAAGTGGGAATCTGTTCTTGTCTTGCACTGCCTAGGGGAGTTTCCAAGCCACAGTCACTGGAACTGTGTGGGTGCAGTGAAGACTGAAGAATCCCATTTGGGTAGGAGGAGTATGAATCTGAAACTCATTTGAAAAGGCAGAGTGATATATATGTGTATGTATATATATATAATGCCCCATCTGTGTGAATTTTATGTTTGTTTGGGGTTGTTTTTGTTGTTTTGTTTTTTTGTTTTTTTGGGTTTTTTTATGTAAAGCAGCCTGACTGAGATGTTTTGTGCCAGCAAGGTGAATGTTCTCAGAGAACCCAGCCTGTTCAGGTCTTTTGAGGAGGTGTGGTCTCTGTAAATTTTGAATGGCCTGAAGTTGAGACTGGCCACAAGATGTTGAGTAGTAGATTTGGATGTGCAGGTACTTTTACTGATCTGAGATGTAAAGTGTCAGAGCAGTGGAAGAGACTGCATGGCTTGTGTGATGTTTCAGCTGCCAATTTCTCTTTTCAGGCTGAGTTGCACCATTAATGACTGAATGGGCTCTGCTGGGAAGGCTTGTCCTCACACCATGACAGCTGATGAGTCAGAAGCTGGAGAGTTAGCTCTGGAGCCTCTCCTCACTTGCAAGCTATGTCTCTGTGAATATTCCCTGGATAAGATGACCACTCTTCAGGAATGCAGCTGCATCTTTTGTACAGCGGTAAGATCTATCAGGGCCTTTTCATTACAGCAGCCGGGTATGGGAGATGGACAGAGCTGTGAGATGGGATTGCTTGTCTTGTAAAAGAAGCATGTGCTACCCGTGCTCACACAGGATGCTTTTCTAAAGAGCATTTGGTGTTAGCCTGTCTTGCCTTATTTGAAAGATTTCTGTTGTCATTTTGCTTTTGATAATTTGTTAACTAACATATGTTCCCATAGCAAATACTAGTAAAACCCAGTAATAACAGGGAAAAAGATGAAGTTTAAGAGTGTTGGAAAACATACCCAGTTTGCATGCAATCTCAGTATTTACTTTTTTCTGAAGCAAAACCTTGAAACATCACAGAATAGCTGTGAGCTTTTGTTTCCCTGCTATCCTTTTCTGAGTTCTCAGAGACCTTTTAAGACCTTCTATATAACTTCTAAGGGCAATCAGAAAACCTAAACAAAAATGGCCTCTTCAACCTTTGCCTCTGTGCTGCAGAGATGTTGCCCAGGTCATGCATTGCCTATAGTAGTCAGTAAGGACTTTCTGGCCTGCAAATTCAGATCAAATAAAGCTGGTGGAAATGATAGAGAGAGAAGCTGAATGAAGTGATAAAAACCCTACAGATAGTAGTACTCTTTGGTCTCTTTGTCAGCATGGGAAAAATGGACCTAGTTTCTTTGGTGATCGAGACTTTGATGTACCTCACTAACTAATGTACCTGACCTGAAAACAGGTCAGAAGTCACTGGAGGATGTTGAGGATGTTGGTGTAGTGGTTTTTTGTTGTTTTTAATTTGTTTGCTTGTTCTTTGGTTTGTTGTTTTGTTTTTGGGGGGAGGGGTGGGGGATTTAACTCTAGAATAAATGTGCTTGCGTTTATTTTTAAAAACAAATTGTGGATAAGCATCAAGCAAATATGTTTAAGTTTTACCCTTGATTGTTTGAATTCATGAAGAAATTCGATATTTGTGAAGCCAGCTAGGGTGAGAATATCTTCACTTATGCTAAATTCAAGGTTTCTTAAACAGGATGAGAATCTAGCTGTGTGTTTCAAGAAACTAGGATAAGATTGATTAATATGTATTTCATCTGAACTTCATGAAGTTTGTTTTCCTCACCAACTTGCACGGAACATTTGTGTTTTAGTTTGTAACAAAAGTTTCAAGAACACATACCTAAAAAGGTCAGCTTGAAGATACTAGTTTAAACACAAAAAAAGAAAATTGGAGAAGTTGATACATTTACAGTGGTCCCACCCCTATCCAAGAACGCAGTGTCTCTGATTTAGTATCATTAATGGTACATTAACCTCAGTGTTAGCTGGGCAGAGTAACACTTAGGGACGGGTGGGCTGCTGAGGACTGTCCCAGGCAGAGCTGGACTCTGCACTCCAACAGGACACTGGCCAAAGGGAGAGGTCAGGGATGGCTGGGAATGTTGCTGTGCCCACACGTCCCCTGTTGGTGCTACAGCTGCCACCACATCCATACACTCCTTCCCTGGCCAGTCTGCTGTGAGCCTGGTGCTCCAGTGCTGTGACAGTGACATGGAGGGTGCAATCACAGTTATTTGGCATCTGTGCAAACTTCACTGACTTTGTCTGAACCAAGAGCCAGCCATGAGTGAGCCCGAATGCAGCTGGGAGAAGCCTTTAGACACGCTCTATTTATTTCAGGGGGCATAATAGGTCTCAGTTGTGTTTATGCTCCAAGTCCAGCCTTTGTCTGGCTGCTGTCTGTGTCCCAAAGTCCTCCCGATGGATGTGTCTGGGCTGATGCGTGCCCAGACATGTAGATCTTGCATCCTATAACAAAGAGGGCTCTGGAAACTTTTAACCTGGCTACATGGCTTTCTGTCTTGCAGCCAGAGCAGTTTCTGGGAGGCCATATGAGTTGCACTTTTGGGCAGCCTCCAAAAAGCAGCGTCAGGAGCAGCTTGACACGGAGTGCCAGGACTTGCATGGGGGATTGCTCAGGGCACAGCCTGCAGCAGCTCTACTGATGTGCCAGGCCCTAAATTTCCTCTCACCCATCCCAGGACATCTAGATACCTTCACACTACAGAAGGGTTTTGGGGTAAGAATATCCCCTGTGAGCTATGGGGTTGAGCACCAATCAGTTTTGCAGTTTTTCAGCTAGCAATGGTCTCAGCTTGTTGTATAGCTTATTCTTCTGACACTAAGGATAATTTTGTAGATCCAGGAGTCATATTGAACTTGAAACAGAAAAAGGCCTTGACATGGACATAATAGGTTCAGCTTCAATAAGCTGAAACCGTTGCTTTTGTTAATTTTTTGTTCTGTTATGTGAAGTCTTTTTTTTTTTCTTTTGAACTGTAACAGTGATGCTGCAATGTTGATTGTTTTTCACAGTATTTGTGGCTGTGGAAATAATTGGAAATTGTTACTGTTTAGATATCTGTGGGAGTAAGGTCATATTTCCTTTCCATTTGTAGCCTGTAAAACCAAGGCATTCAAACTACTTAGAATTGTGTACAGCTATTTTTTTCAGCTAAGAAACTTTTGCAATAAATAAAATACCCTATAAAAGCTGTATTCTAGCCAAAGGAAGTAAACTGTACTTTAGAATGTGTATGTTTGCATTTTGGTGGAATGTTGCTAGTAGGGCAGGAGTTTTTCCAATAACTGTAAACATTTTTACTCTCTCTGTTCTCAGCAGAAAAAGCAGATGGTTTGCAGAACATACTTGCCATCTTACTTGGTAGCTCAGTCAGGTCTGAAGAGGCATCAGCCCTGTATTTTTCAACATGTGTTGCACTTGGCATAAGATTCCCTTGCATTGTGCGATAAAGCACACATTTACACATCCCAGGAATTTGGAAATGGCTGTAGTGTACCTAATGACTTGGTTTCATTGTGTTCTGATTTATATTAGTTTTGAATGAAAGACTGATCTCTGAAGAGGGTTGGGAGGGATGTGATACATATTTTATCTGTGGAAATTTTAGAGCACTAAACTTTACATTATTCAGTTCATTTCCTGTATCTATAAGACCTTTGCAGAGTGCCATGCTGTGATGCACACTTTTACATATGGATATTCAGCAATATATGTACTGCTCAAGCTGCACGATTTTACAGTCCCTTTGTCACCTTTACTTGTCCCTTTCCCAAAAGGGGAGGGGGGTCTCATCTGTTCCTGATACTGCCCATCTCGTTCCTTGTCTTCCCACTCATCCTTGTATATTTGGGGGGGGATGTCCTTATCAGCAGCCCCTTAGAGACCTTTTCTTGCAATTTTTTCTTCCTTGGATGTGCAACTACTCAGGTTCTTGCCCCCATGGTGGTCATGGTGCTCACATTTGTATGTGAGATAATTATACACTGTGTCTGTCCACACCATTGTAGTGTTAAAAAATACAGTGTTTTGGTGCACTTTAGTCTGTCAGGGTCCAAAGCAAACTAATGTTAATTACTTCTTGACTGATCCACTTACAGAATAATGCTTTGAATATTGTACTTATTTCTAATAAAAGTTCCTGAAAGTTTGCTCTTTTCCTTCCTTCCTTGCCCAGAGAGCTCTCTCAGCGCCTCACTCAGGTAAGACTCAGGGGTGCTCTGGTGGGGCAGTGCCAGGAATGGACCAGCCACCCTCCCCACTTTGCCTTTGCACAGCACACTGGGTGTTGCCCAGGTTTTGGTGCTCATTAGACTGTCTGGAAAGTGTGCATCTAGGAGGCTCCTGCCTTTGCAAAACACGGCTGAAACTGGGCAAGCAGCAGGGAGAGACAGTGAGTGGTGTGACCACGTGCATGTCACATCCCCTGGGCTGGAAATGCCAGTATGTGTGGCACAGCATACTCCACCCTTTGGAAGCACTAGAGAGGAGTGCAGGACTAGCAGTAACACTGGAAATACCAAGGGCCCTGTGAAAGACTCTGTGAGTCTGTAGCCTGTAAGCAGTTGTGGAGGTGAGGTTTTAGCAGGTGGGATAAGATTGCCCTGGTGGCGGTGGTGGCAGGAGGGAGCCAGTGCAGTGCTGTTGCAGAAACATGGTCTTAGGGGTCAGTAAAAAACCCAGTGTTGGCTTCTCCCTGCACACCAGTTCTTTCTGGTTTTGCCTTTCCTCTTTTCTTCCCCTCCTCTTAAGCATTTCAGGGCCCTAATAAGAGCCAGGTGAGCAATAAATGGGATTGCTACTATTTATATCAAGCAGCAGCTTATGTCCATCTATCTTGTGTGTAACTTACTGGCACAGGGTTTGAGATGTTGAAGACAAACTGAAAACAGAAGATGCTTTCAAGTATGTTATTCTGTGTTGTTGGCACAGGTTTATGCAGAACTACAATGATTCCCCCCCCCTTTTTTTTTTTTTCCCCAAGCAAATTCTTTGTTGAGTCTTGTACTTCTGAGAAGTGTGTGAGGCAAATGGGTTACAAAATGTGCAAAACAAATACCAGGGTTGCTATTTTGGTGCACACAATGCAGTACAAATGAGATTAAACTTCATGCAGCCTTAGGAGAAGGAGAAGTCAGCGTGCAAACCCAGGTAGCTTCTGTGCTCTCTTGTGCTTCTGCAAGTAGGAAGTGTTCCAAAGGCAATTGGAGAGTAAGATTTTCTGCTGTATGTATGTATGACAGTAAAGCTAGGGCTCAGCATGGGCTCAAAAGGCTCTTTTTCTGCTATGGACAGTTGTGGTGCTGTGAGCAGGGTCTTGAGGGGTTTCAGCTTTGGAAAGAGGCTGCTGCTGGCTACTTTTACTAGAGGAGAAAAGAACTCTTAGAGAAATAGGAGTTTTTCTGTTGGTACTTCATCAACAGGATGCTCTAAGGCTCCTCTGCTTTCCTTAATCTTTTCAAGAGAAGCTGTGCATTGTCCTGCGTCCTTTGGGTGGCTGAATAGTGACATTTCACCCTTCGTGCTGTGAAGTTTCAGGTGGTTTGTGGAGTGGAGCTCTGGAAAACTGGAGAAACTAATGTGAGGGGTCTTCACAAAATAACATGAGCAGAGGGGAGACAGAGTAGATCAAGGACAAGGAGGAGGCAGACAGCAAAAAGAATGGGATTCCTGCTAAGTGAAACAACTGTGCATGAATAATCCACTGAAATAATACTTAAACATACAAGTAAGGGAATATTTGCATTTGCCATCATCTAGCCAACACTGGGTTTTAGTATCATTTGTTTCTTTGTGCTTATTTTCAAGAAGGGGTTTATTCTCCTCTTCCTAAGTATACCTTGTGCTGCAGTGCCCCACATACTTTATATAAAGCTCACCTCGGGTTGTTTTCCATTTGGAAGTGTTGACATTTGGGATTCTTTTTTTCCCAGCTCAACATCTGAAATGTTTGAGAATAATCTTTTTTTCAAGTTTTGAAAAAGAGAATTCCTACACCTGCTAATATTGGCACTGAACACAGAGCTATAGTAATTTAGATTATTTAAGAACTTCTTTCATGTATTTTTGTGCAGAGTAACACCAAAGGCAGAGTTGGGATACCAAAAGAGTACAGATGTACCTATTGACTTTTGATGGATACTACTATTCAGGAAGAGGGACTGCATGTTTCTGAAGTTGGTAGAGGTGGCAGCCTCTGGATGGTGGCCAAGGGAAGATGGGAGGAAGAGGGAACTAATGTTTGAATGACAGCATTGCATCGATGTAGCTGGTGTTATCTCCATTTAACCAATGAAGAAATCGATGTGAAGTAAGTTGTCAGTGCCTCCAAGTGCCACAGTAACTGAGCCAGACTGTGACATAAGCCTCGTGCTCATGTCTGTTCAGTAGCTGTTGGTAAGACCAGGCTTGGTCTGACATGGACTTTGGCAAGAGAAGCTGTTATTTGCAGCTGGTTCCATTTTGTGAAGGGTGAGTTTCTCTGGTCCTTTTCTGTTTGGTAGTACCACTTCCTGGCAACAATTACCAGGAGCCTTTCCTGCTTTTTATGGAAGGCTTCCAGGGTGTGTTGGGCCATGAGTAAACTGGTTTTCAGACTGTGTTTCTGAGCAGAATGGAGCGTCACTGGTAGATATTTTGAGGCAAAACTGAAGACAGTATATTTCTCAGGTACATTTGAAAGCTCCCATAAAAAATAGGCTTGTGGACCAAGAGGAGGCAATTATATTCTGGTCCTTTGTCAGGTTTGCTTGGTGTTTTCACTTGGTCATGACAAAATTAAATTCATGTTAGTGATGTTATTCCTTGCCTTATACTAAGCCATGAACTGACTGTATGTTCTTTGAAGCTACAGGGGCGTTTTTTCACTTTCTTTCAGGCATCTTTCTTGATAAGGCCTGATCTTCTATCCATTTGATCTTCTCTCCATTCATTTATCACTGTATCTGGTCCTTAGAAGTTAAAATAGAGATTGGGCAATATGTATATTTCATTGGAATTTTGTTTCTCACTTTAAACCGTGCCTATCATAAGTTCATCTGTGGCAAATTAAGAAATTTCTATTTTTGTCATGTAGTTTCTAAAAACTTTAATTGGAAAAGTCACACTTTTTTTCTAAGTGAAGTGCAAATGCCTCCAAGCTAATTGCCATTACACTTGTTTCATCTAGTTTTAAGACCTGCTGAGAAATACTTGAGAGACTGCAGGAGTCTGAGTACCACACATTGAAAGTGACTGATCCATTTTGGAGATTGAACATACAGAAGTGCAGATGTCACAGCAGTGATGAACATATCATTAAACATATAGATCTGCTATAAACACTGAGTACTAGGGGGTTATATTTATCATAGTACACAATTGATTAGATACTGGGTAGATCGGGTGGTTAAATTCAGAGTTCTGACGTGAACTGTCTCACCAAAATTAGTAATACTAGATTGTGTACACACTGAATAACAGTTAATATTTCTAAAGTATAAGAAATAAATGAACATTATGTCTTACTGAATAAAGAGTACCATAACCATGGCCCAGAACTAAAATAAAGACTAAATGCCTGTCTTTTCATCTGTTCTGAATCATGAGACACTCTGGAATGTCAACTGAAAAGTTAAGTATTCTCTCCATATACAGTATTTCTGCACCCTGCCCCCAAACCTGGAGTTTGTAAAAAAGCCTAGGCTAGACAGAACCTGAACGCCAAACAAATATAGTTTTGAGGACAAATCTGGAAGAGAAATTTAACATTGTAAATCATTCCTGTGGATTTTAAGAGTGTATTGGTTTGAAAGCAAAACCAGTGAGAGACTCCAAGTCAGTAATACACTTTAATAGGAAAAAAAAAGAGAAACTAAAATATATGCAATAATACAAAAGAAAAACCACCGACAGACTCAGAATACAACCTGACACCCTGTCAGTCAGGGTGTTGGTAGCAGTCCATATAAATGGTGGCTGCAGTCCTCCTGGATGACAGATGTGGTTCATTTGAAGCAGTGCTCCTGTAGAAGGTGCAGTTTTCCTCAGAAGGACCAGCAATGATGTGGAAAAGGTCCGACTTTCCTCTGGGATCCAGTAGAAAGGTCTGCCTTCGCGTCCCAAACCCCAGTTTTTTATCTAGGTAGGAAAGGCTTGGCTCCTGCCCCTGGTTGGGGCATCTCCCAATGGGATGATGTAATCTTATCAGTCACACAACAGGACTTAATGGCCCATTAACGGAATATATCTTCTGGAGGAAGGATGGGTTGTGAATAGATAACGATGATCATCCCCGATCTTATCAGATGGCACATCAGCAGAGGATATCTCCCACAGAGATAAGGATCACCACCCCTCCCACATTTTAACAGATGGTGATAGAATACACATTTTTGCATTGTACCCCAGGACAAAGAGGGAGACATGAGGTTTTTCTCTTTTTTTTTTTTTTTTTTTTGACATGGAAATTGTCTTCAAGTTGCATGTTAGGAGGAAAGACCTTGTTTTGGCAAGATGCCTTCAATCATTTTGCTCATTTTCACATTTAATGTAGATCATGGCCTAGTACTGTCTGGGAAACACTGTAGAACTGTTCTTTACCTTTCCATAATTGAATTAAAGACAAGTATCCTTACTTATCCTGTACCAATTGCTACACAGTGGCTGGCAGCAGTATTGGTGGTATTTGACAGGAAAATAAAACAGTGTTTTCAGTTTCTTTTTTCTTCCTAGCCCTCCCTCCATGTTTCTTAATAAAGGTACCTGTTCAGTTTTGTCATATCACATATGAGGTTTCTTTTATGCTTTCATATCCAAATTAATGAGGCTGCATTTTGGGAGCTGAAGAGCTGCAAGAAGGTCAGAGTGGAGCAAGGTAATGGAATATGTCCGGGTATGTGAAAAGCAGTATGTAGGAATGACTGAGATCCATCTTTTGTCTTTTTGTAATGCATAAATTATCTGAAAGTGGATTTGAATAGAAACTTCAGATTTCACAGTGAAAGGGATACAGGGCCTTTGTCACATTATTACCTAGCAACATAACACTGAAGTTACACTTTGAACTCATTTTTATGTTAAAATGCAGAACTGTTATGATTACTTTACAGAGTACATACATAACCAAACAGACATCTTTTTCTTGGTCAGTACATTAAAAATATCCTCTGTACAATATACTTTGGGGAAAAGAGAAGTTGAAGTTAGAGCAGCATGCAGAAGCATTGAAATGAAAAATCCATGAACAGCCTGAATAGAATTTTCTTTCTTGGGCTCAAAGCTGACCATAGAAAGCACTTCTGTTTATTACTGAAGAAGGAATCTTTAATATTACTAGTTTGTACATTTCTTGATTGGGTTTTTCAGTGTATCTTTGAAATGTGATGGAATCATTTTTAATGTACTCTTTCAACAAATCCTTTGCTCCAATATGTACTTGGGGCATTTGTTAGAATTTGCCTAAATCATCATCTTTCCTACAAATCTTGGAAGATTAAAAAACAAAAGAAAAAATAAATACATATATGTTGCATGATAATTTGATCCAGATACTTTTACTTGCTAGATACTTATGAGTAGCATTTTGTTAAGTAGATAACTGGATATTGATCTTATTTTATTAAATAGAGGAAGGTGGTAGCCTGAAAGACAAAACCAGCATAAGAGGAAAAAAATCTTACTCCAAAACTCTTAGCAAATTATTGGAAAAAAAGTTATTCATTATGAATCTCAGGCAGAGAAAAAACACTTGACTAAAGTTGTCAGTAGTAGTCCAGCAGAAGCAAAATATGCATTATGTTTCCCAGAACACAGATACATACATTATATAGTTGCTCACTGGGGAAAATCTGAGTAAACATAATGTAACTGATCAGAGCACACTTGCAGGTATGGGAATTAAAACTACTTCTGTTGGTGTCTGCTTTTTATTTGAGGAGTGAATATAATGGAATCAAACCAGATTGGTGACTACAGTGGATCAGTGTGTGATCTGCAGCCAGCAGAATTCTAAGCTGTTCAGCAAGACCTTGGTCGATTTTTACTTTGTTGTCTCAACCATTCTGCCTGGGCTACGTGACACATTCATGGAAACTTTGCTGGCTCTGGCCATGGAAAGTAAGAGGATGACATTAATGTCACTGTAAGCCACAGCTTCTGTGTTGAGGCCACTCCAGCCACTGAATGTTTTCCGTGCTCAAAAGTCACCACACTGTGGGAAATTGGTGGGAGAGCATAGCCCAGGGTGTTGAGATCTCATGATATTTTGGACGTCAAGATTTAAGACCCTTTCAGGCAATGCTTTGTATCACAGAAGGCAGAGCATCTTGATTTTTCCTTCACTTTGAAGAGCAATTAAGTAGCATATGTAGTGTATGCAGTTTTCCTGAGATACTGCTGATTTTTCTAGACAGAATGCACAAAAAATCTTGCCATTTTATGTCTGTAATAATGTATTCTCTGAAGTGTGGGAGGACACACTGCTGAGAAGGTCAGTTGTGATTCATTATACAGACATGGAAACATCTTTTCATCACGTTTTTGGCTTGCATCTTTTCAGATACTCTTAGTTGCCATTTCTCAAGTAAGCAGCTAAATCAGTAGCTGAACTGTAAATAATGGTAAAACCCCTCTGAAAACAGTTTTGCTGCAAAGTTAGGGCGTATTTTAAAATTTTAGTGATTTTCCAATATTTCTTCTTTGGTGCTAAGAGGGAACAAGAAATTCACATCTTCATTCATGAACATACTTTGGTAAAAAGCTTAATCCTTCCGTGGTAAGTATTAAATGCTTCCTTCAGGTTTCCCAGCAACTTTAAGCTCTTCTTGTATTGCACCCAAAGCACCTTCTCCAAGCACAGAAAGTCAAGACAAAAGTTTTAATACCTATAAAAATGATTTAACAGGGAGATTTTCTGGGAAATACTTGAAGATCCATGGCACTGCACAGCCCAATTACAAAATCTCTCCAAGCTGAAAACACAGCAACCTCTAAAAGAACCACAGAAGGCTTGGTTGCCCACCTATGCTCACCTACACTCATGCAGTGGGTTGGAAGAGAAGAAGAACCCAGATCCATTAGCAATCCTCAGAAACCTCTGTTCTCCTGGCTTGGTACCCCTAATGACTTGGATACTGCATATGGAAACTGATTGCAAAATCTATACTGTGGATCGAAGCTCCTTAAGAGCTCCATGCCCATCCTTGTACAGAAGCATAATTGTCAGTGCTCCGAGCTCCTGTCCTGAGAGTCTAAATTAAGAACAAGCCTCTGGGCTGCTGCTGGGCCTGCAGTAACTTCTCAGGCTTTGTCCTCCCTCTGTAGCCACCTGACCTGAGCTGCCCCCAGAATACAAATCCACTGTACCATGCTGTCAAAACAAATTACTAAATATCAGGCGGCACCACAGCGGAGACAGAACCCAGCATCTTAACAAAAGTAAAATGTTGCTCTCTCATGCTTGCTGAGGAATTAAGGCAACCTAAATGCTTTGGTGGGAGGGAAGCATTTGCCCTTCACCAAATGCTGCCCTGAGACTTGATCCAGAAAGTAATCAGGTCTCCCGTGAGGAGATGGAGTGAGATGTAAGGAGGTTCTGCCCACGTATCTAAGAAGTGCACTCAATACATTGCAGGATGTGCAGCCCTTGAGGAGGGGACTCTGAGGACAGAATTTTCTGTCTGCATTATTTGTGGAGGGGGCTGGGTACAGGTACAGACCAGGGAGGAAATCTGCACAGGGAGTGAGCACTTGCTGCCCCGTTTCTCCTGTGGTATGTGCTGGAGCATGTGGGCAATGCTCGGGGCCTAATGAATATGGATCTGCAGGACAAGGTCACCCACAGCCTCCGTCTGCACCAGTAATGGCCCTGGGAGCCACCCTGGGCTCTGGGCATGCTTTCTCTGGGCTTTCCCTATGTCACCTGCTGCCACTGCCCAGACCACGGAGGCAGCTGTGGGCAGGGCCCCGGCAGCTCCAGTGTCACCAGGAATCCACTCCCAGGCACCGCTGTGGTTCCACACCTGCTTGTGCTGAGTGATGGAGCTGCTGTGCTGGGGGGACGGGGTCCGTGGGTAAACTGACTTTGTACCAGCACTGTGCATGGGTGCCTTTGGGAGGAGTGGGCGACAAGATGGCCACTGAGACTGCTGTTGGAATAATAAAAGAATAACTCCTGGTTAAATCTGCGTTGATAATCCCTAGGGAGCTAATACTGCCTTCAGTGACTGACACGATTTCTTTTTTGCTTTTCACCTGTGAGTATCTCCCTCACCTCCCACATACTGCTTGCATCATCAATTCCTTACAGCCTGCTCTGCTGCTTTCTTATAGGGGTACATGCTGGATTTGAATACATTAGTGCTTAATGAGATACATATTTAAACTCAGGTTATATCCCAACGTTCTTCTAAGAGAATACACTTCAAATATTTATGAATCAAAAGTAAGTTAATTTAAAATGCCACTAAGTTAAGGTGATTCTACTTGCTTGAGGTAATATCTCTGTATAGCTCATCAGAATTAAGCAAAACGTGGATATGGACATTTCAGTAGAGAGACAGAATAATAAGGAAATCTCTTTTCCATTTGTAAAGGTGATAATTATCCTGATGGTTGAGAGGGAATCAGTTTTCCAATAAAAAATACAAGTGAGGAAATTTTTAAAATCAGACCACAGTATGCAAGGCCTTCTCAGAATAGTCCAGACTGACACAGACTTGAATGTTCCATGCCTATAAATAATAAAACAATGGTTGTTGAAGAGTCTAAGGCTGCCATACTCGGAAGGGCTGTGATTTCCCCATCACTCACCTATTAGCTTTTGAACTCAGTGCCTCTTCCAGAAGTTGGTAAACAGACAGAGGTCTCAAAACCATATTTCACTTTGACATATTTCTTGAAAATTGGTGGGGCAATAAGGAAAGAAGTCAGCAGTACTGGGGAGGAGGTTTGTAATGTGGGCATGAAATATAAAACTGTAGGGAAAAAACTACATTAGTCCTACTTTTCATAGCATATGTTTATTTTCATTTACAGTAAACTATGCAAGCTGATACCAAAATCTGTCAGAAGTCCGTGCTTTGTTGTTCTTTTAATGGTGACTTGCAATTTATTGTATGCCTTACCATTATTTTGAGGAGACACTGTTGTTTTGTTTTATTTGGAAGTGACCTTATTTACTTACCTGTGCAATTTGGAGGAACAATTCAAGGATTGTTCTTCGGTCTGGTGCATGAGTTTTGTGCCATGATTTTACTGAAAATTATAATATGTGCCATAAAGACAAGTTGAATATGTTTGAAATTGGCATTCCAGATAAAGTGTGGGGAGAATAGAGGGCTTTTTGAGCTTGGAGGGGAAGCCTGCTGTTTTTATAATGGAACAGTTTGGAAACATTCATGAAGTGGCCTCCATGCTGGAAATAGACTTTGGATAGAGTAGAAGCTGATGATAAATTGTGATAAATTATGGAAATTATTTGATGTGGGTGTGGGGAGGAGAAGTTGAGGGAGAAGAGCTGGTAGCTGCACATCTTCTAGGGCAGATTATAACCTCCCAACCAGGTGCTAAACCCCTTTCCCATTTTGTGCAGCTGAGAGCAGTAGTGTCTTTCTTGTAAATGAGTTCTCCTACAATGGAGACTGCTGGTTGAGAGTTTGAATTAAGAACATAGGAGGAAAAATAAGGGCACAAAGCCTGTTTAATTAGGATAAAAGATACTCACCCCTGCCAAATCCTCCAATCCCAGTTTAGCAGAGCATAGGGGTTATTAGGGCTGAAAGGTCTGACTTGCTGACTTAGGTAAATGCAGTGCCTGGCAGATGAAGTCATGCATAATTAATTGTTCTTTGTTGCATTCTTTCCAATGTAATGACTTGTAGCATTCACACTTATAATAATTGATGTTTGCTGTGTGCTGGAGCTTCAGGACAGCCAATTAAGGCACTGAAGGTGGGAGCTGCACAGCATCTCTGACGTCTGTTTGTTACCAACATGTGGGCTATAACTTTTTTTTTTTTCATTTCTTTGCTTGTTTCTAGTGTCTGAAACAGTACATGGTGCTGGCAATACAAGAAGGTTGTGGTTCCCCCATCACATGCCCAGACATGGTATGCTTGAATCATGGGACACTACAAGAAGCAGAGGTATCTATATTTCTCATATGTCTTTATTCCTTTCTCTCTCTATATATATATATTTTTTTACATATATCCCCTGAATTTCTTTATCTGCATAATAATAAATATAGACGTACGCTTTTCCCTCCCTTTAATTACCTTTAATGAGCTTTTGGCAAGAGGCCTGACTGACAAGAGGAGATAGAAACAAACAGATGTTTTTCAAGGGTTTTGCTCCTTTTTCCCTCCTTCTGTGCCTTGGGGGAGAAGTTCCGTTGGCATCTGGACATCCTCTGAATTACCCATGCAGGTGACTTAACCAGAGTACCCTGTATCCCAGAATTGCAGAGCCTCCATTAGGCTATCAGTTCAGTCAGATTTAATTTGACTGCAAACACTGGAATTCTTGCATCTTTCTTAAGAACAAGAACTCTGATTGATGGTATGCAAGGCCAGAGTTTCCTTGTATCTGTTGATCTTGGGCTGCAACAACCAATTGGCAGTCCAATATAATCATGCAGGGCTGTATAATTATATGGAAAGAAAGGTACCTGCACAACAGCAGGTAGAAGTAGGTCTTAAGAGATATGGAAGGTGTCTCTTGGGATACACCCAAGGGATGCTTACTTGCCTGCTTTGTGAGGCAGGAATGTTCCTGCTGGGCCTGAGAATACAAGTAGGACAAAAAAAACCCACCCCAAAACCAACCAACCAACCAACCAACCAAAACAACAGGAAAAATAAGATGGCTAAGAGATTTTGACTGGTTTTGTGCATTCTCTCAGCATTTGTTTGAAGGAATAAAATCATGGAGAATTAGATCTCCATTGCTGACCTGAAGAAGAGAAGTTTGTCTTCTGGATGCTCTTAAGCCCTTTGCATACAGGTGCCACAACTGTGGCAGAAATATATAATCCTATTCAAATGCAATCAGTGACAGTGTGATTCCCTATACCAGAAGTGACTTTTTCTCCAGAAAAAAGTCTGGATCTGCTCTCCAGCATACATTTGAAATGCTGTGCTTAGTTGAATCAAGGCATGAGACTTTCAGCTATGTTTGTTATGGCATGCAGGCATATGGTGGAGCCATTTTTTTGGCTGAATCCAGCTATTATGAAAAGTAGCCAGCTGTTTCCCTTCCTCCTCTTTCTGCAAAGATACAGAGAGGGTATAGCAATGTCCTTCAACCTGTTGCACCATATTGGAGGCATCTAGCCTTTATTGAAAATGTATTTTTAAAGGAAAATTATCAAATGATAGGAAGAATTCTGCTCTCTTCAACCAGGGTTATAATTCTGTAGGAATTGAGAAAGATATATTTCCCTTTAGTAAAGGACACTCCAGGGACATCTGCTAATGGACCACTGGCCTAATCCTTGGGTGCTTTTTGGGCTGACAGCAGAATGACTGAACAGTCCAAATGTGCATTAGTGTCCCATGGATGACTGAATGTTCTGACACTCCCTTTTGGCGATGTGCTTGAAACACAAGCCTTCTGCTTGAACAGCAAACAATTCCCCAACCTGGTTTAAAATTACTGCTTATGTATTTTACCAAATACCTATTTATTTAAGGAAAAAAACCCACCCAGAAAAAAACATAATGGCAGAAAGAATGGATCGGCTCCATTCACAGTCTAAAAGAACAGTATGTAAATTACAGATTTATGTATGAACACTCTCTATTAATTTTTTTGCTTTATAAATAAAGGCTGTTCTTTGTGAAAATGTGGCCTTTTAAAGCTGTTTCTTAAAAAAGCAGAACCTTTTCAAATGATACAGAATGTGCTTAACTAGGGCTATTATTTGGCATGGAAACACTATTTAGATTTACAGTTTATTCTTTACACACACTCAGACTCCTGGTGTAGAAGTATGAGGCTTCTCACCTCTGGGGGGTCTGGATGTTTTGTCTCCGGCTTCTGGCAGGACAAGGTTCTTCACCAGGACCATGGTATGAGGAATGACATGTTGCTTGTACTGTGGGGAAAAACAGAGAAATAAAAGGTCCTTTCTTTTGTTCTCTAAAATAGCGTCAGTGTTCTGAAAAGGTGTATTTTTCATGTCATGTTCATGTTCAGTTCACACAGACATGCTGTGACTGCTGTTCATCAGGTACTTTCACAGTTTGGAGAAAAAATAGCAGTTCAAATTGTGTCATGATCATGATGCTAAATCGGTTCCTGTACTTTGGGCTAAATGCATCTCGCTGTGTTAGCTAAAGCAGTTGTTTTGTTTGCATTTTAAAATGCCTTTTGCCATAGCCTGCAAAGGGAGATAAAGGTGAATTTAGGCATTATTTGAAGTGAAGAAAAACCTCTACATTGACTTCAGTGCATTTTGGATTGAGCTTTCTTCAGTAAGGAAACGGAACAATTAATAACAAAGCTTATAAGCACGTATAACACAATGTAGCAATGAAAGTTCCTACTCTTCTCCCCTCAAGGTCCTTATTCAAGGTGTGTAATGTTTCTTCCAGTTCTTTCCAGTGACCTGTTTGACCTCTTCATTTAGACGAATCAGAATTAAGTCCTGTTTATTTTCTCAGTAAAATTCTGAAAAGTTAGTTTAGTTTTGTACTAAATTACTAGAGCCTTTTCCAAGCTCTTACCTTGCTTCTGATTCATGTTGTTCTTCTGTTGCTTTTGGGAGAGAGAGAGAGGCAAAAACTCTGGTTAACAATTTAAACACAGAACAGAATTTCTTCTTGTATGTCTCATGAAGAAATGAGCAAGTGTGAATAGTAGGAATGTGTTTCTCTAAAACAGTTGAATATTTCATCAGTGCCTGGGGAGTAAACTTCTTTAATTCATAGAGTATAGGAGATGTTGGGAATTAAGGCTTTATTTTCTGAGGTCCCTCTGGACCTCAGAAAAAGAATGTTCCAGGTTTTTTGTTCTTAAAATGCATAAAGTATAAAGTAATTTGAACTAGAAAATTGTACTTTTCAGTACTTGGAAAATATGCTTTCTGAAACCCCTCTGGCTTGGGTTTCTTTTTCCTTCTACAAAATCTAGTTGAAACTGATATACTTTCCAGTAGTTTTTTTTCTTTTTTTAATTTTTTTTTATTTTTATTTTTATTTTTTTTTTATTTTGACAAATAGTGCATTCAAACAGAAGGAACTGTTCCACTAAAGTGCTTGAAATCAAATGCAATCCTAGGTCATATCTTGGCCTATTACATCTCGATAGCAGCTGCTTGTAGTATAGCTGTCTTTCAGCAGAAACAAATGAGGGGTGGTGGTGCTAAGGCAATGGCTTTGGCAACAGACTCTCTTTCAAGCTGGTTACACAAAACAAGGAAAGTTCCAAAGCAGTCTTGTTAAACAAAATGTTTGCCCTTTCAAGCTCTAATGGTACAATAAACAAAGATTATTTGGATTCCTTCCTGGAAGCAGAAGATAGAAGGAACATCTTATGTTAATGCAGTTGTCTTTAAACATGGAGACTTCTGTCTAGAATACTCTTGTCTCTCTAGGGAACTTGCTCCATTGATATACTTGGAGGAGTTAATATCCCTAATCAAAATAAGGGGTAATTTATCGTGGTTTGAAATAGTTTTGCTTGGTTCGAATCCAGTCACCAGTGTAAGCTATGATTCAGGGTAAATCTTCACTGCATACAGGGATTTCTAATGCAATACTCACTTGGATAATATCTAGGGCATTGTGCTTTGCTATTTCTGATTTGTGTATTGTTCTAAGGTTTATAACATTGATGCAGTGATCCACGTACACATAATCTGACTTGGATTAAAACTGTGCAGCAGTCAGTAACGGAGGTACTGATTTGGGCTGTCAAGTTTGTCAAGAATTACCCCTTTGCATGCTGTGCAGATTCTGCTCATTGTCCCTCTGTCTGTGTAAATCCGTGATCCACACCAGTGCTAACCTGACAGAGGGTTGTCAGCACTTTGTAAAGCGATGCTGAAATAGGACAGTAACCCAGATCTTAGAATTCTTAATTGCGTTATATTCCATACATAGCCAAACACAAAATCCCACTGGGACTCGGTTTAAAATACCAGTTTTATTTTTAATTTCAAAATTGGTTTACGTTTTGCTGCAGAAGAGATTGAAATGGTAAAATGAGAAGGAGTGTGAGGAAATGTTGCAGGCTGACCTATCTTTTTCAGGGTCAAAATAAAAATTTGTGTTCCTTTTATTTACTTGTTTTTAAATAAAACCGAGGGGAGCAAGTGAGAGAGCCTTAATTTTGTTTTATTTGTTGCTAAATAAGAGAAGAGCTCTTTAATGGAGAACGTGAATAATTTAGTATTTCATTATGACTCTAGTGAGCATGGTAGCTTGATGAAGAAACTTGTGGGTGTAATTTCTAACAAGATAGGGATTGAGCTCACATGCCCCTTTAAAGAGCAAACTAGAGCCCCTGCTGAAACTGTTTTACACTGCTTGCAAAACAAAATAGTGCCTCTGTGAGTGGGGCTTTGGCAGAGGTGGGCAATGCCACCCTTTGCCAACTTCTGCCAGTGCAGGATCTGCCCTTGCTGCCTGTCTGCTGAAGTGAGAATGGGAGAAGCTTTTGTCCTGCTGAACTTCCCTCCCTTGGCATTATCAAGGTTTGATTCATATGGGTGTGAAAGGAAGTAAGATCTATTCAATTTGCTTGATTGCCTCCTCGCATCTCCCTTGAAAGCCGGAGAATAGGTGGAGTAGTGATTTTCCCTTTCCACTGTGGTAGCCAGTGTTTAAAAACAGGGGAGTTGTTCTTCCTTGGGTCCTGGTTACTGCACTGCCTGGAAAAGTTTGCCTCTCTGTAGACTGAACCAAATTATTTTGAACCCTTTTCAATTTCCTTTCTTTGCTCTTTTGTTTCACGTAGTAGCAGGGACCCTGCTTATTGTGACCCATTTCATGACACGATCTTTTGGGATGCTTGACAAGGGTCCAGCTGGAGCCCTTTGTGGTAGTAAGCTGTCAAAATTTTGCTTTCGTCCATGGATGTTTTTACTTCAGGTGAAGAGCTATTGTGTGTTCTTGTGCTCTATAGCAAGAGTGTTTTGACTGCAGATATTGCTTACAGGGTATGGGAAATCAGAAAACTTATTTCAACTCCTAACAGCCTGATAAGTCCTCAGATAGAGATGTTTTCAGGAGAAGAGAGCTCTTGCCTGTATTTTTTTTATTAAAACCCCCAGTATTAAAAAAAAAAAAAGGTTTTCCAAACTTTCCTCTTGCATTTCTTCCTACGTTGAATAATTTCATAGCCCAGAATAAGAAAAACCTGCTTTCTGTTATGCTCTTGGTCTTTCTCTTTTGGCTCTTTGCCATATGCTGGCTTGCTGGTTTGCTGCCTCCCCAGATTTCCATGCCCTGACCAGCCCAGAGACATGAGTGGTTGTGCAGGAGAGAAAGTATTCGGGATGGACAAACACCCAGCCAGGTGAAGTTGTCTAGAAATGAACATTTAGACTGATGCCAAGTAGGAGGAGATAAACACCTAATCCCCTTATTGTACGTATGACTGTCCTTGATGAGGTGTAAATGAGATTAAAAGTTCACTGAGGAAAGGATTTGCTGTTTTTTTTATGGAGACCTGATAGTCATGTTTGGGTTTTTTTTCAATTAAGTATGCACATACATCTTTCGCTGGCACTGAATTCAGGCAGCAGGAATTTGTGCATTGTTTTCCTCATGCCTAAAGACATTAAATCCGGGAGAGGCTTTGGCTGAGCACCTCTCAGGTTGACCTGTGTGTGGGTGCCATCAGGACCTGGTCTTTCCAAGCCTGTGGGAGTCAGTGGCACGGGTGATGGGTTGCGTGGGTTCAATGCCCAGAGCTGCACGCAGGGAGGGGGAAGCTGAGCTGTGGAGAGGATACGTAGGAAAAAGAGTGGAGCTGAGTGAAGCCAGTGGGAAAAGCTGGCATGGTAAGCTCAAGTTTTCCCCAGGAGAATGGGAAGCTTTCAGCACTGCCTCTGCTTCCTATTGAAATCTGCATTAAGATGCATAACTCTGCTCCCACTGTAATCAAAAAGGCTGATTTTTAATACATGGGAAATTCTGGGCTCAATAGAACTGCTCTTGAAAAAACTGTTTGTTAGAAGTAAAAGCAAGTACAGAAGGACCCTGGCCAACTAAACAATTCACTCAAGTGGCTCTTACAGCATTGAGACTCACTGTTTTAATTTCGTTGTAATGAAGGAAAATTTAAAGTAGTTGCCAATGCTCACCCAGCTTGAGAAATGCAGATGAGTCTTTTCATTTTCCAAACTATTTATATGCAAAGCTGCCCTGGGGAGGAGTGGGCAAAAGTGAAATGATGTGTCATTGGTGAAATTGCTAAACTTCACTCTTTTTACCCATTTGTTTTGGTTTTTTTGTGTTTTCCAAGAGTGTTTCAGCTGACTTCTGATGAGCAGGTGAAGAGTTTCCCAGAAAAATCTCTGTATCTTACAGTCATATTAATCTTAAATATTAATTATTTACAGCCATATGAATCTTTAAATTATTAAATCTTGACATAATTTGGATTCATTTTTGTATTACTCTGGTTTAAGTTAAATAAATGATCCAAGCATCTGCTACAAAATACAGTTGTGTGCAATCAAGTCCAATTGATTTGAGATATTAATAAAGCAATTTTGTATTTTATAATACAAATTTATTTTGTTTTTTCCATCTGAAAGAAAATGTATTCACAGTGTGATATTGAATATATATTGGATTTTTGTCATTTATGTCTTCTTGTGAGTGCTATACCCTACAACCAAGGAGGACAGCAAGGGCCAGTGTCCATTTCACTGAGGGCAAATTTTGCCCTTTGCAGTAATCCAAAGGACTGTGATTGGATACTGGATGTGAGATTTGAAAGCCTGCAACTTTGAAGCTGTCAGTTCTACACTGCCTCACAGTGTTTCAAATGATCAGGTCCCAGGTCTTATATTAGTCTAGGTTTATTTTCAGTAAAAGAGAAAAATGTTTCCAGTGCTGGTACAATATTACAAATGGATCAGATAAAGAGGATGATCCCACATTCTGAATCTGAAAAACACGTGACTCCCGAAGCGCCTGTGAAGTTTCTTTTATACCCCTCCATACCCTGTATGCAGGTTTGCTTATTAGTTTTAAATAGGGCACTTGGTTTTACTATGTAGGCTGTTAATTGGAGATTAGAGCACTTAGCCTTTTAGGCTGCTGGATTAATTATGGTAATGTGTAAAACGTATCAGCAAAGCCTGTTTGTCTATGACAACTAAATTTGTTAACTTCAGTCGGGTTCCCAATAGGCTGCTCAGTGTCTAAGGCAAATTCCAATAGCAATGGCATTAGCTATCTTGGCCCAAACCCCATGAAATGAATAAAAAATGGAAACCAGAGTGGCTTTCAGTTCCTGAGAGCTGTGACCCCTGCCATTAACACGGGGAGGCATGAATTAAGATCCATTCATTTGAGCTGTATTCTTGTACATGAAGAGCGTGCTGCAGTCTCCAGGGCTGGCAACATGTCACCCTTTGTTACACTAAACCAACATGAAATAAAACTGGGAAGCCTGAAGTAAATACGGAATCCACAGAGAAGATTTTTGTGTGTATGGCGAGAAAGACATGGGCTGAACTACTGGGCTGTGTGGCTGAAATAGGGGAGGTTAAGAATTACATTTTTAAGTTTTGGAGAAGTCAGGGTATGGAGGAATGTGGTGCTGAAAGCAAGCAGGACCAAAAAGGTGAATTTGAGAGCCAGCTCAGGAAAGCAGGTGTGTAGAACATAGTGCTTATTAACTTTTTAAAGTTTGTATTTCTAATGCTTGTTTTGTCTATTTCTCATTTCAGATTGCCTGTTTGGTTCCTGTTGACCAATTTGAGTTATACAAGAGGTTGAAGTTTGAACGAGGTGTGAACCTTTTTGTTTCTATTACCTTCTCTTTTGTCAGTGGAGGCAGCACTGTTACATATGGCAGAGACGAAGCCTGTTGAGTGAGTTAAGGAAAAGAAAGAGATGTCTTTGCTTTGAAGTAGTTTAAGAGCATTCACTAGGTCTGACTGTGCTCCACAGACAAATTCGAAATTCTGTGTTTTGCAGAATCAAAAAAGCAGCATCTTAATGAATTATCAGACTTTTACTCAAACTTGTGGGCAGCACTCTCAGATTGTGTGCCTGGGGCTCCCTTGTTCTTCCAGAGGCATGTTCATCTTGGGTCCTTGAGGTGGTTGTACAGGTAGAACTTGTCAAGGTGTTAGAGGCTGGTGCAGCCCAGGGCACACAGTCCTTGTACATATCTGTAGGGATCTTCAGAGCTTCTGGGGGACACATATTCTGAAATGCAATGTGAATTTTTGCAAGCAAGAATCCCTGAAAAATAGCTTTGCTTACGTAGAGGTGTATTCCTCTAGTAGTGTTTTTCTTCCCAGGGAATAGTAGGTCCTCTCATTCCGGAGGAGGCCCTACTTTGTAAGGAAATTTGAAACCGAAGGTCTCACTGAGGCCAAGCTTTCCTATGCCCAGAGGTAAGCCTTCTGCATCGAGAGATGGTTCCTTGCCAAGGTTGAAGAAGAAACTTGCTAGTCAGAAAGATGAGATCTCATTCCTGGTTTTAAAGACTGTCACTAGCTTGAAGGTTTCAGCTGGAAGGTGCAGTGTTTTTCCAAGGATTCACTGCATGGTAGTGTGCAGAGTGGTGTGTCTGAGACTACCCCACTCTGCCTGTTCTCAAACTTTCCTCTGTATTTATATTCTTGCTCCTCATGCCTGCTTAGATGCAGTGGGTTGTGTAAGACAATGCAGAGGTCTTTAAAAATTAGGCAAAGTAATGCACTTGAAAAGTTGGTCAGATAGAAGAATATATAGGTTTTTACAGAGTGTCATCTGACAAGATTCCTCGTGAATGACCATAAAGAACAAAAACTGCAAGATACTCAAATATGCCCCAGAGTTTATGGGCAAGTGCAGATTGTAGCTATGATTTTCAGACACTCAGGTCAAATAAAAAGAAAAAAAAATCCCCAACTTTGCTTTCATTTTTTATTTCTTTCTCCTGTTTCACCACCTTCTTATTTATTCTTAATTCCTTATGAAGTCTCTCCAGTTCACAAGCTAATCAGTGGCTTGTCTACAGTTCTAGACAATGGAAATCAGAGCTTGTTAATCACCATATTAAAGGGTTAAGAAAAAGAGAGTTTCTTGCAATACATTAATCTGTTTTATGTAAAACCTTTTTTAACTGAAGACTCTGAAACTATTGGTTTCCTGGTATCTCCTCCTCAGCCAAAGCTGAACTCATGATCTTTTGTCCAACTCACTGTACATATATTTTTTTTTAGTACTGCCTCCCACACATAGAAGCCTGAAACTCGTCTGTTTTTTAAATCCTCCGTTCCTTTTCTTTCTTGCCTGAGTCTGACAAATCCTCTTCCACCTCTGCTATCTCTCTATGATTCTAAGATCTGTCCTTGCTCCTTTAGGATAAAACTGGTGTGCAAGCAGCAGACTTAGACATAGCCCTTTTGCCTTGCCTTTTGGCCCCAGCAATAAATCCAGCTTACTGATGTCTGGGAACAACGATTCCTGCTAGCTAAAGCTCTGACCTGGACACCCAGCACTAATCCCAGCCCTGGCCAAGACCTTTTGCCTGTCCTGGATTGCCTGTGCAGTCCCCAAAGATAAACCTTTTTGCACTCATCAGTGTGGGACTTGGCTTATTAGCTTCTGGTGGCCTGGAGCTTCATTCTCAGACCTGAGCCCTATCTGGCAAAGCCTGCCTGCCCTGGTCTGATGCTCTTTTTTCTGGAACTAGCAATAAACTTCACTGATGGCATCTGCTGGAGATGAATTCTGAGCCAGAATCTGTCCAGAGACTACTTCCTGATCTTCAAGTGATTGGTAGAGCCCTTCCAGACATTTTCCATTGTGAGATGAATTTTGAAAATTTGAATTTGAAAAATTTGGAACACCCCAAGAAGGATTTATACATCCAACAGCTATTTCCCCCATCCCCCACCTCTGCTAGCTGTGTTCATAGAATATATTTCTTCTCAATTTCATTGCTTTGTTTTTTTAATGGGCCAATAATACTGTGTGAAAACATAATGAGAACTAATTGGTATAGAATGGTGTATCTATAGACAATCATTAAATTTAATAATAGATGTGCTGACAATGTGCTGTTCTCTTGTGGGTTTTGTGTTCATAGAATGCAAATGTGTTTTTAAAAACAAGATTTTTTTGTAACTTACTTTTTATCGGTAACTTCTCTGTATCCAGTCAGATCCAAGCCACAGAGCTTCTGTGAAGCATATTTATTAGAAAAAACAAGAATTGTTCTATGTCTGCCTAGGGTGGGGTTGATGTAGTCAACAGAAGTAAAGAAATAGAGGAATGGTAAGTGGTTAGGGCACATGCATTATGCTTGTTTCTGTGGCAGTTCCTCTGTAGGCTGAGTGGTAGATGAAGAGAATCTCCATTTTATGCCTGACTTAAAAGTAGTCAATTTTAAATGGAGGTTTCTGTGAAATACAGTCATAGTCTTATTCTTTCAGTGAGTACCTCTTCTGAGCCAGAAATTATTTTCTTCAGGGTGCTGCATTCCCCCTGTCTGCCACCCACATCTCACCTGCTTGCTTGCATGCCAGATCCCTGCCCAAAACTGGCACTCTTTGGGAAGGCTTTCCTCCCGAGTGGAGGGAACTGTGGCTGAACTGGCTGTAGGGAAGCAGGGGAAAGGCTTGGGAGAGAAATGACCCTAACCAAGAGATAGAGCAACTTGCCAGAGCAGGATGATAGCCTCTTTCCTTTTTTTGGCTGTGCCCTTTTAGTTTTTTCTGGTTTCGCTTTTACTCCATGGTAAACCAAACAGTGTGAGACAGCATGGATTGCAAAACACCATCTGTAGGTTCTTTGTAAAATGGAGGAAGTGGGAGAGGAGGGAGTTTTATCTCATGCATTACATCTTGCTGCAACAAATTCATAAAAAACAGGTTTACAACCCAACTTCCCTCCTCCCAAAGATGTCAAAACCAGACATTCTGTCTTTCACCTAAAAACGGGATAGGGGAATTTAGGTTTCTGAAGCTGAATTTTCAACAGAAAACATACAGAACCTATTGCATGAAGGATTTAATGCAATAGCAAGTATTAGACCATAGTCTTACCCAGTTCAGAGTTTCTTTTAAGAGACACCAAAGGAACCTAGAGAAATACTTCTCAGTCAGGACCTTTTAAAAGTATGTAAATATGAAAAGTTACTTGTTTGGCTGTGGCTCTCTTCTCCCTACAAATGAAGTTGAGAACTAATTTGTTTTTGCTTTCATTCAGTAGAAAGCAAAATGTTTGTTTTGGGAGGCACAGAAAGCATGTGCAAGACAGTAAGAGAAAAGAATGCAACTAGATCCATGAAATGGCTGAAGGTGGATGGTACAGGTGTTTTGCTGTCACTGCCTAAATTATAAGTGACAACCTTTGCATGGATATAGAAGTTCTCTACATCTGTTGGAGCACTCTGACACAGACTCAGAAATTACCTGAATTACCTCATAGCACTGTGCACCTGTGTGTCCTGCAGCCAACAGAGAAAATGAACATCCATATGTGCTTTCAGCAAAATTTGCCAGAGAACATATACATGAGGTCCAGCTTTTTGTTTCAAGTGGGACAACAAATTTTATCTGCTGGAGGTACCTTGTAATGGCTTTTGCCATCTCACAGTCAGGATTTCCACTGACTTTGGAAACATCCCCTCCATCTGTTTATTTTCAGTGGTGGTACCAGAGAGCTCTCAGGGAGGGAGGAGGGACAAGGTAGCTCCTGCAGGCATGACAGCCCTTTTCTGGGGAGGCTCTGCAGAGTGTGCATGTTCAGCTGCATCTCATGGAATCGAGTAGCAAATGAGCAACAGTGAATGTGTCCCAGCTGGGATTTTGTTCCAAATTCCCTTGAATAAAGGTTAGGAAGTGAGAGAGAGGATCAACGTTTATCATTCTCTGCTGTGTGGTGATGACTGTAACTCAGTGTCTGCACCCTGAATCTTGACTCCTGTAATAATCTGATACCAGACAAATAGTAATGATATGATATAGTGAATATGAACTGCAGTTTATCGATAGAGGAGAGTAAACAAGGCATGGAAAGTGTCTTGACATTAATTTAATTACAGTCCTGCTGTTTATATGGAAGTTACTGCATGGCTTGCACATGTGAAAGACATGGAGTGGCCTAGTGTTACAAAAGGCACGTGCTTCTCAGCAAGCAGCAGTTGGGTTCATATTTTCTACTTACCTATAAAAAGGCAAGGAATACATTCTGTGTAGTATATTTCTATTGTTGCAATGCTTCCAGTGCAACTGCTTAGCAGAGCACAAATTCAGACCTGCCTAAAGAAGAGAAGGCCCAAATGCCCATGGGCATGGGTGCGGAGCGCTTTGGCTCCCACACTCTTGTGCAGAACTGGGTGTTGTATACCTAGAGACATGTCACTGGAACAACAAGGGGCCTGTATAAAGAGTTTTGTTTCTCTCTCTGTTGCATTTCAGAAGTCCACTTGGACCCCCAGAGAACATGGTGCCCCACAGCCGACTGCCAGACAGTGTGCCACATCGCACCGAGCGAGTCGGGAGCACCGGTGCCAGTGGAGTGCCCTGCCTGCCACCTGACCTTCTGCTCCTCCTGCAAGGAGCCCTGGCACGGGCAGCACCTGTGCCAGGAAAACCAAACTACTCCGGTACCAACCGAGCAGGGGTAAGAGGGGAATCCATGATGGCCATGCAGTCTTTTGGTTCTTTTCATCACAGGACCTCACATCAGGTTCAAGGAGCAACTTCCTTCCAGGTCCACAGCTTCAGCTCACAGACTGTCCTGGTGTTTGCCAAATACAATTCCAGTCTAAATATTACTTTAAATGATATGTTTTATCTTTTAATACTTACTATTATTTGTGTACTTGTCAAGCTTGGATTGCAACTGACACTTTCTGAAAGGTAAAGCCCTCCAGGAATTTAAATCTGCCTAAAGGCTTTGTTCACATGCTAGAATTATGACCTGTTCTCATACAAAAAAATGCAATATACAAATATTGCAGGATCCAAATTTTGCCTATACTGTGATTAAGAAATCACCCCTGCTTAATATTTACAGAATTCTCTGCATAGAAAAACCTTAATTCCTACACAGAGTGTAAATTTCACTTGGTGTGAGAAGCCTGATTTATGCTCGTTTTCCTTAACTGCAAACAACCTACAGATCAGGTTGTAAAAGTCATTAATCTATAGAAGAGAGACTTTTGTGTTTAAATTTTGTCCTATCTTCGCTAACCATCTTTGTTTTCAGAATCAGGTTATGTTGAGTCATGTGTTCAAGGTTTTCTATCATTTATTTTCAAGAAATGAAAGACTTAATACCTAGAGCGTTCTGCTTGCTAGAGACTCTGTTGAATAGGAGTTGCCAAAAAGCTCTTGCTATGATTTTCTTCTCTAGGTGTGATCTCTGTCTGTGTTGGAGTTTAAGCCTATTTTATTCAGACAAGGATAGTGCTATGAGTTGCATAATTCAGTCCTGTTAAATTAATTGTGCAAGGTCTCTGTAACAAAGTCCTGAGTTTTAATGGTATAGGTGATTAATTGTGGGTGTAGTGAGTGTTGGCTTTATATGGGATAAAGGAACAAGGCAAGGGATTTTCACTTTTATGTGATATTAATAGTCTTACACCTAGTAGTGAGTATGCTTCAATGTATTGTACTGAATATAAGAAGCTTCACACACTGAGTGCATTAGGACAACAGCATTAGATGCTCTGAAAAATAAGCACAGTACACATCAGGGAGTGGATGTGAATACCAACAATTATGTTCACATCTCACTTTAAATGTTTCCTTCCTTTTCTAGATTCCTTATTGGAGCAGAGACAGAGGCACCAATTAAGCAGTGCCCAGTTTGTCGAATTTATATTGAGCGAAACGAGGGCTGTGCTCAGATGATGTGCAAGAACTGCAAGCACACGTTTTGCTGGTATTGTCTACAGAACTTGGATGTAAGTACTGCAGAAAAAAACACTAGGATAAGAACTGTGGGGTTTGGATTAGTCTGAGGCCCTGCACAAGCTCTTTGTTAGTTCATTGCTGTCCTAGTGAGTTTCTTGGCTCAATTCAGCTTCTGACTCAATTTCTTTCTCTTCTTTCACCCAGTGCTTTTAATTACATCAATGTAGTTTTTATTTCTTCCATAAAGGGTTATAGCCATGTCTGTGGATCCCATGTTAGTTCTTTGGGGGAAATGGGACTAACACATTGCTTTCTGGAGGTTGGTTCCAGCAATACCTTGCTCGGATTCCCTCTTCCAGTAGCTAAAAACAATTTGGTTGAGAGTGAAGGAAATCAATGTCTTCCACCTGTTTTAACAGCAAAGGACACAGCCTGTCTGAAAAATGGTATGGTACTGGGTGAAGGGGGTTGTTCCATGGTATGGTGGCTTAAGGGCTCCCTGCCAGGGAGGACTAGGTCTCCTTTGCTAGTCCATCTCTTGTGCCGTGTTTGCTGAAGAGAATGATTGGTTATTAGGCTTGAGGATAAAAATGTTGGATCATGGACATGGATTGTGAAGTGCATGTTACTAGTTATTTCTCAAAGGTTGCAGACCAGTCTCAACTTGTGTGGACTTAAAGTATCCTAGCAGCATGAAGAGTCCTGGAAGTAATGCACTTGTATATATGGCAGCTTGCCCTTTTGGCACAGTCATCAGTAACAACTGTGTGAGTGTGAAAAGGACTTTACCAGCACTTGAAATAAAATGTTGTGTGCTGCGTGGCTTTTTTTGTCTTCTTTTTTGTACTCCACAGCCAGCAAACAATGAGACTGCCTCAGTCTTCATCCTTTACTCAGCATGCTAAACAAGTTTCCCTTAGTGTTATGTCCCCTTTCTCTGTGGGTGAACGTGCTTTTTCAACATGAGTCTTAGGGTTTGCCTCAGAGTGCATGCAGTACATGGTGATTGCTTAATACTGTGCTGAACCAGAAGAGTGTCACATTCTTGCAGACTCTGCAGACATGCCCTTATCGAGTTTTTGTCAGTTCAAAGGGAGAAAGAGAGAAAGAAACTGTAGTTGTGTGATTCAAATGTAGTTTTTCTAAATGTGTGGGGCTTACAGGAGCTCCAGGCGTAGATGAAGGTAATAGCTGCAAAGCCTGAGAGCAGAGCTGAAAAATGCAAGGGGGAGCAGCGTCAGGTTACAGCACAGTGGTTTAGGGAGGGTAAGGCAGGGCATGAGTCACCTTCTGAAGAAAAGAATGGGTAGTTTAAAAAGTATTAATGGTAAAAGAGAAATGAAAAAGAGTTTTTGTACTTTTTATATTTTCCTGTTAGGTCCAAGAAGAAAATTACTGTGAAATAGGTACAGTAGGAGAACAGAAGGTAGAATACTGCAGGAAGATGATCCCTCAGATTGCTAGTTTTCAGAAATGCCTGTTGTTTTCAGTCCCCTTTGTCATCACCAAATTATAGATCAGGTACTTGTGCAATTGGTGAAACTCGTGTGCTTATGTTTTTTAAAAGCGGAGGAGGAAAGATGCTGTATGATAGCTCAGGTGCCAAACATAGGCCAATTTCTGAAACTGCAAGAAGTTGCTCTAGGTAATTATTTAGAAGACAGGTGAACTTGTCTGCTGGCAGCTGGCAATTTCAAAGCAGTGCCAGGAAGGTTGTGTTTCCACTCGGGTCTTGGACCTGTCCCTGCAGTTCTGTAACCTGCTCTTACAGCTTCTCCTTTTGTTTTTCAGAATGATATTTTCTTACGACATTACGACAGAGGCCCTTGCAGAAACAAGCTGGGCCACTCACGGGCTTCAGTGATGTGGAACAGAACACAGGTGTGTTCCTAGCCAGCTGGGCAGAGCTCTCATGCATGCATGAAGCAGAGAGATTTTACCCTTCAGAAAAGAACCAAGATGATTATTTTCGTATTTTCTTTTTTTTTTTTTTTGTGACCTATGCTATGTTTATGCATGCACATGCATATTTTATTTTCCATGCTATCTAAATATGTGTTTTTCACCATCCTGTCTTTCAGGTTGTGGGGATCCTCGTTGGACTAGGTATCATAGCGTTGGTGACCTCCCCCTTGCTGCTTGTGGCATCTCCGTGCATCATCTGTTGCATTTGCAAATCTTGCCGGAGCAAAAAGAAAAAACCCAGCCTGCCGACAACCTAAAACTCTGTGTCTTTTTGAGTCTCCATCTGTACAACATATGTATGTGAGAAAGCACAATGTTTGTGTTTTGGTGCCATACCTACCAAATAATGCTCCCTTTTTTTTGCCAATTCTTGGGATAAGTGCCTATTCTTTACAGGCTACTCTTATCACTAACAAGTCCTGGTGGGGAAAAAGTCTAAATTATTATGCAGTACATATGGTGTAGGTTTTTGCTTCCTGAAGAGGAAATCAGGACACCATTCAGTACTTCATACCATAAATATGATCTACCATTCAAGACTGATAGAACATTCCCATTTTCCATCAGCTGCACATGACTTGATCGTGCTGCATTACTCTGTCTTTGCAGATCCAGTCATTACTGTCGTGCTTGCTGTTGGTTCTTAGTGACACTCAGATTTCTCAGAATGTTTTGGGTCTTTTGTAAAAGAGGGAGAGGGAAAAGCCTGATTAGGTTCTTCTGTCTGTTAGCTTGCATCCAGTTAAATGTAACAAACCATTTGGTAGTTTCCTGTCAGTTGGCTGCCATGGCATTTCTTTCAGCATTGAAATCCATTTGATTTTTACCATTGATCTCAACTACAGAAGTAAAAAAAACCAACAAAACTGTTTCTAAGATAGGGCATTCTTTTGAGAGACTGGACTACCTGAGAAAGCTGCTATTTTTTTTCACGTCAAACGTGACATATCTACCATGAAATATTAGGAATGTGCATATTTTCCTACCATTGGGCATGCCTTTTGTCAGTACCATGGGTGTATAGCAAATCATAGTGAAGGTAATATTGTAAGAAAGACTGTGGTACAGTTCCCATCTGGTGCAGAGTGTTGGGATCCTGGCTGTGTGTGTACAGAGTGGTGGCATAGGTGCAGATATACCAAGTACATATGGGCAGTCAGTATATTTTTTCAACAGTTTACATGGGGTGGCAGCAAGAATTCTGTTAAAAAGTTATTGAAACCAGGCTAAGCCTGAAAACCTTATGGACCTGCTGAAGTGAGTACTTGAGAAATGCTGTGTAAATGTGAGCTCCATCCATTAGTGGGTATTTCTTTTGTCCTGCTCAAGGTTAACAAACACTGTTACTGATATTTTTTAGTTACTCTGAATCTGGAAGGCTGTCATTTAATAAGTGCTTCATTTTAATTTGGTGCCTCTCCACCAAACCAATTCAGACCCAGGTATCATTTACACTTGTATAAGTTCACTGAAAGCTCACTGAAGATCTGGAATTACTCCAGGCTCAGTCAGGAGTAGCTGAGATCAGACTCTACTCCCTGGAGTTTATTTCCCTAATGGATGGTGCTCCTCACAGCCGGGGCCGGTGGCGCTTTTGTTCTGGACTCCTGTCTGTGCATTCTATATCTGTGGGAACAGATACAAGTTTGCACTGTATATTTGGTTGTAATTCCAAACCCCTTTCCATAAGGGCCGCGAGGTTTGAAGGAGATGCTCAGCCCGAGCGTGGTGCCAGGCTCTGCCCCAGTCGGAGCGCACAGCGCGGATCACCCGGACAGTGCTGCCAGGGCTCTGTGTGTGCTGTTTGGCCCAGCCTCGGGAACTTTGCCTTCTTGGCAGCTGTGGATGTGACCTTTTTTCTGTTTAACTTCGCTCTCTGGTTACTGTAACAAAAGTGGCAGGTGTTCTTCTTTTGAGAAGGTGTAGTCTGTTGAGCGGACTAGCAAGGACAGAGGCCTTAAATGATACTGTCTGTTTAACTTTTTAATTGATTCCTTTTATAAATACTGTCTGACTTTGCCACCAGCCGTGGCTGGAGGGCAGGCAGGGCTTTCCAGTGTGAAAAGCTATATTTATTCTTCGTCCTCGGCTTTGAAGAGAAGCAGAACGGTAGACAGTACATTCTAAATACAGAGTGCAATGCAGGCAACTGCCATTTATAATAAATAAAGAATGTTTTCTGTGTGTGTTTTCTTGAAGAGCACTAATGGTAGTGCTTTGGGGTACTCGTGACAGATTAAAGTGTCCAGCCCTTGGCTTTGCACTATTTTTCTACCTACGTCTTTATGGCACTACTGTCATTTCCATTTTATTTATTAACTTGAAGTTGCAAGTCTTACTTTAGCAAAGCCTCAAGGACAAAGATGTAGTTGCTATACAGTCCCTTATAACCATAACCAGCATTGTAACCTACCAATATCCTTTGCATGTTAAAATTTGAGGGTTTTTCATGTTTTGTGATCTTACCCATGACTGATGCATCCTTTGCTTGTCTGGTTTCTTTCCCTGTCCTCCCCCCCTCTCTGTTGGCCTATTTTGCTAAAATGCCTATTGGAATGAAGGTGTCAGATCTTTTTTTCACAAATACTGTCGTATTAATGAAACTGTCTGGTTCTTCCCTTTGTTAAAGAAGCACAGCTAAAGGCAGCTCTCTTGCACCAGTTTAGGTGTCTGGTGGTTGTACCAAAACTGGTACAAATTAATCATGCAGGAGTTAACACAGCCTGGCAGTCTCAGTGCCAGTCCAGGCATCTGAGAAGTCTAGATGTGGATTGGTAGCCCAGGCTTTTGCTGGAGATCCTTACACAAAAACTGGGTAAGGACAGCATGAGCTACAGGCACCCCTTCCTTTGGCTGTGTAGGTGCAACAAATGGACCAAGAAAGAAGCTCTAGACATCTTCAGAACTTAAAATTAGAGCTTTACAACAACGATTTTCTTTAAAAGGTCGTGTCCAGTGCCCTGGCTTTTCTTTGCATGGGAATACAAAGCATGTGCATTAAGTAGACTCTGGCCTGGCCGAGTTGAGCTGTACCTGTGCTGAAGTGCTGGGAGCAGGAAAGCCCTATTACTTTGTTTTCCAGAATGCAGCTATTTTGCACCAACTGGCTATGCTCACAGAGTTTCCGGAGAAACATTTTAGCAGGAAGCTTTTTACAGTGTTGGCTTTTGTTTTTGTGTTGCTTTGTGTTTGTTTTTTTTTTTTTTTTTTTTTAAGAAACATTAAAGTCACTTTTTAAAAGATTTATTGGGAGCATGACAAATAGTACTAGTAATAATTAGGGAGAATGAAAAAAATCAGGACTCTGACTACATCTGACTCTTCTTATTCAAGGTGTCTGTAAATCCACACTCCTGAACTCCATCTATGTGATGTAGCTGGTGCACATTACTACCAGGCTTCACTGCTCTTCCCATTTCTCTTCTTGCCCTTGTGGCAAGTGGCTGGTGTGGGGGCAGCAGCCAGGGGGGAGCTCAGGGCTGTGGCAGTGCAGGCACCACACAGGAGCACATTGCCCACCTTGGACTCATCACCAGTTTGTTCTTGGGCCTTTAACCATTGAGAGACACCTTGGGGGTTTTAGGCCTTTAATGTCCCATTGAGAGCATTCACAGATGTCTCTCTGGGAGAACAGAAGTGGGAAGTACTCTATTCCTTCTGAACCAGGCCTTATGGAAATTGGGCTCTAGGTATTTAAAGGCCAGTTCCTAAACTTAAGAGACCAGTGGTAGAAATCTGGATTTGTGCTGCATCTGGCCACAAATCACATCATTTCCCATCAACCACTGGGTCTGTATCAAATACAGCTGAAGATCTCATTCAGTATTCCATGTCCTTGTGTTCAAATGAGGATCATCATACCTTCTCCCAAATCCATCTCTTAATAATAAGAAGATATTTGTCATGCTACAGCATAAGTGCATCTCTGCAGTATTTATTCCAGAACTATAGTGGGTGGTCAGTGCTGCCCTTCAGTAAGTGATGGTTTATTTTTGGTGCATGGGGTTACATACCCCAAAGAAGGGCACGAGGGGTGACAGTAATGAATGTTTCTCAGTGCTTTAATAATGTTAAATGCTCCATCTTGTTGTCTGTCCAATAACACAGCATGGAGTCCAAAGATAAGTTTAAAACGTACACAAATTTTACTTGAATGAACTAAGAGAAACTGGATATGGCCTCCATATTTGCATAAAGAAATAAATGCAAGTGGACAGATACAACTGCATTTCTACAGTGGGACAATCAAATCTACTTTTGGCTGCTCCATTTTTTGGTACCACAATGGGTGGTTGTGCTGTAGTGCTTGCCACTTTAAAAATTTGAAATCTGTTTTTTGCACTGTAATCTCCTTCTCCCGGTCATTCTTTCTCAAACTAATTCCTTTTATGATCTTATTTTTCATCCTGTATTTCAGGCCAAAGATTCTTAGAGCAAAGCTAGTAGATTTCTTTGTATGAGGATAAAAATCTTCTAGCCATTTTCTCCCAGGTTTTTAAAAGAAATTTGATGCTGAGTTACCTGACCAAAGATAGAAATTCCAGACTTGGCTTGTTTAGAAAAACTTATTGAGACTTAAGAAGTTCTCTTGTAAGACCTAAATAAGGGCTGCTTTGTTAGACGTCATAGATAAGGGAGCCCTACAGCTTTTGAGCTTCACATAAGAGATGCTTCTATTGTTAAGCAGACTTCTTTGGAAATGTGCTGGGGGAAAAAAAATCTACATCCTGTATACATATTTTTATTATATAAATAAAAAAATTCTCTTGTATAGATTCATAATTTAGGGATTCAAACTCTCTGGAGGCTTTCTAGGGTATACTTACCCAGGAAGATAATCTTATAAATATACTGAGGCAGTTGAACAGAGTGTGCTAGTTATAAAACAGTTGTCAGACATCTCTCACCCATGAGTGTGTAGGATGAGATCGTAATTTACATGGCTGGAAATAAAGATGTGAAAATTTACCTTTCCTGGAACAGCAAGAGTTGGTTCTTCTGCAGTCTTCTGAAAGGTTAACTTACTGCTAAGACTCCAGAGAACTTCAGTCTCATTTTCATTTGTCCTCTAGTTAGTAAAGTAATGAATGAGAGCTGAATGGTGTTGCTGAACAGGCAGCCCAAAGGTCTGTCTTGTGTCATGACACTCAAGTTTCTCATAACCAAGTGGTTTTATAATTTATTATTATAATTTATGAAATGCAAATATAATTTATAATTAGCAATTATAAAATACTAAGGATGAAGTATCATTGTCTTTATCATATGATAGATTTATTTTAATTACATTCCTACTGGAAGGCTTTTCTCTGCTGCTTTCCATAGAAAAGGTCATGGTGCACCTGGCCAAGTAATTTTCTGTGATCTAGTGCAGTCCACAGTAAATGTTTCCTACTATTTTGTAGTTATATCAGGTTTTTTTGTGATTCCTCAAATTAATTCTTATGACTCGAGCAAATCTCTATGGTTAGGAAAGGTAATTTCCTAGCAATGAATTGTATTGACCATCACAATCTGAGCATTAAAGATGATACTGGTTGACAAGGTCCACCAGCTCTTCAGAGGACACAACCTCATTCTTCTCCCTTCTTCCCAAGAAATGTTCTCTTTTCTTGGATGAAAATTAAGGATGTCAGTAATTTGCTTGTGCCTTCTGGATGTCCAGACAGAAGCTGCAGCTTCTGGTGGCCACGTGCCAGGAGATCCCAGACAGGCTGAATGTGCAATGCCACAGCATGTGTGCAGCGAGTTGCTTAAATTTCAAGAAGGTGCCTGAGCTTTATGGCTTCCTGGGGCCCATACAATGGATGTGGTGCACAAGGGACATGTCCATGCCACCAGTTCTATGGCACGTGTTGTGCTGGGCTGTCTCCCCATGTTCGAGCATATCCCGGGTGTTCATCAGGGGCTCTGGCTCAAGCTTGCCCTTTCCATGGCTACCCCCCCACCTCCAAAACGCCCCCAGAGCAGATCTGTTCATTTTCCAAGTCTCTTGCTGCTGGCCTGGTTCAATTTCACAGGAGCTTCAGTTCACTTGAGCTCCTTGGAGCTGAGCTGGTCTGATCATTCACTTTTCCCTAGTGAGCAAGGCTTGTGAATGAAGAGAAGCAGAACTGTTCCATACACTGGTCTTGGCATCCTAGGCACTCAGGGTCACCGTGTGAGAGCTCTCTTAACTGCCCCAGCATTGCTTATTTCTGAAAAAAGCCCGGTTTTAAATGTGTGTAGATGGAAGTGTCAGCTCTGACACCGGGTGTGTTCGTGCACTCGCTGTGAACCAGCAGCAGCCATGGACCCCTGTCCTGCCCCTCGCAGATTTTACATTCTGTTTGCCTATTTTTTGGTTTTTTTTCTTTTCCTCCAGGTAATACACTTTCTTCACCACTTTTCTTCTGGTGAAGGGCAAAAGGGTTTGATCTTTGTAAGATTTGTTAAAATATTTTTGTGTTTATAAGAAGAAAGCTGACGTGTATAAAGAAATAAGTGCTTTTGTAAATTTTTTTTTTGTGGTATGATTCAGCATTTAAATGTTTTACAGATGCAGTTTTTTGCACTCTCTCTGCATATATTCATAAAAATTATATTTATTTTCTGTCTTTAAGGTTTACTTCGGGTTTTTTTTTCTTCTGATGCTATAAAATGCAATATGTGCAACATTAAAAAATTAGTGTAAAGACATTGTCTCATTTTGTTGTAATCTTCAACTGCCTTTAAAAAGGTAATATAGAAAATTTATGGAAAGAATTTTAATACATCAGATGTGCTTAATGGAAATTTTGAGGATAAAAGAAGGTAAAAGAGCTGGGATCGAGAGTCTTGAGTCTTATTTACTTTCTCAAGAATAATTGTCATTAAAATCCTTTTAAAGAGTGTGGGGCAGGCTCTGGATTAGCCCTGGGAGCTGCATGCAGTCAGTGGTGGTGTTTGCTCTGTAGGTGAGATGCAGGATTACTGAAGATCTGCTCCCCTGCAAAGTCCATTGAAGACAGTGGCCTGGGAGGTACCAGGAGCTGGAGCTACCCCGGGAACTGGATGTGGGACGTGTGGCAGGCTGCACAAAGCAAAGTCTGCTCCTCCAGAGCCCCTTTTCTCTTCACTTGCTCCCTCAGCCCTGCCTGTCCTTGCAGCAGAACAAAGCCTCCTGCTCCAGGTTTCCAAAGGACCTGATGGAATGCTACATCCTGCCGTGCACTTTCAGACATCCATGCTCCTTTGTTTCCTCACACTCCCACATCCCACAGTGCTTACAAGAGACAATCACAGCTGTGGTTTTGAGCATCACACATGAAGGCAATGTTTGCAGTTAAATATTTCTAGCTCAGCTACAATTACTCAGCATCTGAAGGTAGGATTTTCCAGCTGGTTGACACATCATTGAAAACTGGGTGTCATCTGTGAGGCTTTTCACCTCAACACATTATCTGAAAGGTCTTGATAGTTATGCCTCTGAGAACATGTTTTCAGGATGAAGATTGAGGAGAATACCACTGTTTTTACTTAGAGCTCAACATTTTGGTCATGCATGTACATTTTTTCCCCTCACCAGATTATTTAGAATAAATTCAGCACTGATATTACTCCACTTAAACACAGTAAATTTTTTTTTTAGTTTTTATATATATATATATTTTTTTTTTAATGTGTGTATATCTTTAAGGCTCTGGTCTTGTGCAACAAAGCAGGAGCAACTTACCAGTCCCCACATTAGCAAAGGTGATGACTTGCAGCAGACTGAAGTTTTCCAGCACAGCATTTTTCCTTCAGAGGATCTTGCTGATGACTGAGGAACCAGCTTTCTGATGGGAATGTGTCTGTTCTGTCAGACTTGTGATGGACACCAGCTGCTGGCAGCCAGTGTGCCTGGTACCCTGCCAGCCTACCAGCTGCCAGTGGTGGGCAAACTGCCCGGCTTCCCACCTGGTGGACGAGTGAACTGCCAGCTCCTCACCTGGCGACTTTGAAGAAAAACACCAACAAATCTTTTCCAAGGCAAGAATACACATTTCTAAATTTTCCATATTTAGAGTTCCAAATCAGACTAGGCTAAGCAACCCAAACATCTTCCGGCCAGTTTTGGAAAAGAAAGTAAATAGATTCAAATTTGATGTGATCCCAGTTCAAGGTGCAATTTCCCCTCCCAGCTCCTGCACTTGTCATGAAGACTAGTTTTATTCAAAAGCCTTTTATTTCAGAGTAATTTGTAACCAAATCCTTCGATTTTAAATTCTCCATGTTTTTCGAGATTATGTAAGACGTCATTTACCTTTTTAACGTCTGTGTGTGCATATCCATCCACCCACCCACACCCATAGCCCCTTCTACACTACCCTCAGTGTGATCCATCCTTCCAGTTTGACAAACACAACCCTCATCACCCTCTTAAAACACCTTTCCTGGGTCTCCCATTTTTGCTCTGAGGAGACCTTGTGGGTGGTGCCACCCACCCCATCATCATTCCCTATGGGACCTGTGACTCCTCCTGGGAATTCTTCCTCCTCTGTAGGCAGCAATGGCCTGCCTCCCAGAAGGATTGCCCTTGCAAATACCTTCCCTAATATCCTTTGATACTGGTGCCTGCTTGGCAGCTCCTTTCTCTTTCAAGTACTACAACTTTTCCAGTTTATAAACTTCTTAGTTTGTGGAAACCAGAAATAACGGAAAATTGGAACAAAAAGGCTTGTCTTTCTACAGTTTTCCATGGATATTGCATCATTAAAAAACACCAAAAACTCCAAAAACCCAAAGCAACCCACAACAAAAATAATCCCATACCACCCACAACATCACAGTTCTCAGAGGAAATGCTTTCCCCTTGGTGCCATGGGTTTCTTATGGCATGGGACATCTCATGCTGAGCTTCTCAGCCCAGACAATACCTTGTTAACACCTCTATAGTGAGCCATGTCTGCATCCACTGCCATGCTGAGTCTCACAGGCATCCAATGGGCAAACTCAAGGCTTCAAACTTGTACTATAATACTCAATATAAAAAAAACTTAATCCTTCCTTTCCCTAATCTGAGCTCTAGCTGTGCTAGCAAGCAGTACACCTAGCAATAGGTGCACTTTAAAATTCAGCAGGGATGCTGGAATAGCCATGTCAGAGCTTTTAAGTGAATCTTGTGTCCACACCTACCTGAAGACTTGCTCGTGTTTTATCCAAAAGGGAAAAATTGCAGGATCTCTGATATCTCAAAACGGGGTTACAAGAATGTCTACAGAAGGGTGAAGCCTCTAAGCAAGAGCACTCCATGTCTTTTTCCTTAGTAGTGTCACATAGCAAAGAAATGAAAAATCCTTTCTGATGCTCACCCTTTCTTAGCATAATTCATTATCAAGCACAATTGGTAATTTCACAGTCTCACGTTCTTGAGATCTGTGCCAGTGTCAAGAGGTCAGATTTTGAGAAACCTGGAGGACTGGCCAATTAGTAGGTAATTGTGTTTTCCTGGGTCTTGGCTGAAAAATTTGTATTTAAGCCCAGGTGGGTGCAGATGCCTGTGGTAATGTGTGTGGTTTCCAGTTGTGAGAGGTAAGAGACTGCTGCTGCTTCTAGCAGCTCCTGCTCACCTTGGGCACCGCAGCTGCTGGGGAACCTGTTCTGGGAGCTGTTGGATTGACCCATGTGAGTGTGTCTGAACATTCTATTGCTTGGTTGGGTTGCCCAGAGAAGCTGTGGGTGCTCTATCCCTGGAAGTGTTCAAGACTGGGCTGGATAAGACTTTGAGCAGCCTGGTCTACTAGAAGTTGTCCCTGCCTGTGAAAAGGAGTTGGAATTAGATGATCTTAAGGACCTTTACAACCCTAACCATTTTGTGGGATGGGAGCCTATGGATGAGGCCCTTAGGAAAACAACTCCAGGGAGTGCCTTGTGAAAGTGCCCAGAAGCAGCACTCTGGATACTGGAGGAGATAGTTCAGGACCTAGAGCCTTGCTCAGCTGAATGTCTCTTGAGAAAGCTTTGAGGTTTTTGGTTACTGTACCTGCTCCTGTTTGGAGGTTTTTCTTCCTGGTCTCACTGAGATTCACAGTTGGAATGGACAGTGAGATATGCAATGGGAAAGATCAAGGGATTGAGATCTGACTCCTTGGGATACTGAAGCTTGACTAAGCTCTGCTGTTCTGCCCCCTGGCACTGCCAGGAGAGGAGAAATAATCTGTTTTCTGCTACACTGTGTTCAGTTTTGCTGACCTGTATTTTGCCTGTTTAGCTGTTGCCTGGAAGGGACAGTGTTCCTGATGATCTTTCAGCTGGAGAAGCCTTGTGGCATGTCTGCTACCCAAGTTGGCTGATGTGAGCAGTGGCACCAAGTGAGGTAGTGTCATTTTAAAATCCTAATCAGAATGGAAAGGAATCTAGCTTTGCTTAGGCTATGACTACAAACAACTAAAATGTGACACACCCTGGGGCCTTCAGCCTGTGCCATCACAAGGTTCAGTAGGGAGCAGTTTGTGGCTCCTCAGGGGCAGTGGTTTCAAAGTGGTAACAAGGATGTTTTGGGCTGTAGCCAGACCTGAGTCCCTCTTGGCTGGGCAAGGAAGTGCAGCAGGGCCTGATACAACTGTGGTGCCTCAGAAACCAGAAGAATGCTTGTGGTAGTGGTGGGTTGGATGAGTTTTACACTCCTTTCTACCACCTCTGAGCTATGTTTTTTTCACATCATCTCTACATGTGGTTTAGAGCTCTTGGCCACAGGAGAGCTCTGGTGGACAGAGTAGAAGCTTGGGCTGGCTGTAAGAAACCTTCTCTCTTCTACCAAATGTATAACATTTGGTATGGTGGTATGTGTGTTTAATCAAAGTCTGTATTGCAGGTAGCTTTTGGAGGAAAAGATACTTCACTAGTTAGCCAAAGGTGTCCTAGTTAAAATTCAACTGGTAAATATTATCTTCTAATTCAGTTTATGAATATGAGTGATTTCCCATAATGTCCCATCCCTCATATAGACTGTGATGCTTGTGGGTTTTCTCTCTGCCTGTTCCCTCCAGACAAGTGGCACTGCTGTTCATGCTGTTATGTAATTATTTGAATTGGTACCTGGTACAGCCACTCCAGAGGATCTCTCTGCCTGAGCACTGTGAGAGGTGCTAAATGTGTCTCCTTTGCAGGGCTGTGCTGCTGCACAGAGCTTGGCTTGGACCTGTTCATCACTTTTAGGGAGCTTGGACAGGGTCCTACCATGGCAAGATGAAGGGAGAGGTTTGTCATGAATTTAGTCCTTTTACCTCTCTTCTCCATGTAAGTCAACTTCTTTCAACAATGCCCTAATCCCGTTTTAGATGAGCCAGTAAAACTATCTGTGTGGTGAAAGTGAGACTTGTTTATAGAGGAAACACAAGGGGAATGGACATGGTTGTAAAAGCCTATTGTCCAGTGTCCTGAATCCCAGCTTGGGACCAGAACAAGGCATATGAAAGATACTTCACAAGACCCTGGAAGAGGAGGCAGGCTTAGGGACTCGGGAGGGAAACCTGACTGCCCTCTCTCCTGCCTTCCAGGGCTCTGCTCACATTTACTTCTTGCAGCTTCTGGTGTGGCAAGATCCTTCTTCTGACCCCTGCCAAATCCCTCTGAAAATGAATATTGCAGAGAAAAATACCAAAACCTGACTGCAGAGAGAGAAAAACACTTGCAAAGTAGGGAAAGGCAAATGCCTGTGTAGGAGAACAAATCATGGGAGTAATGTGTAAAACTACATTATTTTTGTTAATGACTTGGCTCAGCTGCCAGAGTTGAGGCATATGGGATCAATAAAAAGAACTCAAAGAAAAGAGCATGTATGTAAACAACAGGGGGTAACTCAGCAAAAATCAAGCATGTACTTCTTTGCTAATTAAAAGCCAGCCCCTAATTCTAAGATTCTGGTGGTTCATAATCCCTCTAAGGATTTTGGTCACTCTTCCCAGCTGTGGTTTGGGTTTTGATGGTGCCTGGGCTTGTGGTTGTGCTTAGTGTTACATGTGCATGTGTGTCCCACTGCTGCCAATATGGTCTGTGCCAAGTTTGTGCCTGTGTGTAAACTTTTGTGGGATGACAGCTCTGCAGGAGACAAATCCTGAATGGCAGTGGGCACAGAGACTGGTGGGATTGCATGCCTGCCTCCCACCAGCAGCCTCATCTGTTGCTGACACCACCCAAGGGAATGGAGGGCGGTGCCCTCTTCCTTTCCTAAGCACCTCTGTCTCCTGTTCCTGCATCCATGTATTTTGGATGTCACTGAGGTATGGTGAGACCGAGCGCTCTAGTTAAAATCAAGGAGCGACTTGATTCTAACTAGACTGGTGGCTTTCATAAGTTAGAAGTAAACACCTTCACTCCTGTGTGACTCCATCAGCCCCTGGAGCCAGTGCAGGCTGGGATGGGGGGTGTTACAGGGGCTTCTGTGGCACGGGCTGTAAGGTGGCCTGGAGGGCAGTGTGCCCCCACCACACATAACCTGGCAGGGAGGTGTGTCTGCAGCTCACCTCTTCTCCCCCAGGTCAATCTGTACAGGAGCAGCAAGGTACTCAGTGATCCTGCTTCCACTTCTCTGGGAAGGCGAGTCCCTCTCAGACCCAGGGTTTGGTGGCAGTCCACATCTGCAACTGTCATTAAACTGAGGTCACGCTGGAAGGATAAGCACAAATGACAACCAAGATTTGCTTTTGACCTCGGCGGTGGAGGCGTTATTATAAGCCCCATTACTCATATGTTATCATTATACTGTCATATAATTTTATATAATTGCCATTATCTAACTATATATTTATATGCACGTGGTGATCTTGGAACACCTGAAATGACCTGTTTCTTCCCAAACATGATTATGTATGTGAGACTAAAATATGTGACAGTTGTCTAAGGCCAGAAGTCCAGGAGTGATAATGCACTCGAGCTACATAGGACATTGCTTTGCTGTGGGAGGATGGAGGCATTTTCTGGGGGAAGACAAAGTTATTTTACTCTTTGCAAATCATGTGTCACCATCATCCTTTTCCCCCTTTAGCCCTGGCTCATTCTTTGAAATGACAGTGATTTTGGCTGAGGATGTTCCCTCTGCCTCATGTTACTGGATTTTTCACATCCAAAGCTTCCTGTAAAGCTGGAACTGATGTGGGCCTGCTGGGATTGCTGCTGGGCTGCAGCATTCCAGTGGTCTGGCAGGACAGAGGAAGAAGAGACTGCTTTATACTCTGTGGACTGCATCAAGCAAAGTATAATAGCTTCCTCCTCAAGATTTGTTTTAAAAAATGGATGCTAATGTACTAAAAGCAAAGATGCCATTTATTTTTAAATAGGGCTTAACTAGAAGGCATTTTCACTGTTTCATGCTGTGTCATTTGTGTTTCACTTATTTGGGAAAGCAGTTCAGAAAGATGTTCAAGTCCAAGATGGGAAAGAGAAAAAGCAAATATTGCCTCGGATGTAGGATTCTGCAATTTGCTGTTGTGATACTCACAGTAAATCCACGGGCTCCATTCAGTGCATCTCTGGGCTAAGCTGGTAATATTGAGAGTGAAATGCCATGGGGTAAAACACAGCTCAGCACCCTCCTTGCATCCTTGAGGAACATAGGGCAGGTGATGTGTGAGAGGAGCAGCAGCAGCACAGGAACAGTGACTGCTCACCAATGACTTTGTGCAGAGGAGAAAGTGAGTGTGGGAAGGGAGAAGGAGAGCAAGATGGAAACAGTGATGAATGTCAGAGAGATTTGTGTTGCACTTTTAAAGTTTTCCTTGTCCATCATAGCCACCACTGGAATGTTACTGCAGGTTGTGCTACATCATCTCTGTTCCCGGGAAGCAATGGAGCTGCCAGGAAAGCTGCAGAGAGGCGTCAATTGCTGGCTGTGCTCCTTGCTCTGAATCTCCTGCCTGTGTCAGGGCAGGGAAACAACTTGTAAGTGAGTGATTACATGGGTGAACAGGCAAAACAGGGGCCAGGAAACACAAAGCAGGTTACAATTGTCTCACTCAAAGGCAAAAAAAAAAAATGGGATTCTTGCCAGCTGATTTCATGGAGTGAAATTTTTCCTTTAATGTTGTCCAGTCTCTGCTAGGAAATAGTTGATGTGGGCACACTGTCAGAATTATGCTCCTGGAGGAATCAGAAGTGGTTGTGGATGTTGAGGTCTGGAAGCTGGGTTTCTCAAAGTGGTAGCTCAGGGACTGGCGTGTGGATGGACACCACAGCATGAATTACTCCATGGAGACCTACGTGTGTTTCTGAGCTGGTGTTGGCTCCACAGGGCACGAGAGAGGCACAGCTACCCATAGGGAGGGGGCATGTGGGGACCCTTCTACCCTGCTGTCATGGGATATCATGAGGTCATGCCTTTTGCCTAGTGGATCCAGCACTGGGGTGGGACAGAACCCTGAGCTGGCATCTTAGATACCAGTGCCTACTCTTCTCCAACATTTCAGGGGAATTTTTCAAGCCTATATTGGTGCTTCAGGTGGGCACATCTTCCTTGACTTGACCCTGCACATAGGGGTCTGCAGCATAACTCTTGTAGGTACCTGACTTTAACATCCTTGAGCAATAATGGGAGGCTGTATTTGTCCTTGTCTCTCCCTGTTCTCCCCCACTTGCTCCAAAGATCTTCCATGTATGGAAGGAAAGCTTCACCCTTTTTCTCAGAGGTGTGGATCCACCAAGATTACGCACTCTGCCACAGCTGGGCCAAGTCTAGGGGTTCTCAACAGTGAGAACAAGGGTCTTGGAGGGGTTGCAGAGGAAATTGGTGCACCTCACAGGCTTCTGATTGAGCAAGTGCCAACTCCCCAAATCTGGGAAGAGAGGGCAGGAGGGGATGGGACCATGCAAGCTGCCAGATGTTGCCCATCTCTCTTCTCTCCCCTCTAGCAAGGGTGGGAGTAGAAATGGAATAAACTGGTGAGGTTTGGCCCTGCATGGATCCATAGAGAGCAACTTTCCCTTTGTAGCATGGGAAGGTTAAATATTGATTTGCAGCACAGTTGAGTGCAAGCTCTGCACTTGCACTTTTGCCCTGCCTGGCTGCTGTGCTGCAGTGGTTGTTTCTCTGGAAATAAGAGAAAATTCAGCCAGAGGAAGTAGGTTATGTTCTCCAAGTGCCATAACATCTGACACATCCAAACATGGTTTGTGTTGCTGGGGTGATGCAACTTCCCATTATCTGGGATAAGGGTTTTACCATGGATTGCTGTGATGTGTGAGCGTCTGTGGGAGCAGAATAGAGTTGCTTTCCATGGAAGTTAAAGGATGTCTCTGAAATGCTTTAGACACTTCTCTGTGTGGAAAATTACTTGCACTATGCACTATTCACTATTGCTTGCAGGAACAGAGCCTTTACAAGTCTGGAAACAACCTGGCTTTCTTCTGTGTACTGAAGGGCTTTCTAGGGACTTTTCTTTGCTCTTCTTGCCCTTTCTGTAGGTGTGACCTAAGGCAACGGTAAGGGGTAGGGTTAAGGGAAATCCCTGATTTTCTTGCCCTTCTACCAGGCTGCTGCCCTCCTCACAGGACAAAGGAGAGGACTAATCCAGAGGTTTCAGCCAAGTACCGTTTTGGAGCGAAAACTGCATGAGTGCTCTGGAACTACAGAAGCAGCCACTGTGGCAAGGGCCAGGGAGTGACCTTCCAACAGGTGGTAAACACAGCTGATGATGACAGCCAGTACTTTGCCATTTAGAAAAAGACTATCTTTTATTTCTGAGTGGACCCCAGAAAATAGAGTTATACTTTTCCTGACTAAGTCTTTATTTTATTCTTGCCATGAGCTCTGAAGGGTCTGGAAATGCCAAGGATTCCCTTCTGCTGCCTGTGAGGTCTCCCTGGGACTGCTATGGGGTTGGATAGAAAGCTGGTGAGGCTGGAGATTGGCTGCTGCTAGCAAATATTAGTGGGGTAATGCTGCAGCAGGTTGGATTAAATGCTGTGAAAAACGAGAGAGGATGAAATTACAGCCTGTGAGTGGAATGGGGCTCTCTGAACAGAATCAGTGCCAGAATGAGGGTACAGCAGCAGACTAACTGGGTCTGGGTGAGACATCGAAAGCTAAAGTGTGTCTTTTGAAGGAATAGCTTTAGCAGAGAAGAGGAAAGCAGCCTTAACAGAGAAGGAGAAACACACAAAATGTATGAAAGAACTCTCTATTTTCATTTTGCTATATTTTCCCCTGGTCTTAAGAAACCCAGCGCAGTGAAGGAAGGAACCTGGGCAGTGTTAGCAAAGAAGGAAGCCAGTTTAGCTGGCCACGTTTGTGCAGCTTGAAGGTACAAAGCACAGATCTGCCCCAATGACTTCTGACTCTTTGAGGTTGCTGTCAGCACTGGCAGCTCTCACATGCTCACCCCTGCCATGGGACTGGGACTATGGCTGAGGGATGCTGCACCTCCCAGCTCACAGGACACACCTCCCCAGGTGTGTCCTGGCCGCAGAAGTTGCTGGGGCAGGTCCTGGCTCCTGCACCAGGTGCCTGTGGCAGAGCAGGCTGCAGAGGAGAGATGAGATATGGGGTTCCTTGAATTGTGGGCTGCTCTGGAATAAGTGTCAGGGGTTGGGAGTTGGGGAGAGGAGAGGATGGAAAAGGGGGACTATGTGCACATGACGCAAAATGCATCAGATGTCAGAGGGGAATTGTAACTGGAGCTTTGGCTGTCTGTCTGATGTCTGATCTCATCCTTTCTCTGGTAATAGGTTCTCATGGTCTCCCCTTCTGCCAATAAGGGATTGAAAGGTGGCTATTATGAGTATGAGACTGGGGAATTTCTGTGTTTGTCTTTATCTTCTGTGGCTGACTCAGGAGGGGTTCAAGGCTGGTGCTGGCAGATTTGGGGTCCCCCAGGAAGAGTCAGACAGCTTGCAGCAGTAAATACAGGTAATGTGTGTTTTATATTGTGTGGCATGAACATAAACACTGTGCTACTGTAGACAAAGGTGTCATCTCAATCCTGTCCTGTCATCTTCACCCGAAGAACGAGCTTAAAAATGGACTGTGACAGATGTTGTACCCCAGTATGACCTCCTCAGCTTCCCTTGAGCAGCACTGGAAGCCCTTAAAGTAATGTCTCAAGGTGGCCACTGGTTGTTATTGCTTTCAGAGGCATACGGGGGGTGCACGGTTTGAGAAGCTGCACGGCTGGGTGCCTCTGTGGGGGAAGTAAAGCTGAGGAAAGCAAGGCTGTGAGCAACCTCGTTGCTCCTGGTTCTTGTACCACAGAAGAGTTTGAACCTCTTGTCATACATTTTAAAGATCCTATTCCATGTTGCTCTTTCTGTCCCTGGATAGGAGGCACCAATGTGTTGACAAAAGCAGGATATGAGTGACCCTTCTGCCCCCTGAGAGGAGCTGTCATGGGATGTGGTGTGGGGAAATGCACAATGCATGGTCAGGTGGGTGACTGAAGTTGTCCAGGGCCTCTAAGTGAATATTGAAAAGAGAACAAAGCAAATCCAAAGTGTTATTCCAGTTATTTTCTCTTCTCTGCCCTTCCACCCTATCAGGCAGGTGAAGAGGGCATCTCTGTAAATATGTCAGGACAGAGGGATAAGCTGGGGCAGCCAGAGACAATTCTGTCATGCAGATCAGTACAGTTATATAAAAAGCTGGCTCTAATAGAAAATAAAGCAAAAGAGAGGTTGGTGAAAGAAACAGAAGCCTTAGAGCTGAAGGAGAAGTGAGTGTGTGTGGGAACACCTTGAAAAGCTTCTCCAAATTATCATTAGGAGGAAACAGCCCCATCAGAGGGGAAGAGACAGAGATAGTGGGAGGTATGGAAAGCCAAGGGCAGATAAATGGTAACTGAGGAAGGTTTTCAGAAAGCACAGCTCAGAGTACTCTGCTGACACCAAGTGTGTGTGACCCCTGCTGCTGGAAGCACAGCTCGAGAAGCATCTACTAAAGAAGCCAGGGGCCAGTGGAGGAAAGATGCTCTTGAGGAGGTGTTTCCTGCTGGAAGTCCTGATTTGAGATGGACTGGAGATGCAGCTGGCTGAGGGCTTTTCCAGCAGATCCCTCTCTGCCACCTGGATGTACAACATTCATTGGTGGGAAAGCAAGAAGTGATATGAGGCAGGCGTTATAAAAAGGGCATAAAGAGAATTTAGAAATGGGAACATCCCCCCAGCTCCTTGGAAAGGTAACACTCTCCTGTTTTGTGAGACTTGTGAGGTCTATCTATGTGATCTTGCGTGTTGGGGATGCTGTTGGTTTTGTAAAGCTGCTGGACTGCGATGGGCAGCAAGTTATATCCCGAGGGACTGGTGTCCCGGGTAAAAGGCATTAATATTCCCGGGCAAAGTGAGTTCCCAGCTCCCAGAAGCTGCCCCTGCCCGCAGGTGAGTGGAAGCTGGGGACGCGTAGGTTGGCAGAAGCCCATCGGGTTGCCAAGTGCAGTTTCTTGCTGCCATCTAGTGACGTTCATGGGTACCTAAAAATGTCCAAAAATGCTTGTGCTAGTGCCGGGCTGCGAGCGGAGCCGCTGAACTGGAGAAGACAAGAGGCAGGGAAACAATCCTGAAACATCGTGGGGTCTGGATTCTGCATCTCCTGCAAAACAACGGTGGGAAACTCCAGCATTCCAAGACAGGTTTTGGTGGGTTATTAATAACTAAACCTATTTTTTTTATTGAATAAGGTTTTTTTCCAAATTTGAGACAAAATTAAAGCTGTTTTTTTTTTTTTTTTTTTCCTCCATATCATTGTGGCTCCGCATTGGAGCAGGCTGGCTTTGCTTTGCTGTGCTCATTCCTTGTAACAGCGCCCTGGTGATGCCTCTGACAGGGCAAGGATAAACCCCAAGATAAACCTTGCTCATGAATATCAATAAAAAAGGCAAAAATGTATTTATTTTTATTTGTTTTTGTACTTCCAGATGCTTCACTCCCCTAACTATGATGGACCACAACTCATAATATTTTTCCCATGGAGAAGTGTAAGGCAGACCTAGAAAAGCACACAAATAAGCCATTAATGGATTGTTTAAATGGTTTATTGGGATCACATAAATCTTGACCCTCCCAGCTCTAAAAAATGAATAGGATTGCAATTAGTCTTAACTTCTAACTGGATTTTCTTGAGCTTACAGGTGAAAATATATGCATTTTCTACAGAAATTAAAGAAACTTCTATAAATTCTGGTTAGGCTGAGATTTCACTATGAAACTGGAGTCCTTTTATTGCTTCAAAATAAAAATGTGACAAAAATAATATTTTTACCTCGGAAACATTTTTAGAAAGCTACCTGGAGCTTCTTTGTGGGTGCTGCCACTGTGGCCTGTTCATCCCAGTATAATATGTTATGGGTACTCAAACCTTTCTCCTGTGTCTCTAAAAACCCTTGACAAGAACCACATTTGCATCCTCTTATTACCTAGCAGGCTTCTTCCCTCTACCTCCAAACAGCATCTTGCAAGATCTGTGATCTATTACATATATTACACAACTTTTCCTAATACCTCCTTTTTCTGTGCCTTCCTCCTAGCCTGAAGCTTTGCAGAAGATCCACTAAGAGGTCTTCAGCTGCTGGAAGCAGGATGCCTAGAAATACTGCAGGTGTCTCATTACCGTTCCTTCAGTCCTTTTTGTTCCCTGGCATCTCAGGGAGTCCTGGTGCCAACGGTGATAAATCATTGCTGCTGCTAGTGTCTTTGGGGGCAGCTGTAGAAATTACTTGGAGTGACCCTTGCTTTCAGCCATCAGAAAAAACCTTGCTGTCATCCCAGAAGAGCTTAATCCTTGATAAGATGCAAACTGCTGGCACCAAGGGCAGTGCATGGAGCCAAACAGGAGCATAACACTCAAACTACTGCTCTCCAACCTGTGTATTTTTAAAACAAGGTTAATGATCCCTTGTTAGAAGGGGAACAAATGTGTAATGGCCTTAACAATGTGGTGACTGTTTATCCATCTATAATGTTTTAAAGACTGTTACAAGGGAATTAGAGATGACTGTCCCCTTCATTGGAGTCTGGAGGTTTGTTTGGACACAGGAAGGTGATGTGTGTGTGTGTGTGACTCCAGAAGAGCTGACAGTGCAGTCAGGTGGGGAGGTGAGAGGTGAGTTGGGGCTGCTGGTGACAGCCTCATGAGGGGATGGTGGTGAAGTACTTCTCTGCTCTGAAGGTGAACCTATCTTTGCCATGATAGGTTTGTTATACCTTTTGATCACTGGGGAGGTACAAAATTGGACAGAGGTAAAGTCAAAAGACTCCTGGAGGAGTGAAGTTGAGACTAAGGTGGTGAAAGGTACATGAAAAGCAGAGCAGTGACTTTCACAAGGTGAGACATGTGCCATTTCCACACCTGCTATGTGCAGACAGGACAAACTTTCCCTTCCTGGGCATGTTCCATGGCACTGCATAACCAATAAGGTCCATCTGGTTTTGATGAGCCCCTGTTTTGCCCCAGCTTATCCTCAGTAAGAAGCAGGAGGGATGTACCTGTAAGCTTTTGGGCTTGTGGCTGAGGAGGCTGCAGCGTGGGGATGACAGAACTGCTGCTGGGCACAGCCAGCTCCTGATGGCCACTGCATCCCTCCTTTGCTGCTCCCTTCAGGAGGCCAGCTTGGTGAAACATCTGGCCACCCCTCATCTGGGCTTTAATTCTGAACTAGGGTAGAACTTTGGGTGCTACAGCATAGATGTATCCTCTGCAGCAGTGGAGATGTCATTGGTCACACTTGATGACCAAGAGTCACTATTCAGGAAGGATTTTGCACTTTGTCTTTTCCCACTGAGACCCTCTGGAAGAATTTAGCCCACAAATACCAAATCTTGGGCATGTGGTACCAAAAAGATTTAATAATGGCAAGCTATGAATGGAAAAGATTCTCATGGAACATTATCCAACACACATGGTACATGTCCAGACTAGAAGCCAGACCAAGTTTGTAACTTGGAGTGTTGCTCTTGGAATAGTTTTCCTGGGCTGTATGGTGAAATCTCCATCATTTTAAGTTGCCAAATCAAGATGCAATGTCTTTCCCAAAGTAATGGTGTAACAAAGCTATGAGTAATTTGGCTCAGGGCATAGTAAGAGCAGCAGTATATAACCCAAACTTATTAGATGGTAGTTCATAAGGCTCTTGTGTTGGTGATATCAAATTCTAATGTTTTCAATATCTTCCTTGCAAAGGATTCAGGTGCCTTACATTTCCAGAGATGTTCTGTGTTACTTTTTAACCTTTTGCTAGAATAGGGATAGGGGAGCAGAATCTAGCAGTGGTCACAATTGAGTTCTTGCCCTCTATCCTCTCTTTGCCCCAGTATATCTGAGGATGCAGAAATGACCAGCTGGTTTCAATGAACCAAATCAGAAGCTGACTCCAATGAAGTAACATTTGAGGCAGAGGAAAAAGAGAATTATTATATTATATACAAAGTCCCATTCACAGCCTTTCCTCATGCTAGGAACCATGCACATGGGAAACATTCAGATCAACTTCACAGCCAGCTGCATCAGAGGGCTGAAATTGGGACCTCAAAACTCCTTGTAGGACTAATGCAAAACATTTGAGAAAGTGCTTTGCTTTACTTGCATGGCAGGCAGAAAACTGTGCGTGTCTTTTGGAGTTTGGATAAACACGTGTAAGCACACGGGGTAAACTATAATCCTCTGCTATTGTTTAAATTAAATAGATGGATTTAAAAAAAAAAAAAAATTGGCCTGGCTTTGTCTTGAAAGGATGCCAGAGGATATTAGTTGGACAAGAAACCTAAATGAGATTGCTGAAGTTCATGTATCAAGCCTAATGCCCCCAGGCTGAGTGTTGGATGCTAAGGCAGGAAAAATCACAGGCTTAAAGTTTCAGCCATCATCTCTTATCAGTCATTTGGACTGGAACTCCTCAAGCAGAGAGTTTGATTTAAAAGTATGTAATTTTTTGTTATGCTCAGCCACAGGGGTTTAAGTGAGGGCAGCCTTCCCCAGAGGAGGAGATATGCAAGGGCCTCTAGTGGTGGATACATGCAGAAATAAAACAGATGTGATCACCTTGGTTTTTAACATTGCAATATATTGGTTCCCAGCTCGAGCATTCCTGGGGTGAGAAGAGCAGCTAGAGTATCACTGCATCCACACAGATTCCCTTTTCTGTTTGATTTCGTGGCAAGAGACTGTCTTTCATCTTTTCACTGGGTCATGATGCCTTGCAGATGTTGTAAAAAAATCAGTGCTTCTATCTGGACAATAATGTTTAATGAAAACCTCTTCACTGATATTTTCTGCATCTGAAGGCATGCTTGCTTTCATACAAATGAGAATGATTTTGGCCTTTGCTTCCAATGCCCTTGAGGTGGAAAGTAATAGTGGTTTGCCATCACATTTGCCTAGTAGTTTTTGTGGTAGGTAAGAGGGACAAATTCCTGACACAGTAATCCTAATCAGTCCTACTCATCTCATCAGTGTTGTCTCAGGTCCCTGTCTGTCCCAAGGGAGCTGCACTTTTGTCTCTGTCAGACAGAGCTGGGTAATTGAAAAAAGAGCTGGCCTTGCACAGGGAATTTTTTTGACAAGCTTAACAATTTTTTGACAAGATTTTAACCTCATGTGGATTAAAAACGTTTCAGAATTTAGTGCTTGTTTAGGTAACCTGTAGAATCAGAGATCATGCATTTCCTGAACCTCCTTCCAGCAGTGTATACCTGCAGAAGCACCTGGCACACTGCTGTAGGTGGCCAGAGTGCCAATCACCATGGTCCTGGCTCTGCAGCAGCTCTGGTGGCAGAGGGGCTCTGTGGTGGTGGCTTGGTGCAGCAGCTGAGTGAGTAGAAATGCCAGGTCTGGGTCCAGAGCAAAAACTCTTCTTTCAGCCTTGGTGCCATTCAGCTGTGCCTTGTGAGACCTGGAAAACACAGAGGTAGCACTGAGTGTTGTGGATTTAATCTGCAACAGGGATTTGGGCCAAATTCACCAGAGGTTTGTTGTATTGGTTTATTTAGGTTTATCTGTGCCCTACTCAGAATGGCTTTCTTAGAGTTTGATTTGATGTCTGCAGGATCTACCCAAGCAGGCACTTGGTTGTTTAAATATCTGTATTCCAAGACTCCCTGTTTTGCTGAGTTAGTAAAAACCCTCTCAAACATATTCATTGACACGTTATTTTACTTTTTCATATTTTAACTAAGTATTGTGTATTATTATTAAATATATAAATATTCACAGTGAATTACATTTACTTATATCAATTTATTAGTAAGATGCTTGTTAAATGCTGCCTTCAAGTACATCTTGGCACACATGGGCACTTTTTTGGTTAAAAAATATTTTGAATATAAGTTCTACTTTTAACTGATTCCCACTTGAGTGAGAGTCTTGAGAAGTTACAGCTGCTCTGTATCTATTGCAGTGGACATTGGTTTCATGGAGGAGACTTCATTCCAGCCAGAGATCAGAACTGTGACAGACTTCCCTTGCTCTCTCTATTCTCACCCAGCACCCTTGGCTGCCGTGATGCTCAATGGACATTTAGTCTGTGTTCAGCATAGCTGAACTTGACTGTAGTCACCTACTGAGGACAAAAAGAGTCCCACCACAGCCCTCACTGATGCTGATTTCTTCAGCTCAAGATGCCTACAGCAGAAATGGCTGTGTTTAGTCAGACTAATCCCATTCCTGTTGTTTTACCTGATTTTTCCCCTCCCTAATGTGGTAGTGCAGGATATCTGTTTCTTGTCTTCAGTGTATAAAACACTTAATTCTTAAATCCATCCCACTTCTCTCAGTTCTCTCTCCTCTGAATAAATTGGCATTGTTAAAACTAATTTTTCTCATAAAGTAATTTCTTCAAGACCTGATTGTTTCTGTGTCTCCCTAAATATTTTACTATTAGTCCTTATCTTCCTCACAGCGTGATGCACAGAACTGGAGACCATATTCCAGCTGAGGCCTTACTCGTTATCCTGAGCAGAAGAAACAAATTGCTGTGTACAGGAGCAGCAAATTTTCATTCCATTTCCTCTGCAGCTTTCTAACATCAGTCTTTTCCAACCAGTTTCTGTTTTCCAGAATACTATCTGTGCTCTGTCATGTGTTCATTCCTCAAAACTCTGAAGCTTCAGTGTATCTGGCTTTTGTGTGCATTAAATCACTGTCCATGCCTCTGTTCTGCCTGCTCCTTGGTGTGCAGGCTAACACACACTCTAGGAAAATGCTCAAGTGTGTAAAGCCTGTATATGCTGGAGGAACAGGCTGAAGTAGCTGCTGCTTCCCTCCCAGCCAGGTCACACCCGGGCTTTCTGTCACCTCATCCCTTACAAAATCTTCTTGGTCTGAAGTCTGGAGCAGCCTGGCACCATGTCCATCTTAGAACTATTTGTCTGTCTGCACTATTATAACCACTAGTAGAGATTCTTTAACAGGAGAAGGCAGCTACTAAGAGGGCATTTTCTGGGTTTTTTGAGATCTTTTGAGTGGTTTCTTTTTTTAATTTATTTTTTGGGTTTTTTAAAAAGTTTTTCCCCTTTTCATTTTATTTCTATGTAACCTCAATCAGCGATTCCTCAGGAATAATATATTTCCCTATCTTTTCAAAGGCTTCAAAGTTAGACTTTTGTTTGGTGTGGGTTAGAAAAATTTTCGTAGGACACTCACGGAATTTTTCATTGACTGATATAATTAATTTATCTGCAGAATATGTGTTTCCTGATGTTTTTAAACTGAATACTGGTAGAGTTAAGAACTCTTAAAGGAATCCAGGTTTATTTGGTTTTACTGTAACCTGGTATGTTTCTTCCACTGGATGGATGGTAGTTGAAACATCTTGGTGAGACACCTTGGTTCTTAAAAACCAAAGCATCATTTTCAACTTCCTGTTGATCCAAGCTGAGACTTTATAATATTGAAAATATCAGAGCAGTGTCTATTTTAAAATTTGACTCTGTAATGGATGAATGGATGGAGATAAACCAGAGTTAGAAAGAAATTTGAGTGAAAGCAACCGTGAAACAACAGAATCACTGTTCTGGGGAAAGAAAGGAGTGAAAGGAGCAGAAAAAGAGTAGTGAACTTCAAAAAGCAGACATCAACAAGCCTGGGAATCAGGTAAATGTGTGTCTTCTGGGAAGATAATCCTAAAGGTAAATGAACTGTCAGTTACTGAAACTGCTGTTAACAAAAGCAGAATGGTAAGATATCCTGATGTGAAAGAAATAGGAAACTGAGCAGGAGAGCAGCATCCAACCTTGGCACAAGGAGCCAAGATCTAGAAATCAAAGGGACTTATGTGATAGGTAGAAATGGGGACTTGTAACTGACAGTGACTGCAACAGAGCAGCACAAAACTGCTGGGGTGTAAGTGGAAAAAAATCACATGTGAAGCCAGTTAGGAAAAAAAAAATCTAAACTGCTGCCTTTCTATAAAGAGGCAGAGGAAAATACACGTATTTAATTTAATGAAAAGAAGTACAAAAAGCAGATGAGACATAAGAGCTGGGAAATCCAACATTTCCTTTATTTTATTTGCATGACCCCTTTAGTGGCAGGCAGAGTGGTGTGGCATGGCTGCACAGCGAGGTTCGGAAAGCAGAGGCTGCACATAGGATGTAAAAATTAGAAAACTCTTATGTACAAAATGACTCCTGCCACGTTTATGGTCTGTTTTATGGCTCTTATCACTAGGCATTTTCAAGGAGTGAGAGCACATTTCCTCTATCTCCTGCAGGAAGGAGCTCATTATTCCTTATTAATTAGGTCTTCAGTCACTAATCTGTTATGTACCTTTCCAGCAACTGTTTACAGATAAGTGTTGTAGGATCTAATTGATGGAGGATAATTAGCTCCTCCCTAATTAGAGTGAAGTGTGCTTCTTTTCACTCTGTGGATGATCGCTTATGAATGAAAGGCCACAAATGGAAAGCTCAAGATGTGCAATGTGTCAGGAACTAATTTGCTTAAACTATTTCTGAAAGCTTATTCAATTAATACCCAAATAGAAGGCTTATACATGAGTGTGTGCAACTGACTTCAGTTGTAGGCAGGCATGTGGTTGCCACAGAGTTGAGCATTAATGTCACGCTCAGTTACCGTACGCTGTGCAGGCACCAGGAGCAGCAGGTCTGCAAGCATCAGCACAGAGGATGCAGCATGTGGAAATAAGGACAAACCTTCTGGAAGCTTTATCTGCAGCTTCATCATCACACATCATTTTCTCAACTCAGAAAAAGAATGAGCTGCAGCCTAGTGGTTGATTTTTTTTAATTTTTTTTTTTAATGGCTAGCCTGTGAAACGTGCAGAGGTGTCTTATTGCCAGTGAACAGATATTCAGTGTCCTTTGGAAACCAGATGCTTATATCCCATTTGGCACCAAAACGGCTAGCTATATTCCAAAAAGCTTCTCTAAAAAGACTCTAGATTATTCTTTCTGTTACACAGCTATGGGTTATTGTCATAATTGGTCTCTGTTACAACACTTTTACTTCTTCCCAAAATGTGACTGCTTTTGCCTGTGACTGCCTATGATCTCCTGGCTGCAGAAAGAAAACTGGAGATTGGCTGATGATCACTGTGAAGTACAAGTGCTGAGGCTTGGCGTATGTACTGATGTATCAGAAAACCTGTATGAGAAGATGTGTAATTTATATTATAAAATGTAGATAATTTAAAATTATATAATCATCAATTTGTAATTTATACGTTTCACAGCACAGCCAGAATGCAGACATACGTTTATAGAGAGATATGCTTCTTTCTGGATTAAATCAATGTTTGGTGTTTGACATAAGCCACTGCTTGAGAGCCCACTTAAGTTAATAGAAAGTCTCTCCTTGAGTCTCCATGTACTTTAGCTGAGATGATACAGCTAGAAATACCAAGGGAGACCAAGCAGGCCTCCTTTCCCAGTTATGAAAAAGTCTTGAAATGTGTCCCTTAGGGATCTGAAACCCGGAAAACAACAAGACAAATCCCATAAACTTTTTCTCCCCAAGAGGTTTAAATCAGTTTAATGATTTGGGAAGTTATGTTCTGCTGCATTGCTGCCAATCTAACATATTGAGTGCGACAGAAGCTGGGGAGTCAGAGGGGACACGGATGAGGTTAGGATTACCTGCAAATTTCTCATGTTCCCTGAGACTGGAGAATTGCTTCAGTTCCCTGGAAGCCTAATACTGTTAATCAGCGAAGAAAGATTTCACTGTTTCATTACTTGCTGCAGCTGAAACTCAAGGAAATTACTTGGGTCTCATTATCAGATAAAGCTAAGATTCCAGTATAAAAGAAAATTCTTTTTCACACTCAGGTCGAGAGTAATTTATTTTTTGTAGCTCAGATTATAAAAATAGAGAGCCAGCAGAGGAGAATATGATAGAACCACACAAAAATCTGGATACCGCAGATCTGCTTTGATACAATAACAGTTTCCAGCCTTTCTTTTATCTTCATAACCATTCCTAGGTGTGGTGGGAAGAGATTAGAGTGGCAAAATGAGCAGTGCATCCGTCCACTGTGAGGTGCTTGGCCCACTCTATAATTTTGTGGAGGCTGGAGCTCTAAAAGGGGCTGTTGCCATCATTGGGACCTGGAGATGGCCAGTGCATTTTGTAGATTAAATAATGCTCAGGGGATAAAGGGTGTAACCTTGCAAATCCATGTAGGGAAGCAGGGTCAGACTCTGTGTCTGGTCTGATCCCCAATTTTCTCTTGTGGGGAGTGACCCTACGGGGCTTCCTTGGGGCAGGGTATCTGTCTTTGGCATCATTGGCACCATGCTTGGGCTGGGACCCTGGGCCCCCTCTGCTCTTTCTGCTGCCTGCTGCCACATGGAAAGGGATGCCTGGGAGAGCCTGCTCACTGCCACTGGCATCCAGCCCGTCCTCAGGCACCCTCCTACCTTGCTTGGGGGGAGGCTGATGACAGATGTGTGCTCCCAGCAGAGGTCATGTGGGTCTGTGAATGGCTTTTGAGTGGGATTGGTGGTGTGTCTGTGTTTTACTGCTGCAGAAACCAGGTCTGTGACACTGTAAATCCTAAGAAAACTCCTTGCTGTTAGACCTCTGGGCATTTTCTCCTGGGAAATCTTGCTGTAATGAAAGCCAAGCTGAAGGGCTTGGTTACGTCCTAGGCAATGGCCAGTTTCCAGAGGGGTTTGATGCCAAAGTTCAGATGTTTTTCTTTTCCTTGATAAACACAGCGCTGACTAGCTTAGGCTAGTTACAAGATGTGAACTTACAGAAACAGGATATGCCAGCAGGGATGACAGCATGAATGTCCCCTTCTCTCTCGTGTCATTAGAAAGAGATGCAGCTGCCAGCTCAGGTGCCTGAACCCAGAGCAGGACTCAAACAAAGGAGAAGCCCAGACGAGTTCTTGTTTCCCTTCTAAATAACTTGGTAAGTACTTGGCAAATCCTCTGGGAGTCTCAGTAGTGAAATGTAAAACCTTCCTGTCCCCTTGAGTCTCCAGCCACATCTGAACAAGGATATGTAACTTTCTGAAGGGAGCTGACAGGCTAATTGGGAGGTGCCACGACCTTCACCCTGCTGCTCTTTGCCAATGTTCATCTTTTCCCCCAGCCCCCAGCTGGGAGTGTGGAGAGCCTTGCTTTACAGCCCAGAGGAAGTCTGGAGTGTCAGTGTTGATTAGAAGGGGCAGAGCAGTCTTCCTTGGCAGAAGTCTTGAGGGCTGGTGTAGCTCCAAGCCCAAAATCACCCAATCTTTAAGTTAAAGAAAACTTTTTGGACGTGCATTTTATTTACTAGAGGACTTTTTTGCTTTCTCTTGTTCAGTGATCAAAATTGGTGTGCTTTATCTGCATCAGCTAAATATGACATAATGACCAACGCTAAAAGTTAAAGTTATTCCAAGGAGGAGAAAAGGCTGATAGAGAGCTCAGTTGCCTCTGAAGTCAGGTGGTACCTCCCATGTACAAGGCTGTGTTACCCTGAACTCATTAGAGGTCAAAGACTAGAAGGCTGCCTCTTTATTCAAAACCCCCATTTCCCATCACTTGCCCCCTAGCTCAAAACCCCCCTTCTCCACCTCTCCTATGGGCTGTGCACTGTGGCACACTGATGAGGGGCTTTTCACCTTCTCCACCTGAATCAGCTGCTCTCCATCTCCCTCTGTCATCCTGGCTCTCTGAAACCAAGCTCAGCCCTGTCATTTTTAACGGAGATACCTTTGATTTCTAAGGCCCCTTATTTGCCTTGTTTTAGGAGAGTAAGATGCTCAGCTTTCCATTTCAGTAATCTATCTGTAGGGAGCTAGAATTAGCACTTTGCACAACACTGGAAGGATAGTATCAGCTGTGATAGTGATATGAGTCAAATAACTCTTAGTTGTTATCTTCGTTGTTGGTTGGTAGCCAAGGTGAACAGCTCTGGCTATAGAAATTGTGTGTGCACATTTGGATACATGGTTCATTTTCAGCCTTCTCTTTTTTGTGTGGGAAGGAGGTTTGAAATGCCAGCACACAGCTATGACCCTCAGAGAACATAACTCTTGCAGTCTGGCTTTTCAGGTGCAACGTCACTGGCCTCTCCTGAGCTGAGCTCCCCCTTCTTTCTAACAGGGAGTAAAACAAGAGTTAAAGAAACTGCAGTAAATTTCAATATCCATGACTTTTCTCCAGAACTGTTGTGAGGACGGGGACTGCATCCTTTGCAGTGCTTCACAGAGCTTCCCACTCTCCTGAGCCTGAGGACTACTCACAGCAGGCAGGGAAGCAGGATGAGCAGGCAGGGAAACCAGAATGAGCCAATGCTCAGGACACCTATGAATGCTCCAGGAGACTTGCACCTTCACCTTTGAGTCATTATTGCCCCTTAAATGTGATCTAGTGCACAAGTGAGCAGCAACCCAAAGAAATGAACCACAAAAGCAGCTTTGGAGAGAGCAGGATACCCCTTTCTTTAGCACTGGCATATAATCTATTCCTCTCTGAGGTTTTCCTTTATGTATTTCTTTTCTGTACCTGAGGTGCAAATGAAAGGCAAACAATATGGGTCAGGTGTGATGGTCTTGGGTAATGAACAGCTGGGAATAATTACCTGCTACCAGGAGGAAGGATGATGGATGGAGGTGAGGAGCAGCTGTGTGGCATCTTCAGCTGGCTGCTGTGACAGGAGGGGAATTAGAAATGCCCAGAGAAAATGCTTGGAGGGGCTGAGGGGCTGAGGCAAAACATTAGTGCTAGAAACAGGCTATGGCACCCTGCTGGGGAAATACTTTCAGGGACATTTCTTATTGTGAGACCCTTGTGCTTCCTTCTGGAAAATTTAATATTAGCCTTGGCTTCCATCAAGACATATATTTCCCTAATGGGCTGTGGGAAGCCTCTGCTCCACTCTTTTTAGCCTGGAACTGTGAGCTGAGGTGTTTCACTGCCTTTCCATGTGATATGCAGCAGGAGCAGAGAATGTTGAGGAGAAAGGGGCTGAAGTTAGCCTAAGTGTTCACATGGGAACAAATGTCATTCTAAAGCTCTGGGATGCTGTGCCTGAGGAGGGAGGAATGAGTGGAGCCAGAGAGCCCCTGCTTTCTGGGATAGCAGAGCCAAACTCACATGTCATGGGCTGTGCTATATGGCTGGGACAGTTCCTGTAGACACCAGCTTCTCCTCATGGCTATTTCCTACAGCTGGGGTTGGGAGATTGCTGTCACCAAAATGCATGAGAATCGCCTACATAGCCAGGAGGCCAGTGAAGAGCCCAGGAAACTGTTCCCCTTAAATAGTTAAACGGCTGCCTCTCGACAAGCACAATGTCACATTGAATTTGAAACAGGGAACTTTTTATATTTTCCCCCCTGATTGTGCTGGCACCTGGCAGATGCCTGTTTACCACAGGCATCCATACACACAGCAATCAAAGGAAATCAGAGGCACGGATTAGCAACAGCTGCAAGTCATTAGTGGCAGCCATGGGAAAGCACAGCTCTGCACCCCGCTTCGAAATAACCAACGTGAGTATTCCAGAGCACAGGGGTTACCGCGGGGCACTCTGCGGGCACCGGGGACAGCAAACAATTGCCTCGCTTGTCTCTGGAGATGGCTTCTTCCCTCTCCCCAAGGCAGCAGTGTGTTATCGATGAATCAATCACACTTTATTGGCCCACTGAACATTAACTCTTTGGGAGGCTGACTTTCACCGACTGGGAGTTGTCAGGACTGGAGGATGGGGTCTCCACCTGTATAACATTTCTAGTTATTCTTTATTTTCCTTGGGCTGACTGCTGGCAACTTTGGCAGTGTCTCAACGCAAGTGAGGACTTGGGATCTCCTAGAGTTAATGCTTATTTTACAGGAAGTTTTATTAGAGCAAATGTAAAGCAAAAGCTGACCAAAAGCCTTATATGTGTATCTGATTTCTTTATTCAATTCATTTTGAACCAGAATAGAGTCCAAATTTTATTTAAAAACTTAATGTTGATTGAAATTTCCATTGCAGATTTAGGCAGCTTGGGTTTCTATTTTGATCAGTCCCCGGAAAAGCTGATTTTATTTCAAAGCATCTCTGACTCTTGGAGGAGCAGGAAGCTGGTGCCCTATTAATAGAGAGCAGAATCCAGCATCACTGAGGCACGGCTGATCCCCCAGCAGTCCTGACTTGTTTGGCTGTATCTGCCCTCCTTTCTCTCTGGCTCAGCACGGCTTTCACCATCACAGGTGCAGTACCCAAGCTGTGTGTGTGGTCTTTGTGGTCCACAAGAAGGTCCTGCCTGGCTTGCCCCTCCCAGATGGGAACCCCATCCCTGCCTTTGACTTGACCATTGCCATGAGGAGATGGAAGCATTGCAAAGGAATTGACAGCAACACGATGTATAAATGCTGATATCCAGTACTTCAAAATACCCCTTGAGCTTCTGCTTTTGCTCAAGGAGGGGAGTAGGAGGAAAAGGAATGGAAGCAAGGAAACTAGTCATGGGGACTAGAGAATTGGAAAGCTAGGGGGGGGGACAGAAAAAGACCTTTCCAGAAAGGCCATGGTCAGCCTGACCCTTGTAGCCCCTGGCTTCTTTCCAACCCCCAAACCTTCAGTTACTTTCAGCTTCCCATCTGCATCTCCCACCACAGACCTTATTTCTTATCTTCAGTCCCAAACCTCACTGATTACCAAGGTTTGGTCAGGCCCAGCTTTCTCCAAATCCCTTCCTCGTATATTCTCTCTGCTGTTACTGAAAAAGTTGAATTTGGTTTCGCCATGCCTAACACAATTTACGTGGAGGCAAAAATGGGATTTAACCTTGTCTTCCAAGGCCTCTTAAGATGGCTCTGCAAACAGTAAAGAACATGGAAACAGAACATTAAAGGTAACAAAGGGAAGTATAATTTTAAAGTAAAAGAAAAGTGAATAGTCTCAAAACACAAAGCATTACAAATACTCACATCTTCTAGTGTAAAGGTGAAACAAAGGAGAAAAGAGAGTGAAGGTATGTTAGTTCTGACACTCCCTCAGTCCTGCAGCTGTTTCCATTTGAAAACTATTTTAGGATCACAAAAGTCTACAGAGAGTAAGACAGGTATTTGTAAAGGAGCTTCATTGCTACTAGCTGCAGAAAGTAGGGTGACTTTCTGTGTGGTGCCTGGGGGAAGCAGACCAGCTTTGGGAAAAGTCCTCCTTAAGTTCTTGTCTTTAAAGGATTTATTGATTTTCTCTTAAATTTGTGAAATGTTGAAAGAGTGCTTTCCTCCTTCATACTTTTGCTAAAATGGTGAGTAAAGGAAGATGCACGTTTCTGAAGAACTATTTCTACTTTTTCTCAGTAGGAGACACTGTTTTCTGCATGTTTTTCTGTCCTATTTTCAACTTAGGAGTTAGTGTTTTACTTGCTGAGTTACATTTTTTTTGGTACTTTTAAGTAAGATTGTGGTTCCTCCTGTGCTTCAGTTAAATGTAGTCTCACTGGCTGGTGTTCAAAGTACAGTGTGCTGTGTTCACTTGTGATGCTCAGGTGTTCTGTGCTTTTCTTTACCTTTGAAATTCATTCTGCAGTTCCTTCTGTTCCAGCTAGATGTGCTAATCCAGACATTTGCTTGCTAATGTTCTGAGAACGGTGGATGATAACTTGTATCTACACTGTGAAAGGGACTTTGTTGTCAAAACTGGAAAAAAGTCATATTAATATTATGCTTTCAGAGAAATTAACTTCCTATTTTCTTGATACTCCTTTTTTCTTTTCTTTTTTTTTCCCCTATGTATAACGTCAAGTTCATGCTGAAAGGACCATAGTCCATCTCTGAACTCTTAGTAGAATCAGTGCTGAGGTGCAAAGAAAACCTGAGGGAAGGTCAGCAAAATGATGAGTGTTAGAAAATCTGTTTATGAAGTGAAATTAAAGAGGTGCATTTCAGTGAATCAGAAACAGAGGGATAACTTGATCATTCCATATAATTCCAATACAAGTACCTATCTTTGGAAGATGTAGACATCTTTTCCAGAACTATTCTTCTGTGAAAGATCTGCTGTCTACTCCCTGCCAGTTCCCTGAGTTTAATCTTGGTAAGAGAGATGGTGTTGCAGGTATTTGAGCAGTGCAAATAGAAGAGCAGCTCAGCAGAGGAGAGCTTCACGTGCAGCTTTAAAAAAAAAAAAAAAAGATTGCATTTTTTGTTTGATGTATTTTTTTTTTTTAGCAATAAGATTGTGTGTGAACTCAGCAATTACTTTTTGGTACACAGATCGCTTTATTCATCCCTGTCTGTGAGGACATTCAGGAAAAAAGGGTTTCTTTTCATGTGGTAGAGTGCTGTGATTCCTGTTAGGCCACAGCCTGCAGAATAGATGTCAAACATTATTCTTGCTAGGAAGGAGTTTTCCAAACTTGGGGAATTTGTTCTCCTGTTTTTAGCTCTTATTTTTCTCTGAAATATCATGGTTAGCAAAGCTCTGGATAGGGGATGTAAATCCCTATGGATGGGGCTAGTTACATAATGCCCAAAGTCAGAATAATGTGTGGGGTCAAATGCTGACGACCTTAAGGCTTTGTTTGCTTTCCTTTGCCATATAGGACACAATCTGCCTTTTCCAGGTGTCGCAACAATTGAGTTTCCAGACACCACAGAACTGTGGGGTCTAATAGTGTCACCAGCCCTTCCAGCTCTTCCTGATACACAGGCAATGGTGTAGGCTCTTGAATTAATCTTTCAAAAGTTTAAAACCTGGGCTTTGTGGATGATATGCAACACTCTGGCATAGGTAAGTAAAACTGTAGACACTTAAGACAGTGTCCCGTGGGAAATACGAATCCTATGTTAAAGGTTTAATTTCCAAGTGTCAGATTATTCACAAACATGAGGAGGGGAAATTAAGGATAGTTATTATGAAAAAATTCTTTACTGTGAGGGTGGTTAGTTCCTGGAACAGGTTGCCCAGGAAGGTTATGAATGTCCCATCCCTGGCAATGTCCAACGCCAGGTTAGATAATGCCTTGTGCAACCTGGCCTAGGGGGAGGTGTCCCTGTCCATGGCAGGGGAGTCGGGACTAGATGATCCTTCAGGTCCCCTTCCAACCCTTAACGTTCCATGATTCCATGTGTAAGGAACAGAGTCTGGCACTAACTTCCATAATGAGGGGCAGCAAGTACTGCTGGCAGTTTACTTGTACTTGGAAAAACAGAGATCTCCTGTAGGTTATGTGTGTATCATAGCTGCAGAGCCTGCAGAGAGATGGGGCTGTGAAAATTGAAAGATAAAGATTAGTCTCCCTTCTGTAATTAATGACTTCTGTGCCAGATCAAAGTTAGCGTTTTCAGCTTTTTGAGTGTGCACAAGCAAGTAGGTGAAATACATGGGGCTCTGGGGAGCCTTCGAAGGAAACTGGGATTTGTGGGCTTTTTTTTGCTGTTTTTTGTCAGTTCATCCCTAAAGACTAAAAGGAAAAGTTTATTATTGTAATTCTGATTCTTTCTTCACCCCAGCAGCCAGGGAAAAGGATATATGATGTTTTGGCCATTTCATTTCAAAGCTCCCTGAAGTGCCTGATTATAGCCTGTTAGCTGGTTTCAACTGGTTTGCTTGTGTTTCTGGTCTGTTGCACACAGGTCACTGACTTGTATGTCAAAAAGTTCTTGACAGGGAGCAGTGGTCCTCACTCACCCATCCCACTCTAGTCCAGCATGGGTAGTCACAGTTGTGCTTGGTCAGTCTCCTCGCTCCAGGGACTGCAGAGGAATCTTGTGTTTCTTAGCTGAGCTGCTGTGAATAATGTCCAAGTTGGATGGCTGGAATTGCTCTAAGAGGATGCTATGAATACCTGTCTTTATGTAGCACTGGCATCTCTGTTCAGGAGGGCCTTGAATGGAACATCTATACTGACTTAACTGCTTTTCACATCTGTTGGAGGCTGTATGTGTGTACCCTTTCAGGTCAAGAAAAATGATTTTGTAGAAACCTTGCTGTTAAAATTACTTGCTGCTCAGGATTAAAAACCAGAATGATTCCATTTTCCACTCCTGACAAGGATCTCTAAGTCTCCACGAGCACAAATACTCAGGAAGACTATCCCATTCTTTCCAGGGAGCCGTAGTGCTTTTGACAAATCGCAGTTTTTTTTCCTTTAAATAAAGCCCTAGGGTGCTTTGCAAGATGCTCTCGGTTCTGATTCACCATCTGAGTGTGTTTGTACGTGCAGAGGGAATGAGGCTGCGTTGCACGTAGCCCTAGAGGCCTCATTAAATTGTGATGTGTGGTGTCACATTTCAAACTCACAGTTCTTACTGTCCCTAGCTTAAAACTTGATGCAAATGATGAGTAACAATAGTCCAGAAGCTGTCTTGACAAAAAAAAAAAAAAAAGGCAAAACAATGTATAAAATATCTGAAATATCCTCTTGTTTTATGCCCTTGGGTTTTCAATTGCTCAACTCCCAAACCATTGCACTTGAGTTGTCAGAGGTGTGATGTGCCCTTTACTCCCCTCCCAAACACAAAGCATTAGAACCAAATAAGCACTTTGGAAAATGCTCTTCATGACTAATGTACGACTGGCTGGGATATGTTTGGTCATGTCTTTACACTCTCATTTGTGTTTCCTCAGGAAATCTATCAGTGCTGTTTTGATGAAGGTCAGCATCTGTTTGTACTCATTTAACTAAAAGAAATGTATCGAGAAGGTCAGCAGCTCTCTTAGACCTGAGAGAATAATTAGCAATAAATTATTCTACTACACAATTGTACTTTTTTCCCTATTTGTTAATTATCTTCAGCCGACTTACAAAATGTGTCAGCACTAAAAGAATTATTCACAAATAACTACTTGACAAATAGTTTGAAAGGGTGCTGACAGGTGCTATGGAGGTGGCATGTTCCCTGCCTGGAGGAAGGCCAACAGGGTCACACTGTGGTGGAGAATGGGCAGACACATGGTATTGGGCTAACCTTGTTGTGTAGAAGAGGTTCCTCTTGGCCACACACACTTTCTGTTCCTTTCAGGTCCAAGGTGCACTCTTGATACCCTCACAAATTCCCAGGTTTTAGAGAATGCAAGCTACCATTTTTTTTCTCAGAAGAAAAAGCTTTAGTTGGGGTGTGTTAATATCAAGTTCTCAAGAAAACCAAACTGAAACAAATCATCCCCGGGACAGGAAGAAGTTGGTGTTATTTCAGAGAGGTCACAGTACTATGAAATGGCTTCAAATGGTGACTCAGCCAAGTTGAGACTTCCTTTTTTTTTTTTTTTTTTTTGTTTGTTAGTTTTGTGTGTGACAGCCCCTTTGGTGCTGAGCCTAAATATATGCATAAAAAATGGAAGAGCAATGTGCCGATGGTGTTTTGGTGGATGTCTGTCCTGTAGAAGTCTGAGTAGATATGTTGGATTTGCACCACAAAGCGTTAAATTATCTCCTTCACGTGTCAGCAATTATTCTCATGAATGAGAACTATTGGAAGAATCTGTCTACATCAAATTCAGGTCCAACTCTGTTCTTGTGTGAAACACTAATATAAACCAGGAATATTAATCGTTGCTGATCTGTGCACTCAGTCTCACACTACTACTTTTAGATTATGAGAAGCAAGCTGCTCTTATAGTTACTTAATAGATTTAAGTGATGCAATTTCTGACTTAACAATATCTCAGAGGGGAAAATGAGTCTATAATAAAACACTGCTTCATTCAGAATTTGTTATTGTGCAATGGGACTTATAGGCAACATCTTTGTGGAGTCTGCCTGTTTTAAAGCTCAGGATTTTGTGTGCACTGGATACTGTAACTTGTTGACTTTTGCTGTCCTTGTGTGTGTCCTTTTTCTAGGAGTATCTGAAAGTGTTGACCCAAAGGCCACTTTCTATAGTGTAAAAGATAAGCCTGTCCCTATCTAGATTACTCTTTAAACTTCAGGGGCATAACTCAAGGAGGACAAAGATGTAATGTTAATGAAATGAGCTCAAGTACTGGCAATCAAGTTAATTCCTCAGGATATGTTTGATTGAGTAATACACTGGCTAGTAAATAACCCTCCACCTGCACTGATTTCTTTTAAAATTTGTTTGCATAGTTCATGCTTAAGTGGATTTAAGATATCTTCAGAATAATCTTGACATGAAGAGGCTGCCAGAGGACAAGAACAGTCTTTCCTTATTGGTTTACTCATTCCACAGCTTGGAGAATCACAGCTAATTGATACTGTTTCCATTTAATTACACATAATTTTTCTGTTTTGCTACCCAGTGAGCCAGGAGAAGAAAACAATTCTCTGTCTACATGCAAATCTTCCAATCAACAATTTAAAACCTTTATGCTCCCAAATTTGTTCTCTTTATTTCAAAATGAAAATGTATGTGCTTGGGCAGGTTCTTGCAAGTTTTCATCGACTGGGGTTGCTGTCACTGATGTTCAGACCTGCAATTTAGCACAAGAAGCTTCCCCCTCCCTCTCCCTGCACGCTGCAGCTCACAGTCCACATTTAGGCCTATTGCCAGTGTTCCCAGCTCCCATCTTTTTGGGAAGAGTGGTCCACAAATAGTAGATGTTCTGGTCTATGGGCTTCTTGTGCTTAGAACTGAGCCCCCTTCCCTGCTGTCACGTCCCACCTTCAGCCCTGTGCAGGAATGGCTGTCCCTGTGTTTTGGTGAATGCTCTGGTGCAGGTGCCTGGAATGTTGCATTGATTGCACTGGTTTAATGAAAGGTGCTGAGGCAAAGAGTAAAAACAGAGGGGTAGGGTGAGGAAGTCAGAGGCTTCAGAGGAGAGTTTTTAGAATTGATACTCCAAGGTAGAGGCCAATGGGAGTTTCCTGTGGACTTGGACAGAGTATCTTGGGTGAAGAAGAATTTTTGCATGGATGGCAGGAATGTTGCTGGAGCCAGGCAGGAAAGATGTGTGTGTGTGTCCAGTCCCTCTTGGCAGCAGAGTCTGCAGAGGCCTATGCAAAGCTTTTGGAAAGAAAATAGGAAATGCTGTAGGGAGGAGGAAAGGGGGAAGGCTAGAAAGTATTTTTAGTACAGAACTGCCCATGTTTCCATGAATGATGGCAAAGCCTTCCTGCTCTAGTTTGGAAAAGTAAATATTGGCTGTGGGAACAGTGCTCCAGATGCACTGAATCTGCTTTCCTAATGTTGGTGGGCTCAAGCGTGTGGACCTGAGCCTTATGTTTGGTTAATCTAGATGCTTCAGAGGGTAGGAAGGCTGATTTTTGTGTTGCCACACCCTTTCCTTTAGCCAGGCACCAAGTATGCCCCCTGAGCAAAACCAGGCAATCTGTATCCCAAGCAAGACTTACTGACTTGTACTGCAGCTTTAGGATGAAGACCTGAAAGCTGATCCTACAATGAGACAAAAATGTGGAGGGTTTTAAAGAAACCATTGTACAACATCCGCTGTGCTTTTTTTTCTTTTGCATGAGAAACTTTTTCAGCACAAGTGGAGTGTTGAGTCTGGTTGTTTGGATGAAGGATGGGGTCTCCTGGCACTTGATTGCAGAGAGGTGGGATGCCACCAGGTGCTGTGGGCCAGCTGCTCTCAGTGGGGCTGTACTGTGTGGGACCTCCCCAACTCCCATGGCCAGGATGTCCTTTTGCCCTGGAGACTGTGGCATCTCTCATATCTTTTTTTCCCCTTCTGTTTTATATTCTTGCATACCCATCTGTTTGTACCAGGGCTGGTGACTAATGCAATAACTCTTATTAGGTCAAAATAGCTGAAATCATACTGCAATTACACATGCACGCTCACATGCACACAGAAGGGTTGTTCCTCTGCGCCCCCCCTTTTCCCATCTCTGGAACAAAACATTCCCTCACTGTTCCGAGGGCTGGAGCAGCTGCCCAGCTGGCAGGAGCAGAGATGTTAATGCTGTCAGTGAAAGGATGAGTCACTTTGCAAAAGTTATTTAGGAGGGTCACCCTTCTTGTCCCCTTTCCCCTCCAGCCACTGATCCTTTTGGGTTCATCAGATGCTGGAGGTCTGCACTGGCTGCTGCCCGCAGAGAGGACAATGAAGGCTTGTCAGGGCAAGAAGGCTCCTGATGGGAGTTATAAAAATGAGTAGTCCCATGTTTGACTGATCTGTTAGTCTCCTGACAAAAGCTTCTGCCTGTCTTGGAAGCATGTGATACCAGCTTCAAGACTCCCCTTTTCTTTATTTCTGTGTATGGTGCTTTTTGGTTTTTTTTTTTAGAAGTTAATTAGAAGGGAGTTCCCAGTGTGTGAGAGGAAATGAGAAGTAAAAGATGTAAAGAGAACAGAAAACTGTAATACAACTTCCTTTTAGTTCTTATGTTTATGGAAATAGGTCACTAAAAATCTGTGTTCTTCCTAGGAAAAAACAATTCCTTTAAGTTTTTTAGAAGATGCAGAGCTCTTCTAAGACGTGTATTCTCAAGCAATTAGATTGTGACTGACGTTTGCTGCCTCTCCAAACTCCTGTGGGACCAGAGTGCCCCAGGATCCAAATCTCGTGCACAAGCACTACTTTCTCCCTCAATGAGAGCTTAGCAATGTGTTCCCAAGTCAGCAACAGGTTAGTCGTGAGGCAAACTTGGCTTGTTTACTTTCTCAGCTGAGAAAAGCTCTGATTTTGTGAAGGTAGCATTTGAAAGAAAGCTGGATGCCAGCTGCTGTGGAGGCTGGTATTGTTGTAGTCATTGTAGTTTTGCTTATTAGATATGTTCTGATAAAATAAAGGTCTGTTTATCCTGACCATTTGCTTTGCTTTTCAATCCTCCCTCTTAACCTGAAATTGCTGAGTGGTTGCCATGGCTGTGTCCATGCACTCTCACGTGCATGCAGTGATGGAGACCAAGCCCTGCAGTTCCCCTTCCACAAAGCATGGCCCTTCAGGCACGCAGTTGTGTTGAACAGGTGTGGTGTCCCCTGCATAGTCTCAGCCTCCTTCGGTGAGGATGCCATCCTGCAGAGTTCTGGTTATCAAAGCTAAAACTGAGCTGTTGCTGGGGTCATGCTGATGAGGTGGGACTGGAAGTTGTTCTGGCCTCTTTTGTGATTTTTTTTCAATGTGTAAAGTAAGCATGTGCATGACATGCATGGATCATCTTCTTGAGAAGATGCTGCTGAGAACTTTCTATCACTTCTTAACATCAATAGTTTCTCTGTCTTCTAATGTGTGTCAGCAAGTCTGCTAGAATTTGCATTGGTTACTAGGAGGGTTCAGTTTCCTTGATTCCTTGATCCTCATTTCCTGTCATTGGTTTGGTAATTATAGGAATATTTTTAAAATTTAGTAGAGGGAGAAAGAAGAAAAAGAAGATAAAATTTTTTTAGAAGATTCATGCATCCTTGAAGACAATAGTTCTGGCTGGATAGAGGAATAAAATTCTAAATCAAATCTTTTGTTGCTTTTAACACTTAAAATGTTTTGACACTCTTCATCATTCCTTTAGAAATGTTTCTCATCACTTCTTAAGTGATCTGCTCATGACAGACAGGCATGCAGTCCCTTTCAGGCTGTGCCACAAACGGAGAAGCGCTGGCTCACAGTACTGATGTGGCAGAAACTTCCACTGATAGTCAGTTGTATGTTCCCTTCTGAGCATCCTGTACCCTTGCTGGAACAGCTAAAAATCTAACTGGTTAATCCCACAATTAGGTTATTACTTATTTTTTCTTTTAAATGATCTGATGCTGTTATAACAAAAAAAGTTATTCCTTATTTCTAAAAGCCAGGAAAGTGTGCATGTGTGCCCACGTGTACGTGTTTTCCCCCTTTTCCTCCCTCTGTGCGGTTTTCCCCTGGAGTACAAAGGTGACTGTTTAATTTGGTAGATAAATTGAAATTCTGGTGTTTGAAAATGGCAGGCAACCTAGTTAAGCAAACTTGCATACGTAAGTGGGAAAGAGCAGTCTCTTCAGGGAATTTAAATTAATATCTTTTTAAGATATGTTCCCTTCCTTGCTACCTCCCTGGAAAGATACCCGTAAGTTGACCATGAAATAACAAGTGACTAAGTGTGCTGACAGAAGAAATACAAACGCAGAATACTCATCAGTGGCAAACCAGTCTCGTGTCATTTTGTGGATGTCTAATTGGCCCCGTGTAAAATACCAAATTAAGCCTGAATATTCAGATTAGAGGACTAAAATAGCCTCTATCAGAAGTTTGTTCTGTTCTTTGATATTTTTGTCCTATTTTCAACCTTTATAGAGGTGACACATCCCTGCTCAGCGTTACTGGCTGCGTATTGTCAGTCTGGAGTACTGGCGCTCCATCTGTGAGCTCCGGCTAGCAGCAGGTACTGTAAATCATAGAGATTCATGACAAGGCTGTGAAGTTTTCTGAAGGACAAATCACAGTATCTGTGTAGAAAATTACTGTATCTAGTAACCAGGAATGGCTCTTGGTTTGTTAAATGCTGCTGGGATGTGCTTGGTGATGCTTTAACCGTCGTGAATCAAATCCACAGAAACCACAAGTGTATTCATGTATGTTCTGCAATTCCCATCTTCCTTATGTGTTCACTTTCACACTCATGCATATGTTTATTGCCTCCAGAAGAACTGAGCTGAAATGGAGCATTGGGCTGTTCCAAGGTTTCCTTTTAAAACTGGGAATGGAGAAGGTTGAATCACCCAAGAGCATGTCTCCCCATGCTGCTACACGTTGTACTGGCTTGGATGGGAGGGACCAAAGCATAGTGGATCCAGTACCTAAATAGCCACAGTCTGGAAGTCTTCCAGTCTGTGATGACATAGGCTGCTTTATGGTGATGTCCTTGGAGACTCAGCTTGGCTAGTTTGGAAGCAGGTGCAATTTGGATTCAGATGTCACCTCTTGCACGCATTTTTGGATCTGTTCTTCTCAGTATTGTAGGCCTTAGGGTGTCCTATGGGATGCCAGTAGATAAGTGCTCCCAGATAGTGAAGACTGATGGTAGGAACTTTTGGGATTTAGGTGGAAGCCAATGATGACCAAGTGAGTGAAAACAGTTAAGCAAAGGGACCTGCCCAAGAGGATCAGGCAGCAGCAGCCCAAAGTGAGTAGCTTCACTGTAGGATGTGGTGGAAGAGTGCTTAAGGCAGACAATTTCTTGTGAATCAAATGCAGCAAAGCCCAGTCAATGCAAACTCTACAGTGCTGATGGTCAGAGCTTGTCCCTACATGTTGGATGTGGGACTGCCAGTGCTGGTTGAGGTGGGAAGAAGGGGTGTGACTGGGAAGGGGAAAGCCTTGGGGACTCTCTGTACAGCCTCTGCTTGTGCAACCCTGCTCCATATCCTTGACTTCAGATGGTGTGCAGAGACACCCTTGGACTAATATGGATGTACTCAACAACCATCTGCAGGGAACTGTGCCTGGGGAAACTGCCCTGGCACATCCCTCAGTACATCCTTGGGACATCTGTGCGTGCCTAGCTTCATCCTCTGTATTTCCAGCTCTTCACATGAATTCTTGATGGAGACGAGAAATGAAGCTATTCCTAGAAATTCCACTGCAGTTACATGTCATTTTTCCTTAACTGGCGGACTCGTCCTTGCTTCTTTTTGGTGCCAATGTTAACACGTCTTTTGGCTGTTAAGGGTGGTTTTTAGACTTGTTTAGAAGAATCTCCTCCCTTTTCCCCGTGTGCCACTTGCTGTGCTCAGAGGGGAAGGGTGCAGGCCCATGGCTGTTGAGTATTTCACTTTGTAGGCTTTTGAGTCGATACATTTCTGTCCCAGCAAGAACCTGGGCTCAGCCCAGAGCAGCACTATGGTGCAGGGACAACAAATGCATTGCAAATGGTTTCTGTGCAGTGCCTGTGCTGTATGTAAAGCACTGTAAGCAATGAAGCATCATTTTGGCGTCAGGGTACTTTTTTACAGCCTGATGTGAAGACTGTGCATAAAGCCAGGAGAAAAGGGCATTTATATATGTTCTTATGTGTCAAATCTCCTCTCTTGGGCTGCCTTGCCATCCTATGCAAGACTTTCATACAAAGTATGGTTCTGTCCTTGGTGTGCCTGCCTTTGTGCTCTTGAAAACAGGTGAGAGATGTGCCTCCTTTAGGGCTGGCCCTGCTCCAGATTTCCTGGAGCCTCAGATGTGCTCCACAGAGCACCCTTGCCACCACTGAGCAGTGCTGTTCATGCTTCTGGCACCAAAATACAGCTGGTGACTTCTGCTTCTTCCTTCCCCCACAATCATGAAGAAGAAAAAGAAGGGGGGGGGGGGAAGGTTAAAAAAAATAAAATAAAAAAAGAGTAAAAACCCAAAAAGCACATGTGTGTAAGGATAAAATCTCCCAGCTCAGTTTGGGGGGATGCCTTTGGCACCATGCCTGACAGCAGCCATTCTCTTCAGTTTGCTAATCCTAAAACACACTTTGGGCAAACTGTGTTTCTGAGCCCAGTTCGCAAGAGTTCTCACTTAGGACAGAATTTAATTGCACACTGGAGTCAAACTGAGATTGAGTGGGACTTGAGTGAAGCTTAAAGAGAGAGAACATACAGTCAAGACCTGGATCTCATTTGCAGGCTGTAACTGCCCTGTTGCACCAAGCAAGAGTTGCATCTTAGGCAGGCCTGGTCTCTCTCTAATGTTAGCAGCTGGATACAAGGGGTGAAAGTGGGACTGATTACCCCTGTTATGGTAGGAGTTTGGGTTTTGCTGATCCTGCACCCTGAGTGCATCAGTGATGTGCAGGCAGGAGTGGTATCTCCATCCAGCTGCACAGGTTTGTCCCTGGACCCCATCTTAGCTGGGGTGCTACCTCTGGACCCACAGATATGGTGCTGGACGGTGTCCAGGGAGAGACCAGAGCTGTGGCTTTTGAGCAGGGAGGATAAGAGCCCTGCACAAGAACTGTGTTTGGGTTACTGCAGGAATGGGCAATACAAAGTAAGCCCTTGTCCTTATTCCCACAGAGATTTCATAGAAGGTTGATGCTTCCTTTTCCGACTGCAGCGGGAACTTCAGGCTCCTGGGGACTCTGTGTGTATGTGTGTGTGTCAGAGATCAAAGGAAGGGTATAGGAAATATGGTTTCTCCTATATGTCCCTGCCTGGGAAGCACTCCCACAAGGCCTGTTTCTCTTATCACCGCAGACCATGAGGGATAAACTGCCTTCCTCCAATCTGGGTAGCTCCAGGTAATTTAGGATTGACCCTATGGGCAATTGCATAGGTGGGCTTTAGCTGGGGTGGCTCATTGCCAAGGACAGGGAGTTTTGAAATAGTGTTTTCTGGTTTTGGCATCTGGTGTCAGAAATGTATTGTCATCAAAACAAGTAATTTTCTCTTCAGAGGAGTAAGCCCAAGAAGTAAGCCCAAGCAAACTTGTCCACTTCTGTGAGGTTTTATTCTTAATTTCAACAAGTAAATTGAAGAAAAGTAAGTGTGGACCTCACACAACTCTGGTTGGAGAAAGTGCGCAATTCCACCGATGAAGCAGTGTTTCCTAAAATAACAGCTTCGGGAACCTCTGCAATCTGTTTCCCTGTCTCTTACCCTTTTACAAGAACTGAGGAGTCTTTCAGCATTGTGAAGCAAGGCTGCGAAATAGCAACCAGAACAAGAGTGCCTCAGTCTCTCACACTCTATCTGGGGGCCTATTGGGCTATTATTAGCAGGGGATACCAAATACATTCTGTAAATATTTGAGAAGCCCTGTGAAGACACATGCTCTTTCATGAGCTCCACAATCGTTAAACCCAGGCAAAATGCAATGCAAGAGCCAGAGCAGTTCACACTTACTACCCCGTTTTGTTCTTGTCTGTGGAAGGAAATGCACTTGGATGCCTCTTGGGTCAAGGCTGAAAATTCTGTCCCTAATTCTTGGCAGAGAGGGTTTATTTGTAAGTGGAGAATGGACAGCAGGGCTCCTGAACCCCTGGGCTGGCACATGGTGGTCTTCTGGCACAGAACTCGTGTGCTGGGGTCTGGGACATGGTCGGAAGGGTCACCTGGTCACCTGGCTCCTCCAGCGTACGGCGAGGTGCCTAACAACTTTTTTTGTGTGTGTGTGTGGGGGGGGGGTGGTGTGCTGTGTGTATGAATTTCGTTGTAGCTTCTTGTCCTCTTTCGGAGCAGGGGTGACCCGCAATCTCTGTTTCCATCGCTAGAGGGAGGAAAACTACACGGAATTATCGCCCTCTCCGGTCTCCGCTCTGTCCATCCACTCCAGGCAGGAGAACAGATGCTCTTAGGACCTAATAGGTGAGGAACATGTAGAATTGTAGTAGGTGGGCTGTTTTCCTTCGACATAATTTAATGAAAAAACCCCAACAAAACAATCTTTAACAAAAGCAGATAGAAACTTTTTGTATTCTTGAAGCAGTGCACCACAGACATCTCTTCTTTTTTATTGAAAACATATCAAATTGAAATTAGTTTAAGAGAAAGATGATGACAATTTCAACCCAGGAATGGGAGGATGGCTGTAAAGACAAACTGATCCCATGGAAAGTACTGGAGAACAACTTCCCTTTGCTTTCAGAACCTATTTCATGAAACCTGGTAGCTCTTTACCAGTCTGACTACCTAAGGCCAGCTTCCTCACCAGAATGGCACTGAGTAGCTACGCTGCTTTTATCTTCATCTACAATTAAGGGGCCCATCCATTTTCCCTACAAGATGGGATTTGGTTAAATTAGACATGTCAGAATGAGCTACTGTCCCTGTAAGAAGAAAACTGAATGTGCATCTCTGCTCTACACGTTTATTATGATGGCCACGGTCATAGCACTGCACTGTAAAGTGCTTCAGGCAAAGCTGTCGCCATCTCTTGGAAGATATGCTTTTGAGGGGATGCTCTTGAGTGATGACAGTATACTTTTTTTTTAATAATGTTTAAAATGAAAGAAAAAAGGTAAGGCAGTTCATTGCAGCATGGAAGTAATAGTAATAAAAATAGCAAGTAAAATAATTATAGAAATGGAAAGTAAAACTGACCAAGAATGAATGCGACCATAGGCTGTCTCTTGCTCAAGCCTGAACAGATAAAAACCAGAGACACTAACAAGTCAAGAAAAAAGGCACGTCTGGTTATTTTCTTCTTTTAAAAAATTATTTATAAGTTTAAGGACAAGCTATTATATGTTGTTGGTAGCAGTAGAAATCAAACAAAAAAGTCAACGCTTTTTTCTTTCATTATGAAAGGAAGCAGGAATGGTGCATAACTCTAACACTGGAGAAAATTAAAAGATGGAACTATAATGAGATTCTTAATGTGTGACTCAGAGGTGGTCACACTTGTAACTGTCTGGTCATTATCAGGAGGGGAAAAGGACAGGGCAGAACTGTACTGAACATACACCCCCCCTCCTTCCTCACGCCTTTATCTTTTGATGCAAAAAGAAATGTGTGCATCCGTGTTGTGCAAAATGTGGCTTCTGGCAGTGAAAACAGAATGAAAGGGCTGAAACAGCAGCAGGTCCCTGTAGGATAGGACAGGGGGGTATTGGGCTGTGCTCTGGGCTCAGCCTTCCTCGGGGAAAGCCTCGTCTGGCTGCACTGTTGGATGGGGCTGGCAGTGGTGGAAAGGAGGCAAATTTCTTAATCCAAAGCCCGTCCGAGCATTGCCGGTGCTCGGGAAGAGAGGATGGGTTCCAGGAGGGGATGAGTGCCCGAGAGGAGGGTGTGCCAAAAAGATGTGGCTGGCAGTGGAGCAGCTGGCCTCTGCTGCTAACTCAGATTGGCTTGCCCAGGAGGATCCTAATTACAGCACAACTGCTGTCTCCATAATCGCTGCGGCAGGAGCAGCGTGGGCCATAAGGCACCGAAAGGGACCTGGATGTGGCAGAGGAAGATTATTAGAGTTACTGTGCTCTGTCCTGGCCATTGAGTTGCACAAAACCTACCAGATGTCAGGGAGGAAGAAATGGGTCATCCTCAGAGTAGGCTTTTGCGAATAATGTCATTGACTGCTTATATATGAACAAAGTGATTTCACAGTGGGTTATGCCTGACTGAGAGCATTCGTGGGGAAAGCTTTGGAAATGTAACACATCTGATTGGGCACTTGGGTCTGATTTGCAAAGCAGCAGCTACTTGTGTGGCTGGTGTTGGATGGGAATAACAAAAGATGCTCAGACAACTCCTGGTGAAGGACTGTAGCTGTGTTGGATGTTCTGGGTGTACCAGGAACACTGGCCCTCACCCACCCGCACCATCCGCTGACAAATGAAATCATCCTTGACAAAACTTGGGCCTGGTAATTATTATTAAGAAAAGCAGTGATGAGCAATAAGAGAAGTATGCTTTAGGATGTGAATGTTATTATTTTTTGTTTCCTGGTATGTTTCCAAGGTCAGCTTCTTCAGATATATTTTGAAACCAAAATAGTAAGCTCAGTCAGCAAGCATTCGGGGGGAATGCATCAATGCAGATGTCATTTTTGTAATATAGGCACTGTGCTGGCAACTGGGAGTTACTGACCGTGCCTGTTGCATTTAGGATCTGGGGTAGGAGTTGCTCCCACCACTTCATTTACAAGACGGAAGCATCAAAGATTTTACAAAGCTCTTTTTGGAAGTGCTCCCTCGGAAAAGGACTGTGAAATGTTAAACCACATCTTTGACTTTCAGGCCAAGTGTTCCCTGAGTGGAAAATCTGGTGCTTATTCCCTAGATGGAAATAAGGAAAGCGGGGTGCAGGTAACGTGTCATTCCCTGCATCCTCCCACTTGCTTCCCAGCAGAGGAGAGCCCCCGCCTGCTTCCCCACAGGCTGTGCCCGAAGCACACATTTTTCCCTTGCGCCAGACTTTAATCACATGCAATCGCCTTACGGATAGCCGGGGCAGTAATGGTGATCTTAAACATCGCTGGATGCCTCACATTCGCTTTATCTAAGTCTGTTCACACTGTCGCAGCTTTTCTTGCTGGTGACGATGTGGCGGAGAAGGACAGAGTGAGAGAGTGAGATAGTGTGGAAGTGGGAGGCCGTGCCAAGGTGACGAGCTATTTTGCATTGGCATCTGATGGTGCTAATCAGGAGCCATGTACTTTAGAAGGTGTCTTTTGATAACGTGCTTTTATAATTTAACCCTCCTTATATTTTTGGATATATAATTTGTGTAGGGTTTACAACCTGGATCTGCTTAGGTGCCTCTGGTTTCTGACACAGCAGCAGCCTTTGAATCAGCGAGTGTCTGCTCTTGCTGCTTAATCTCTGAGGCAGCCAATTTGGGGACAGAAGGAGTCTTTACTTTATCTGCTCCAAACACACTTGTACTTTATTCCTTTGTATTGCGAAAACGGGGGGGGGGGAAAGGCAAAAAAAAAAAGAAAAAAAAGGAAAGAAGTGCTGTGTGTGTGAGCACGTGTGTGTGTTTATATAGTATGGGAGACAGAGACTAAACTGAGCAAGTGTGGGAGGGTGAGAACCTTTATTGTGCAACAAACTGATGGCATCAAATATGCTGCATTTGTTGTGAGTTAAAAGGTTTATACAAAGATTTTCTTAGTAGTGTCTAAGATCTTAATAGGGTAATTAATCTTTCTAAGTGTTACTGCCAGATTATGGGATCAGCTATTACCCCTGGCTACAGAGTACTCCTTTGTGTGTTGCTATGAACAGGACTAAGTGATGAGACTACTCCGTTTGCCAAACAAAGATATGGTTGCTGCTAGCTTGTTTATGTTTGAAATGTGTTTTCTGGTGCAGTAAGAGAAGGCTGCACCATTTCCTTGGGAATATTAGTGCCCTTTAAAATGAGTCTTATTAGGAGAAGAAGGGCATGAAGCACTGTAGAATTTCCAGAGCTTTATAGAAAAGTGCATATAATAATGGTGAGTTGTTTGGTATGAGAATTTTTTTTTCAAGCAGGAAAATAAATAGATAGCTAATGTAATTGTAAGAAAGCAGCTGTAGGACTAGATAAAAAGTGGTCTCTACTTAAAAACTTCTGCAGTCCATGCAGAAGGCAAACACTTTAGTTGAGGAATTAAAATCCAAGTTGTGTGGCAGCAGGATAGGATAGGACATAGAGGATGTGGAAGAATTTTCTCAAGAAATAAGTTTTTCTCAATCCTGTTTATTTATAAGAGTGAGTCAAAACTAAAGGTTGTTTTATTTATGTGATAAGGGAACTTTTTTCCCAGTGACATTGCCGCCAAGGGGACAGGGAGAAGAGGAAAAAGCTGCACATTACCTCATGGTTGTCAATGTTGAAACAACTGGGTCATTCTGGAGAAATGTCTGCTTGGCCAAATTTTGACATCTCCTGTGCTGCTGAATGAACAGCCTCTGATCAAGGTCATTATAAACTACTCTGTGCACATCCTTTAGCCTGGTCTAGTGAAGGCTGTCATGTTCTTTAGTGACAACTAAGGAAAACTCCAACTCCAGGCTTTAATACATAATATAGCTGGCTTGAACCTAGGATTGCTTTTAAGCCATCCCAGAGGCATCACCTGTAAGTGACTGTTCATGTGTGGGCAGGTGTGCTGCATGTGTAGTAGCAATTATGGTGGCACTGTCATGTGCTGAGATGAAATGCTTTGGGCTGGGTCAAGTTGCTGACCTTTTTCTAGGCATTGGGTGAGAGAACACACAGGGTATGTGGGAGGAAACCTTTGCTTTGTAGCTGGAGAGGTCGTCAATTTTGGAGAAAGGCAAGGAAAAAGGTGGTCATGGAGGCTGGACTAGGAGGAGGAGGGGAAGTTGCCACCTTCTGCCCTGCTGGAGCACAGTGATGCTGATGGCATGCTGCAAGCCTGGAGTTAACAGGGGCCTTCCCTTTATGAGAGCAGGTACCTCATACAGGGGCAGCTGGCACTGCCCACTCATCTCTGTGGCCACCATGGGGTTGTGTGCTCTCTTCTTTGTCTGCTCTACAGTGGTTTACAGCAGAACAATGATGCAAAGGAGAAGCTGCAGAACCTTGTTCCCCCTCTTCTCAGTGGGAAGTTTACATTTATACAAATCTTGGAGAATCTTGAAACTGTGCCAAACCACCAGAATAAAGTCATAATGATACAGCTTGGCACTGTGTTGAAGAAGACTCCCGCAGGGCACACCGCGTGGAAGTAGGAAGTAGGATTGAAGAGGATGGTCAACCAGGCCTTGTAGATGTTTATTCTAGATGGTGACACGCCCCTTGTCTCTAGATTGAGACAGTGAAATGCTGGCACTGCTGTCCTGGTAGGGGTTGTACAGTGCTGAGCTGCTCCTAGTGGGCTCATTTGGCTTCCTTTGTGGCAGCTCCTGCTGGCTGGCCACTTGTTAGGACCCAGGGAGGAGCGTGGCTTTGAGGATGCCTACCTGGTCCAGAGGGTCTGGGGAAAGGAGCTGCTTAGCTGATGGTGGTGGGGTGGGGAAATCACCAATTCCTCCCACTGGGCTGCGTCAGTGGGGCTGTTCATGAGGACAGAAAAAGAGGGGGATACTTATCCCACATCAGTAGGAGTGGTGATGGTTGAAAACCCACCATGGCTTTCCAACCTGCTGCAGAGTTATCATCCTTGCTTTAAGTGACTGGAGTATGCTTCCTAGGAATTTCATGTTTGCCTGAAAGCTAGAGTGAGCTTCTGGCTTCATCCTGGTGTCCCAGCACATGCAGAGCCTCTTCTCCCACAGCTAGCACTGCGATTTCTCACTCTGGAATGCTGCAGAGATGTGCTCTTTTTGGAAGTAGATGTCTTCATTGGTCAAATTGCATTTACTGCGTTCTGCATTCAGTATTTGGGATGTAATTTGCTTTGTGAATCTCAGTTTGATTCTAGCGGTGATATGCAACGTGAGATGCTAAAAACTCTGAAAGAAAGTCTTTGAAGATAATTAGAGCTACCTTACCACAAAGAAGCTCTGAGGATTGTAAGGAAAAAACCCAAACAAATCTCTATTAATGCAGAGTTAAGATGACCCAGTTGTAGCAGAGACCTTTCCAAATGGAAAATTCAAATCCAGGATGTACAGAATCAACGTACATGCCAATAAAACATTAACTCTGCCCCCTTGGAGCTGGTAGTGCTCACTGGGAATTATCTGCAGCCACTCCAGCTGCAGTCACTGTATTAGCTGGAGCAGTATTGAACAGTGGGAGGATTAGCTGGAGTTTGGCAGAACTTGGAGGATAAAAGGAAAAAAATTCAGGGTGGGTGAGAAGAGAAGCTGAATGCACATACCTGTGTGAGTGTATGCATGTGGGGGAACTTCAGAATTTCACTTCAGTACTGAGATGAAGTAAGGAGAAGTACCTAGAAATGGAGTTTTTATGGTAGAAAGGCATAACACTGACTTACAGCTTTATTGCTGGAGTGAGGTGCTGCTGCAGGCTGTGTTGTCTGGGTGTGGATTAGATGTGTGTAGCTTCCCTCTGGCACAGCACACCTGCAGTTAGCACTGGCACAAGGAAGGGATTGGATGCTGTCTCACTGTGGTCATCTATGGTCGTCCTCCTTTCCTTGCATCTAAAAAGTGTGTTGTTGGGGAAGAAACAGTTGTGCAACTGAATTTTCTTATTTTCAAACGATTGATTATCCAGACTGATACATATTACTGGGCAGCTCAGGCTTTCTGATAACAAAGATATTTGTCAGTGAATTTCCTAGGTTTATTCAACAGTAATAGAAATGTTTCTTTTTTTCATCTCTTTTTTTTGTTGTTGTTGAAAATAGTGGTCACTAGAGCAGTTGAAGTTAATATATAGGCTTTTGCTTGATATATATATATATATATATAACTGAAAATGAAATAGGGTGTCTTATGATCAAGTGGTTGTGTTCTTTTTTATGTAACAAAATCAATTTTGCTACTGTGTAATGGAAATTATAGTAATGTTTTGAAATGTCTGTGGGCTAACAGAAGAGGAAAGGAATTCAAAATTGTGGTCTGTCCAAAGCTTCAGTATTTTCTCCTGTGGGGGCTGCTTATACATCTCCATCCTGCCTCCCTGCATTTCAGGCAAGGTGTAGTCTGAGTCGGCAGAGATTTCAGACTTCTTTGAAGACTCAACCTTTTAACAGGAAAGATTTCCTGGCTTGTGTGTGAGCCAAGCTGGCCCTCTGATATGTCAGATGCACCTGAACCTCTTCTCTTATCCCTGGTTTTTGGCAAACCCACAATATGAGGAAAATGTTGCAATGAAGTGTTAACATCATTTCAAGAAGGAGCTAAAAAAAGCCCCTGGGAGAGAAGGGATTTATTAACAAGTCATGGGACTTTGGTATGCCTCAGGCAACATTTTCAAACTGGTGCTCTCCCAAATCAGTCTCTATAATTATACTACTTCCCAAACAGAAAAGGACAACATGGGAAATTCATCTAATGTAATATCATAGGTCTGAGCCTAGAAACAGAACAAAATGGGTTATTGTAACATAATAGTAAAATAGGTGTGACTGCAGAATAGTGGGTCAAAGCAAACCTTCAGATGAGTAATTATTTCTTACTATCCTACTTGTTCTATTTCATCCTTAGGTATTTAATTACACAGTTTTCTTTTTCTCCTGTCCTAACATGCACCACCAGGCAATTTTGTTTCTTTGAGCCTTGGAAACAGTGCGACTTGAGTGCTTTATTGGAGCTACTCTCCTAAAAATAAAACTTTGAACAATCTGAGCAGTGGTAAGACCAGATTTTGTAATTACGGCTCTGTCTGGAGGGTATAAGATGGATGAGGGTGTCCTTGTGCTGGGTGCTGTACCTTTTGTGTTAAGGCAAGAACTTAAAGGCAGTAGAGCTCTCAAGAAAACCACTATATTCTGTGCAACTTGCAGCCCTTGTTTGGAGTTAATTCCATCCTTTTATGGGTTAGGTGCAAGTTCAAACAGGATTTTGCCTCAACAGTGTCCCTATCTGGGGATGAGAGACTAACTTCTCTGCTAGGATGTTCACTGGCTAAATGTAGTAAATGATGCCTCTGTGTTACTAGCCTGGAAAAAGAGGACTCAAGTGTTTTCTTAAAAAAAACCCCAAAAATCCCTGCCTGCTTAGGTGCTTACAATGTTCCTGTCATTTTAGTCTTCAAACGCCTACTATTCTAACATCTCAGCTGATAGCACAGTGAAAAGTAAATCTCTCTCAAGCATTTTCCTCCCTCTGAGTAATAGCTAATCTAATAATAGTTTGACTCCTACCACCACAATAGCTCTCTCTATAAAATGTGTAGAGGGGGGAGGCTAAAGATTCTACCTCCTCATTCTACCTCCTCTGTGGTGATCCCAAACTCCTTGGAAGTGGTGCAAGAGTACTGAACTTGGGCCCTGCACTGCTTATGTATCACCCTGAAGATGTTTTAGACGTTTAAATGTTTCTCAGATTTAGCTATAAAAAAATCTAACAAACCCAAGCAACAAGCCTTCCCCAGAAATACACGTCCCTTTCACTTTTTGTTATTTCTTTTCCCTCTTGTGTTAATATTTCACTTGTTAGTGTTTCTGCATGAGATCTATTTATTCATTTATTTTGTGCTTTTACATCAGCCCTAAATGATCTTCCTATTAGCACAGGAAGCTGGCAGCAGCCAGTCTGCAGCCTTTGGATAGTAAACTAATTAAGGGAAAAGCAGGTGTGGATGGATCTATTGAGTTTATAAATAAGTGCCAAAAATTTAAGTTATTGGTCTGTGAGTGTTAACAGGTGGAGCACAGTTTTTATACCTTCAAAGGAGAGAAGAAGAAGGGTTAGAGGAAATTATTTCTTCCCTCATAATTTAAAAGCTCTTCAGTAATAAAATACGTCTGTTCTCAAATAAAAGAAAAAAAAAAAAGAAAAAAAAAAGAAAAAAGTCCTTGTCTTGTACATGTTTAGTCTTGAAGAAAAATAAAGGTAGTATAGGAGTTCTTATTTTCATTGACCTGGACTGGGTGATGAAATGGATGGTCTTCAAAGAAATAATTCATATTCTCAGGCTGACACTCAGAAACATAACTTACAAATGACTACAGATGTTAGGGCCTATTGTTCCTTTGCAGTTCTGCTTATAAATAAAACTTTCTCTGCCTTCAGTCAAATGCTCAAAATGTTCTAATCTGCAAAAGTCTCTTCCCTCAGTGCTAAAGAAAAATATGATCTATTGAGCGAAGTATTATGCAAGGGATTTTGTGTCTAAGAATATATTTTCTCCTCACACTGATTTATCCTCCTCCCCAATTTCTGTACTGGCTTTCTTCCTTTGTGCTTAATTTAGTAATTTATTCAAACACTTCTAACCAGGGGGTGTTTTTCACCAGAGTGCAGTGGCAAGAGACCACAAAAGCATTTCACTACACATACAAAATACATTAAACCATTTTCAGGGTAGTATAACGTGATAGGATAATGTTGGAATAAAAACATGTAAACCAACTGCCTACTAACTCGACTGGTTTCATTAATTTTGATCTGACTGATATAAAAGTCTTCTTCATGGATATGTATTAATCTTTTATGGGCTATATATATGTATATATTTAAATGCAAGCAATAAATGAATGCTTATACTAAAGCTTGCATGTGTCAATCTGGGAAAAGCAAGGTGAGAGAAAAACCCAGCACTCACAACCTGTGCATTGTTTATATTTTAAAAAACTCTAGGAGCATCTAACCAAGCTAACAGGTGTTGATCTGGAGAAGTAAGGAATGGGACTTGTGGTCTGTGGCTTTTAGGAGGCACTGATGGGTTTAGGGACTTTAATTTCTGAATGTGTGTCTGGAAATCAGAAAGGGACATTTGCCTTTCCCCTTCTTTTCTGCCTCTTAAATGCTTAGAGATGGGGAGGGGAAGGGTTTTTGAGGTTCGACTGGCCACTATGGATTATCTTTTAGTGTCAAGTCTGCTTCTCAGGGCACTCAGTCATGTGTACATGTGTACATGACTGCCTGCTAAGCTGTAGAATGCTCTGGCTTGGAAAGGGGGATGTTTATAACTTGTTTTTTGCCCCTGGTTCCTCTTTGTATGGTTAATGAGATATTCACTAGAGCAGGGATTGGGACAGGGTAACCAGCCTTCCCAGCTAAGTGTACTAATTAGTCTCTCTTTCTCTGTCTCTTAATGAATTCATACATATTCATTGAGAAGCAGAACAGCTCCAATAGGAGAGAATCAAGGAAAAACTGAATACCCTGCAGCCTACCTGATGGTTATAACTTTCTCCTGATGGTTAGAGAGCATGGCTTAATTTCTTTGAAACAGGTGGAGGAAGAAAAATGCTTTTTAGCCTCTAAGGTGAATACTCTGACCAACAGACAATTGCAGGCAAGAGAGTGGTCTCCTTCTTCAGCATGTGTGTGTGTTCATCCTTACTTCTGATTTTCTTTCACTGCAAGTGCCTTGAATGCAAACTTTTTTTCAAACTGAATCTGAAGACAAGGTTTGCCTTGCACTTGTTTCCTAGGAAAAATAAATCTTAATTTTAAAAGCTGATCTACAACAGTTAAATATTTCCCATCCTTATATTGCCCCAGAAATATTTCTTTAGTTTGATAAAGGTACAAGGAATCAATTACTGATGTCATTTTACTGAAGTGCTTTTTAAAGCACTCAAACCCTACTCTGCTTTTGTATTTAATCCTCAGGAACACTTATGTCTTGCCATGCAAAAAAAATAAATTGTCACTAGAACAGAAATTAATAAAAAAGACTTGAAGATAGGTGAGTAAGCACAGGCAGAGAATACTGACAAAATCCATGCTGCTGATGTAAAGCTGGCTGTGAAATGGATGCTAAAAATAAACCTCAATTCTAAAAGTCAATTCTGACAGACCTGGGTCCTGTTTCTCTCTGTAACATAATTTGCCACAATCTGTGGGCTGATGTTGCAGTAAATTAGGTTCGTGATACTTACTGTTAATGAGTCACTGAATAAATACATCTGTATAAATTAGCCCACAATTTGCCTGTTGCAAAAATAAACAGTTTTGATTTCCTATGTGAACAGCATGGCAAGCAATGTAATTTTACTAAACACTGAAGATGTTAAACTGTGGGAAGAGAAAGTGTTCACGAACAGGTACTTGACTGGCATCTGGTGGGATGGAGAGGTTCAACCCTACTCTGCATCCCACTAAATTGTATGGGGATCAGTAAGGCAGGGTGGGGCAGGAGGGGCTCAGCATATAGAGAATCAAGACCCCAAGGTCTATCTTTAGATATCTTTAGAGCAATAATCTTGTTTTAAACTGGGTGTCCTCTGTGCCATCATATATGAGAAGAGCAGCAATAAATCATGTACCAGCAGCAGTGTTCAGGATGTTTTGGTAGCACGGTGGCTTGAGCTTCATTGCACTAGATCCCGTGTAAGACCAAAGTAGGAAATGTTCCACTCTCAAAGTATTTTACAGTTCAAGTCTGAGAAGATGTAATAATACTTGGAAGGAAGACAACAAAACCAGCAATGAGGACTTGGGTTTATATAGGCCAGATATTTGTAGACTCACAGTAGATGCTCCTATGCTTCTTGTGTGTGTTTTTAATCTCCAAGTATGGTAGTCCAAGTGTTTTACAAGTTACCAAGTCTGGAAAAACTTGGCTACCTGTTTTTTTTTCTGACAACCTTCTCCGCCCACCCCCCCCATGCAATGACTTCAGCTGAAGATATGTGGAAACAGAACTTAGTTCAATTTTCAGTCCTTGTGAGCTGAGTAGTGTGTTTAGCTGTGGAGCTGTGCTGCAATACAGAGAATAATCATATCATGTCAGTCTCCCTGAAATGGCTGTCTGTATTAAGCTCTAGGTCATTTCCAAGGGTTGCAAGGAGCTGCCTGTCTGCTGGCACTAGACATATGACCTTAGTGAAATGTCTCCTTCAGTATCTACAGGCTGTGATGTGTCACAGTGATACACATTTCTACCTTAACACTCACTCAACAGCAGCTCCCTGATGTGGCAGTGTTTTTCTAATTCATAGATATCCAAGGAGATGGATGCCTGTGCAATGTTACGTCTCTTTGCCTAGCTGGTCTGATAAAATGGATATCCTCACACAAAGTCATTGAGCGAGTGGCTTATGATAGCATGCAGGAATAGGAACGACATGGCTTATTCCCCCCCTGTCCTGTTGCAGACATTTCTTTTGGGTATGACTGACCATATTGTTAGTGAAATAGATCTAAAGAATACTTAGCAATTTGTAGGGTCAGTTTGGTGGCTTCTTTGGGCTGGAGATGACTTCAAAAGCACCTGGTAAACCTTTGTCTGGTCGATACTATTCTGTATGGGTGGCATTTTCTAGGCAAAGAGTTGTGAACTTTTTATGCAGCTGACTTCTGTCTCTCGTGCCATCAAGCATGGTCGTTGCTTGTTGGCACACAATTCTGTGTTTCCTCATCTTCTTTATGTCTCAGAACACTACATGCAGGTGGTCAAGCTGGAATTTACTGGCTGGCTGGCTGCACAAGGAACACCTGGGCCCTGCTAGAGGATGCACTTGTCAGGATCCACCAGCACCAACCAGCAACCATACACAAAAAGCTCACTTTGTGAGTGCCTTGCATGCTGTGGGAAGAAAAAGCTGAGAGGTATATGGAAAGCACAGGATGAATTAATGAGCCAGCTATGCAGTAGGAAACCCCAATCTGACCAGGAGGGGAGAGCAGGGCTGTTTAAGCTTAACCTTTAAACCATGAGATGCTCCTCTGAAAGTCTATTTTATACTGAAACAAGAATTATGAAGTTGTTTACTGTACACACGTGAATGCACATATGCACACATGTACATGCACACACACATATGTATATATATGTATATGTGTGTATATATATATACACACACACACATATATACACCTGCACATGATCAATATATACATGACTCAAGTCAATTTGATTCTGCAAAGTAGTGAGCAAGCTTGTCTTGGATGGGAAATTTGTAAACTCTTTCATAGTGCTGAAGAGGTATTTTCAGAGGTTATCATTTGCCCAGCAAGGTCAATGTCTTCAAGCTCTTGCTCTGGTCAAGAAACTCCTCCCACATGCTAAAGCAGCAAAGATGAAATATTTTCTTCTGGTAATTTCCCTGTGGGAGAGCTTTTCTTTTGAAAGAGACAGTCTTTTTGGTAAGAATGAATAAATGCCCATCACAGGGAGATGTAAACTAGGAGAGGCCAATTTTTTCTGGTTTTGAGAGAAGTCTCTTAAAAATTTAAGCTCCTATCTCAGTGTTGAAAATAGACTCCTGGCTTTGCCCCCAGCTGCCAGCAGCATGACCTGGAGGGGCTGCCCCGCTTGCTGCAGGGCAATCTGGGGGCCTGAGGCTGCACTCACTTCCCCCTCGATGTGCTCTAAGTCTTGGCTCCATTTCACAGCTCTTCATGGAAATGACTCCCTGTTCTGGGAGGGACTCAGTCTCTCCTCAAATGATAATGCAATCCAGACATGAATTGGCAGAAATGTCATGAGACTTCTTATTCTTGTGTATTTCCAGTGTGAATGCTCTCAAAATATCCTGGGAAGGCAGCCCTGGCATTTTTTCTGATGAACTGACACTGACCTGACAGCTTATTGTGGTTTCTTCCCCCAATGACAGTTATATGGAAAAGAAACGGAAGAATCCCTTTCCCATCCCTAGTTTGTTTTCCAGCTGTACTTGTATTAAAAACTATTCTTTTTGTACACTGTATTTTAATAATTGCTGCTCTATCAAAACACAGTTGAACTTCACCTTTAAGCATATGCCAGCTATGACTTAGAACATATTAACCTCTGAATCATGCATAACATGCATTTTAGGAGGCTTAGTGCACCAGGTAGAAGACAGCAAACAAGAATTTAACATCCTCTGAGCACAAATTCAGAGGGGTAACTTCCTTTCTCAATACATGGGCAGCTTAGGATGACTTATCTTCTTCAGTGCTGGCACCTAAATTGACTGCCTGAAGTTGGGCAGAGTGAATAGCTACTGGTTATTTTGTTTGTGTCTTGAGATGACAGGATCCCTCTTTCTCTGCTTCCCTGTTTCCTCTGGTCACACACAGGGATTCCTGATACATCCCAATGATGGAGGGAGAAAACATGTTTCACAGGCTTTTTCCAATTTTATTTGCCTATGTGAAGGGGCTACTGATGTGGTGGTACAAGAACAGTCACTGGCAAAAGGGCTCTGAGGATGGACTGGGGTCAAGCACTGTTTTCGGAATCCTCCAACAGCTGGGAAACATGAGTGCCTGATTTTGTGAGCTCTGATGTTGTGCAGTGGTAGGGAAGGACCTTAATATAGACCTGGTTTTGGGCTAGTGGCTGGGTTGAGCTAAGAGTTTGTATACATTTGCTACAAAGTCAAATGTGTCACCCGGCCAAGCACATAATTTTTAAAGCAAACTCAACTTAGATGTGAAACAGGCAACCTGAATGATTGTTCACAGAGAATTGAACTGCTGCACACTTGTTAGAAAGGCAGAAAACACAGTCAGTACCAAAGCTGGAAAAGGACTACACTGGTAAAACATCATAGCATGACAAGCACATCACAAATCTGTACTGCAGAAGAGTTTGAAATACAGTGTGCAGAAATATTTACAGACCATGGAGATTAAGAAATATTGCTGCCATAGTTGGGAGAATCAATACATGAGGGTAATTATGAAATGCCACTGCCTTCTGAGGCAAAAATATAGGTCCCTATCCTACCCTAAGAGTACTTATTGTGGACCTTTATAAGGTTTTGCTGAAAGCAATGAAAAGTTCAAGGCATTTCTGTTCCTCAGCTGTGTTATCTAACTGAAGCCAGTATTTGCTTATAGAAATGTGTCCCTTTCTTCTAGCTCTTTTAAGGAAAATAAAAAAAAATCCTGGAAATCAGGATTAATGAAGTGATAAATGATAGGAGAAAGGAATATTTAAAATGCAGAAAATTTAAAAGTTGTAAAAACAGATCCAGAAATTTTCATGTAGCTCCAAGTTTGATTCTGGGAATGTGGGGATCAAACTGAAGTATGTAATTTAAGATTTCTTTTTTCTATTGGATTACTATAGGTGTGATTTAGTTTTTCTTGTGCTAAAGCAGTTGTAGGGAGGATAATGCCCCTGACAGTGTTTCAATATAGCCTCTGCTCATAGGTGCCAAGTGGATTTTAATTTTTTTCTTTCTTATTACTGGAGTGTGAATTATTATGTGGCCTGTCAAATATGTTGGAAATTTAACTATTTAGCTCTTGTGAAGGAGAAGGCAACTCATCCCTGCAGTAAAGCTATGAGCAGGATGAAGCTGGAGGCAGATTGGCCTCCTCTGCTTTAAATGCTAAAATTCATCTGAACTGCAGTGACATGGTCTGTGGTTGCTGCCTGGTTAGGTGCACTCTGCAGAGAACAGGATCCATGGAAACCATCTCGGCCAGCTGAGAATGTAATGAACAGCAGAGCTGTTCCTCTGGCCCTTGATCCATCTGAGAGAGCCCAGCAAAAGCTGCAGTAGAGGTCACCTACCAGCTAGGGCTTTGATGCTGCCCAGGCAAGATGGCACCTAATGTAAATGGTGCCTCAGCAGAGAATTCTGAAGGGAAGCCATCTCCAGAGAGTGGAAAAAACAAAGCTATTACATGGACAGCCTTAGAAGAGAGAGGGTGAGTAGCAGGCATGTGTTGCATAGGTCTCTTTAGATGCTAGTTGGATGAAGAGAAGTTACAGCAGAACCTGAGGGTTTGGAAGCAGCCAAGGAGGAAGAGCCAAAAAATCTGGAGGCAGCAGAAGCTGAGTTTCTGCTAGCACCAGAGACCAGTCGACCCAGCCCAAGCATATTGTTACTGTTTTATTAAAAGGGTTGATTTGGAGAATGTTGTGTTTGCAATTCAGCATCATGCCTCGGAGCCTTGATTTCAAGCCTTTATTTATATGCTTAATTGTTGCTATGGAAATTCAATATTTAAAGAGGTAATTATTGCTGATCTTGTTGCATGTGTCCATTTCTGATGTCCAGCTGTTAGCTCTTTAGCTCCAGTCTAGCAGATTAATTACTACTATTGATTACTTTGAGCTTCTCTCTTCACACCTGCAGTCTGTGTAATTAGCCGATGGCCTCCTCTGAAAATTAGGAGCAGTTTCATTTTGGCACCTTGCCATTTCTCAGCCATGTGCCTTACACTGATGAACAAAAGCAAAGCTATTTTAAATAGAGATATCTGGGCAATGAACTCTTTGTATTTTTGAACTATCTGTGGATAACTCAAATTACTCTATGTTAGCAAACATTGAACCCCATTGGAAGACCCCTGATAGTAAAAAAAAATTTAAAAAATTCAAAGTACTGGTATTTGTTTTGTCTACCCACTAGTCAGTAAATGCTGTCCTGGCTATTTGAAGTTTATTGTCCACAATACTTTTTTTCACTAAGTGGGACCCAACTCTCTGAGTGCAATTATTTCTCCTTTCAACCTGCTTTCCTGAAGTGGAGTTTTCCTTTCTCTGCTGTGTGTGAGAGATTTCCTGTTGTTCACACTGGGTGCTACCAGGGCATATCAGAGGAACTTTAAGTTGGAGGGCAGGAGGCATGTGTATGTACCCAAAAGGCCCTCATCCATCCCCTCTCTTCCCAAGCACTATGTTTGTCTGTTTTCCAATGCCCACTCAGGGCTCTTCTTGGAAAGACAAATCTGTGCCACACTCCCCTCTCTGCACAGCACAAAGGCAAAGACTAAGTGTTCAAAGGCTCTGTTTTAAGAAACAAAATATAATTCTTCTGCCACCAGGGTCATGGCTTACTCCTCTAAAAAAAACCCAACACATTTTCTTTACATTTGCTGGGTTGCTAAGCACAGGCCATGCCACCATTGTCTGATTTGACATAAGTAGTGTGCTGGGTGGAAATGAGAGCGTGGAGACAACTCTGTCTTTGCTCTCTCTGGGCGAGCATCCAGTCTAGATTTATAGCAGGCCAATGGCAGTCCAAAAGCACAATACAGGTGGCCTGTGAACCGAAGTGTGCTGAAATTCAGTGTTCGGGAACTAACTTTAGTATTAATGCTGCATGACTGGATGCTGTCCACATATTAGCAGTTTAATATGCCATGCTTCAAGGTTATGAGCCTCTGGAGCCAAGGCAGCAGTGAAGGCCCTCTCTGCTTCATGGGTCAAACACCACCCTGAAAGTTGTAGTGAAGTTCAGGGCAAGAGACTTGTCCCCTTTCTGGTCGGATAAAGAAGTTGCTGTAGACTGTTTGGTACAGTGCTGGCCTCCAGACCAGAAGGTCCCCAGCTGGAATCTCATCACCGCCACTGTTTCTAGATTAAATTCTAAATTGTGTACTGTCATTTGGAGGCCTTCTGTGCAGGGTCTCACTGAGTCACCAGTTATTAGGAATGCCTCCTATTATCGCAGCCCTAAAAGCTATTTGAACAGAAGCCTAATGTGACTGTGATTTCCAAGGACCATTTGCTGTTATTGCAGCTCTGCTTTGCTGTGAGTGAGAAACAAACCAAAGTTGCTTTCAGATCACATGAAAGGGAGGGACAGGGAAGCAGTGGAGCTGGAGTGACATTCAAGCTGCCAACAAATGTAAATTCACCAAAAATAAACAATCTTTTTATTAACTAAAGCAGGGTCATTTCTACTACAAGAAAACTAACAGGTTGCTTTTCTTCAAGGAGACATGTTTTGAAATTCTTGCAAGTAGCTGAAAAATTAGCTGCTGAAAAAGTGTGCAGAACCTATGCACTGCCATTCCCCACGGGCCAGAAGGACATTCTCCTCTGTAGAGGAGGAAGACATAGAAGAAAGGCAAATGCCTGCTCTCTGGGAGAGGAAGGCAGTAACTTGTGTGCACAGAATGGGAAACTACAAATGCAAATACTGTTCTATAAGACACACAGATGCACATCAGAAATATATATAATATGGGAGAGCTTGGAGTCTGAACAACACAGTTTACGGGCAGTCCTGATTTTACTTTATTGCTGACTCTTTCTAGACTTCTTAGTCCTAAATCACCTCCATAAAATGGAAGTGGAATTTTGCCCAAAAGGGAGATGATTAAGGTACTAGGAAAACAGGTCTTTTCATAAATAATTTTTTTGAAGTTCTGATGTATCTACAGCTAAAGTGTTGCGAACAGCTTGCTCCTGTTTAGGAGGACTGATGTGAAATGGCATTGGTCCATTACAACTCGTGGCGCTGGGTTTGATGCTGGTTGAATATTTGGAAAAATGTATTTATCAGTCCTGTATTATACAGCTGTATACAAAATTTAGCCCAGCCTTTTCCTTAGTCTAGTGCTGGGGTGTTTGGCAAGTATGGGGGCCTACATCAAAGAGTCTATTTTGAGCATGAGCTGTAAGACATTGTCTTCATATCAGATGGACTGTAGCCAGCCATGCTTACAGAAGGACAGACGTCTGGCAAGGGAGAAGACAACAGAAAGCTGGGGCCATTAGAAGAAGGCAATGGTGCTGCCAGCTATATTCCCTGTCCCAGCTGGATATATCCCATTTAAGATGCTGCTGTGTTGCCTCTAGCAAATAGATCAGTAAGTGGGGAAGGAAGGACAGTAGGATAATAGAGAAGTGATCAAAAAGAAGAAAGAGCAAAAATGGTTTTGCATCCATTTTATGCATCCATATGCTCATAGAGCTAGCTTGCTGTACTTGGAAATCTTTGAAACTTAGGACAGAAGTTTCAATGATTTCAAAGTGGCAAAAATCTCAACTGCAGTAGCAGCAGTCACAGTTTCTGGACAGCCTGAGATGCAAAAAGGATAATCCTAGCATGACTGTCCCCCTGAATCTAAAAGCAGCAACTGATCCAGTTTTGTGGAAAACTGGCAGCCTGGAAAAAGTCAGGCCTGAATGTCCTGGAGTCACCTGAGCACCAGCAGCCTTTGTTATGTATTTTAAACCACCTACAGGCATTGCTTTTGCCTAATGGAGACTGAGCCGAGGACAGCTTGCTCATACCCACACATGGAACTCGATCTTATGGCTTGGGTGTGCAGGTGAGGTGCTTGCCCCCATATTTATGATGGGGCAGGCTCACCAGACTTACAGTCTGTGTCAGGGCCAGCTTGTTGAACCAAACCGGTGGCAAGATGGAAGATTTCTAAGGCGACTGCTTTGCCTCTCAAGAAAGGTAAGGCTACTGGTAACACCTCTCAGGGGCTGCTGGTAAATGAAGAAGTGTTCTATCTACAGGCTATGACTAAAACTGCCATTAAGGGTCTGCTTAAACTAAAGAACTAAAGGTTTGATTGAAGTGTCTCCCACACCCTGAAGTTCTTAAAGTAAGTTCGCTCAGAAAACCATTCATATGAAGGCACCTACTGGCATTATCAAAAACTTCTGAGTACCTAATTCAGGAGGATTTGAACATGGGTGCTTTTGGAGATTGCTGCATATATCATTCTGCTGTCTGAATCTTTAGGTGTGTAAGCAGTAATGTGTTGCTGTGCTTAAGAGAGTGTTAAAGATGTGACTTGAGTAGCCTGTTGCTTAAGACCCTTTATGAGAGGTCTCATCATTTAATGTCTTATCATTGATGCAACTACTTTCCTCCTTTTACTAGATTGTGAGGTAGAAACTCTGCCATCACACACTTATGTGGCTCTCAGCACAGCTGGCTGAGATTGTAAGTCCTCCCAAGATGCAAACAGTAAAGAGGAATAAGAGCATGAGGTGCGTATGTAGTGACAGAAGTGAGATGCTCACAGCTGGCAAGTTGTGTGTCACTGGTTTGTAGATTTGAAATGCCATTTATATCCTGACTGCTTGTCTCAGTGCAGTGACTTTGTTCATGTGCCAGGTGTTGTGTTTGGCCTTTGGCATCAGCCTGTGCAACCATCACGAACTTCATCTGAAGCTGTGCTGAAGTGCTGTGCTGCGTTGCCTTTTCCTTCCCCAGAATTTGTTTGAATTGCAATGCTTGTGATCCTTCCACTTAATGACACGCGATGGTTGTACTTTGTTTTTGTCAGCTTGGGGTTTTCCTTTAGCCTCGTACAACTGGGAGCTGCTTTTGAGCCCTGATGGTTTGGGGTTTTTTTTTACCAGTCCCATGAAAATCTTTTGCTCTTGCTGGAGAACACATCTGTGAACACAGAGTATTGAAGGAGAAGGTTCAAGCCTGATCTGCATTTGAGGTGCTTGTTAAATCCTGCCTCTCTGTGACACCAGCTCAGGAAAGCCTTCCAACTTGCTGCCTATAGGAGCAGCCTGGTGGAGCCGAGAGCACACTCCATGTCAGGCCACTCCTGCTGTGCTCCGTCTGCCTTGCTTAGCTGGAGCATTTATTGGCCAAAGCCCTCCTGACAGGAAACATTCTGGCTGTAGAGAGGTATCCACAGAGATTATTATGGTATTTGTTCCCAAAATGTGTCCCAAACCCACAGTGCTGACTTCTGTGTCCTAATTGTCCTGCATCTGTTTCCAGCCTTGCAATATTACCTCTTAGGTGGAAGTGGAGGGGCTGATGTAACCACACTGTCTCTTGGTATCCATTGTGGCATCTATGTTGTTCATGAGCTAAGGACATAACACAGTGCTACAAGGATCCAGTGGAAGCTGAGACAATCTAGGTCTATAATATGACTAGATGTCTTCAGGAGCCATTTGAAATCCTTCATATAAAATCCCTTTCTTGAGAGTACTTATTTTATGGCTCACATTTTTTTCTCTGTGAATGTAAATACATGTACATGCATATACGTGTGTTTGTGCATGACATATATGAGCTGTTTTTGTCCCTACACAGGGAAGACATGGGTTGGTGTGTGTTTTCATGAGCCTGTGTGTCCCATCCACAGCATCAGCTCTCACCCTAATGAGCTGAAGCTACATTAGCAATATCCTAGGCAGATAAATTGACTTTAAACCTTGGTTTGATGATCCTACTAAGACATTCAATTAATTCTGTTTTGCTACAAGCTAATTTATGACTTTGTGTTTATTCCAAAAAAATGTTGAATGTACAAATCAGTAGCAGACAAGGTAATGAATTATTCTACCTTCCTTCATGCTCTTGTCTTCACACTTCACTACTATAAGAATGGAAGAGGAAATATGAAAGAAATGTCTTTTGATGTATGAAATGTGGGTATTTTCTCATACTGAGCTGTATCTAACTGGTGTAAACACATAATCAAGCCCTCTAGGAGATGCTAATTAGTGCAGTAAATGTTAGTTTATTAATTGCCATTACGTTTCTCTTTGTTTCACCAGTGAATGTGCCTTTTCAGGAGAACAGATTTGATATGGTGTGTCTGTAGAATTTGTTTGTGTTCATGGCAAATGAAGACAAGTAGCCTAACAAAGCTGTGATGAATTAACAACATTCTGTGCGATCAACGTTTCTGTAGCAGAGTCCACAAAGTGCATGGGCTTCTGTGTGATCTGAGAAGAAAAACAACACAAAACAAAAAACCCCAGAGGATTTGATAACAATTTTCTGCTCCATCTCTCTACTTGGTGTGTTTTTAATGAGCCCTCCAAAAGCACAGGTAGTAAAACTTTTTCCTTTTTGATGTGGCAGAATACACTGCCAAGACATACTGCAGGAGAGGCACTTCAAAGGCAAACAGCCAGTGAATACAATTACATTAGGTGAGGCTGCTGGGTATAATTGAGTTCCTCCCATCCTTGGAAAGTGATAGGAGGCAGTCCCTTAACAATTCCCTCTTCCTGCTCCTCCAGCTTGTCATTATAAATCAATACTTACCCTGTGATGTTCACATTTGTAAACTATACCATTATCACATGCTACCTTGCCTGCATCAGGTACCAGGAGCCAAAAGAAAAGTTCAAGTGAGAGGTTCCCCTGTAGGCAGCTGCAGCATGGTGTATGGAGAGGGCAGAACCAACAAAGCCTGGAAGACGTCCCTTTGCCTCTGTGAAGGCTGCCAAAAATTGTTGGGAACGCTCATGCCAGGAGGTGCTGGTGCTTCCAGGAAGCAGAAAAGAGGATGGTTGTCCTGGTTGCAGAGAAGGGGCAGAGCTAAGGTGTGGGCGTGGCAAGCTTCTTGCTCTACACTATCCACATCATCACCAGGGACCTTGGTTTTGGGAGGAAAAGCTGGGCATCCCATTGGAAGTGTGCCACGTTTGCCTTCCCCTCTGCAGTGGGAGGGTGTTTGGGTCAGCCCCTGTGTGTTTTTGTTCTCCATTACCTTTTTGTGGGTAAAACACCTTCCCCCTTTGTATACTTCTAGTATTAATATTGTTGGTATTATCAGGCATATCTTATTCCATTGCTTTTTGCTTTCAATAAAATGTTATCTCAACCCATAGTCTCTGCTTTTTCCCCCTCCTTTACCAGAAGAGGTGGGGGAAGGGGAGTGACTTATTTGGAGTTTAATTTCCTGCTGGTGTTCAACCATCACAGCTGTGTGTGTTGAAGCAACTTGGTGTCCCAGAAGGACCACTGTGGAAAGCAGCATTGATGGGTGTGGATCTAGGTCAAAGCTTGACCAGGCTCTCAGGATCTACTTTTAGACTTTGTATGGAGAGAAAGGCTTTGCATGTTTTTGATCACTTGGCTTGTGATGCCAAAATACAGGAGGAGGTGTTTCTCTTCTGTGTGGAACATGAGCACTTGTTGTGTTTTCATGCGTTTTGGCTAGGACAAACCAAAACCCAGATATCTTTTCATACTCCTTTCCCTGCAGAATAGGTTCTACAAAGCCTTACACTATGAAACAAAGAATATTTTTCTCCCTCACAAGTGAAAAAACTTTTTCACAATTTTCTTCAGTTATTTGCCTAGGAAAGTTTCAGTAGGCCAGTGAAAATCTGAGGCTGGAATTCTTGTTTCATCTTTGTCTTTGAGACCAAGGTTGCTTTGTGATGTCTTTGAATAGTTCAAGTAAGTCCTACCCTAATCCTGTTCAGGACATCTTCTGTTTTATGTTATTGTACAAATAACAACAGTCCCATGTCAGAAATTCTAGCTTGGACTTCTAATGGTGTCTGTTCAAGAGGCAGAATCCTTCTTGCCCCTTTCCCTTAGGCACATATCTTCTTGCCTTTGTGCTTCTGCAGAAGTCAAAGACAGGCATGGCTGACTGTCTGCTGGGACTCTGCATGGCAACAGTGGGTGTTGCTGCTGCAGGTCTTAATTGCCATTGAGTCATTGGTTTATTTTTTGGTGATAAATAATCACAACTATCATATAAATATGTAGTTGTTCTACACTGAATTCATAGGTTCTGTCCAAATGTTTGCATAATGAATGCCAAAAAATATTTGGAGCACCTTTAATTTTCCAGATTGAGAAGATTTTTAAAAAAATTGTAGATTTCGCAGTCAGTGTTATACTTTAGCACTGCTTGAGCAAAATTTCACATTTTAAGTAAGGGGCCTTCGGTTTTTTTGGACTCTAGTAGCAGAAGTGTATGGAAGATGGACCTAGCTTAGAAATTTGCTACAAATCTGGAGATAGAAACTGGCTTATCCTCTGAGACACGCTCCATATATGCAGAATCTATCTGAATAAATGAGCCCCTTACTTAACTGGGAACGTACTGTATATTCCATCTGCAGACTGAATGATTGCTCCATTTCAAGCCTCCTGACTCCCATGGAGCCATCTGGTACACGCTAGTTTGTACGAATAGGTGAGGATTCCTGCTAACACAACAGTCTTCAACTAGGCAGAGTGCTGATATTTAGCACTCTGCTTCACATCTGTGCGCAAAGCCGTAACAAAAACCCCAACGTTTTCTGTGCTTAATATTTAAATGAACCTTCCTTTTTTTTCTCCTGGAAAACCAGTTGGGACAGGAACAATTAAAGCAATTACATCAGAAAGTGAGTTGAGCTATTAATATATCTAACTAAGCAGAGATTTCCTGTTATGTGGCATTGTGAATTTTTTTTTTACCCATTGATTACTTAGGGCTGAGTGGGGAGGAAGGTGGGAGAGGAGAAGGTATGTGTTGTATAGATATTTTAATATCACTTTGAGATATTATCAGAAAATTAAGCTAATGGGCATAATTCATGTCTGTAGGCAGCAGTGGGCTGGTCATGGGACTTACCAATAGGTATGTAAAGGTTGTATCCTTTTTGGGTGCTGTCTCGTGTCAGAGGTATCCGTATGAGATTGGTGGCTTGGCACAGCACCACAAAGAAGGTGCCTTTGTGGTACATGAGTCACTCCAAAGGGTTTCTGTGTCAGCGGGCAGAACAAGGTGGATGGGGGAGAAAGGGAAATGGGCTAAAATCCAAAGGCTGCCTGCATACTCACACTGTTTTATTCTCAGGTACAGAGATCCAACAGATATGCTTAAGACACCTCATACATATATGGAGAGACCTGTGTGCTCTTTGGTAATTAAAAGAGAATAAAGTGACATAAGATCTCACTTTCTCCCCAGACACTGCTCAAGGTCCTGGAGGGAAGGAGGTCAAAAGGAATTTGCAGCTGTTGTGTGGAAAGTTCTGCTGCCCTGGGCTGCACAGTGGTAACCCTCATGCTTGTGGAACTTGTAGGGAAGTCTCAGCTCAGAAAAGTCCTACCAAGTCTTGGTGTCCTCAGATGTTTTACTGAGTGTAGGTTACTTAAGACTTTTGCTTAGTCCAGAATGACACTTGCATGAGTAGCGGACACCTATCTGGTTTGGGTTTGACTTTATTAATTTATTAATTTCAGCAGCAAAAATAATGATGGATCTTTCCAATGTAAGTGCCATTTTTCAGCCTTTTGAACTAGGTCTTGCTTCTTATGCATCTCGACTAACAGGGAGTCAGTGTGGATGGTGCCAAGACTCATTCGCTCACACCATGGTGAATACTTGGTTTAGCAGTGCAGGAATGGGTCTGTGCAGATTCTTGTGATTCACATCACTGCAATCTCACTTTGTTTTGGTAAATGTTGCCCCTTAGACCTGGGATCTCTTACAAACTGGGATCTGTGCTCACATGCCTATTGCAAAACACAGCCTGCTAAAAACAGCTGTAAGGAGCTCCCTTTGTCTGGTTGGGGTTCTTCACTTAAGTGCTTGTGGTGCCTGATTAAATTAGTAATCAGAGATATAGTCATGCTATTTTGTGACTCTGAGAGCCTTGATTGTGGATTATATTTACACACTGCAATTTCTTTCTAAATGGAGCTCTTTGTATTCAAGGACTTTAAGAGTCTTTCAGCCTGCGATAAAATCCAGTTTGCTATAGAGACTAGTTCTTGCTGTGGTGCCAAGTTCTTGGTCGGGCATGCTGTGTAAAACAGTTTTTCATTCTCACAATAAACATGGCTATGTAAGAGTTCATGTGTGGTGCAGTGGTTTTGCTGACCCTTTACACTGAAAAACTGCATGATGGCAGGCTGGCAGATGCATTGAATGCCTTCATGTTGTGTTGCCTCAGAAAAAACGAGTTTCCTTTTTTGTCAAAACAGGGGTTGGCTTGAACCACAGCCACATAAATGGTACTAACAAACTTTGTGGTATTTAAAATCTCTGCATGCATCCAAACCCTTCGGCCTATGCCTGGTAACAACTGTAGGGCTGGAAAGTCAGGCAGCCCTTACAGAATGTTTTGTAATGTTTAAAATCCACAAAGTATGCTAAGACAGTGGCTCTGTCGCATGTAGGCAGGAGGAGATCCAACTACTCTGCTGGTTTTGAGGCTCCAGAGCCATTCAGGCAAATCCTGTGGTTGGAAGTCCCTGTTTAAAGTTTCTTCTAGTCCTGTTCAGAACAGGGACAGAAAGCCTGATCTTCTGCATCAGCCCAGCTGTATTCACTTGCAAAAGTATGCAGAGAAAATGAGAAAGACTCAGCCTGCCATGACAGGGTGCTCCAGTATGAAGGGAACCTTGGGCCAGGCTGTGGTTTGAATCATCTTAGAGTGAGCTCTAGTCACTTAGGGCTTTCTCTACGCATGGCCAGAAATTTCACCCAGGGTTTGAGGAAACTTTTGCAGGACGGGTTTTCATGCTTGCTTTGCTTTGTTTTGCTTTTTTCCCCCCTTCTGTAAACCAACGGGTTTTCATGAAAAAAATCATACTTCCTTATCTGATGATTTGATTCAAGCTCTGAAAAATTCCTGATCATCTTTAGTGGGCACTGTTTTTAAAGATTTTTTTAGGTGACTTTTATTAGCAGTACAGTTTATTTGAATATCTTACATTGATACTAACATGAAGGTTCTATTTATAAATGTGTCAGTGGGGTTAAAACAGGTAATTCTATTTCTTGCTTTTAATACCCTGCTGAAGTACTACTTCAAATATCTGTGTCCGTATTTCCCTTCTCCATAAAAATTCTTTTATCACTTGTGCTAGGAAATGGAACGCTGATCTCACTTGGATCTTTGTATTGCTACAAAGTAAATAATACTGTACTTAATGGAGTACCATCAATAATTATTTTGAGGTACCTTACCAGCTACAATAGCCATTGAGCCTATTAGAGTGGTGAAGCCTTTGGATGAATTAACAGACCAGATGCACAGATACAATTTACACACTTATAACGAATTCACTCTTTCCAGAAAATCAGAGTACCATCTTGCAGATTGTTGGAATGATGCTGCCTAATGCTATATTCCTTCTGCCACAAAATAGTTGCAAATCACTCCCTAGTGAATTGAAGAGTCCTACAGGATAGCAAAAGGATCAGGAATGCCCCTGGAGTGAACTCTCTTTGAGTACAGGGGGTTTCTGTTCAAACAGCTGGAGCTGCACTTGCCTCTTGTGTTTCCTCTTTGTGCCTACAGGGTTGTTGAAACAACCTGCCAGGCCATGAAACCAGTCACCCTTGCATGGTGGCAGCTGTACTTACTGTAACTTTGTGCCTCTAAGAAGGCTCCTATCCCTGCTCCTGGCCAACAGCAGGTGCTTGGTGAAGAGTGTAAGGAGGGTGACATGAGCGTGGTGACACATCCGAAGGCCTTCCAGATCCCATTCACGGCTCTTGACCATGGCTGGTCACGGCTTAAGCTGGCACAGGGGCCTGCCAGTGTCAAGGCAGACATTGGCAGGGTGTGTAAATCCAGAGCCAAGCCTGAAGGGAGGCCAAGGAGGCACACACAAGCATGAAGAAGAAGGGGTGTCCCCCAGGCAGCCTGCAGCTTACCGTTGTTTAACGAGCAGCTCCGTCTACCTGGAACGTGCTGCCTCCAGTATGGTCCTGCCTGATCACACCCAAACCAGCCTTTGTCCTTCAATAGCTGCTCAAATGCACTGGCTGTCCTGTCTGGTTTTGCTGCTCTTAAGTCATATTTAGTGATCTCATCCTTCATGGGAGGAATGTGACCGTTAGGATTTGTTCTTTGTTAGGTGTTTGATTTGGGGTTTCCCTGATCTTGGATCGATGTTCCCCGAATCCCAGAGGTTACAGGCTACTCTCTAGCATAAAGTAGGAAGAGAAAACTGTAGCACATAGGTGCAGTCGCACCCAGGTCTTTTACTGGTATATACAGCCTAGCTGTGATCTTGAAGGAGCTGTTCCCGGGGGTTCCATGTGTTGTTTAGTGTTAATGGCAAGCCATAAAATCCTAACCCAGGCTTCCTCCCGAGCCCGAGTGCCTCTGCTGGTAGCCTGCTGCTCTTGATCTGGGCTCTTCCGCTTCACTTATTCAAATGCTTTTATTTTATGTGCTTGGATGTGATGGGACTCACCTGTTTCAACTGCCAAGCTAAGTCAGCAAAATAACCTTAAATTTCTATGAAGATTTCTCCTAGTCTCCTGCAATCACTGGATTACTGCTCCCCTCCCCAAAATGTTAAACTCCCCTTCCCTGTCACCAGAGAAAATCCAAAGCCCTTCAAACCATCAGAGCAAGAACTAAAGCTGCCACAGTCATATGGTTTCCATAGGTAGCACTTTTCATGTTGGTTACCGAACTTTTTGAGGGCCTTATTACTACAGCAGTGGAATTGCTTGGTGGCTTGTGTGGAACAAATAAAATGGGACTAAAATTGTGGCAGCAAAAGTTTAAAGGAATACAGTTACTGTGTGTTTGTTAATTCTATATTTGCAGGAGGATAGCAGCTGCTTTTCTTTTCTTTTTTAACAGATGGAGTGATTTCTCATGTAGTGTTACAGTAATGACCAACGTGACACAGAAGGAAAATTCTGTGACAATATGGTGAGCAAGATCTTATTGACAGCTCCACTTGGTTGTAATTTGTAAGCTCTATATTGTTGCTCTATTCTTTTTTTCCTCCCCCCACCTCCCAAATGCTGCCTGTCTTTTCTGCCATATAGAATTAGATTTCAAGCTAAATCAAACAGTTTAATTTGAAGGACTCTTAGCTAAAAGCTGTTCAAAATGTTCACAAGAGTTTACACTCCATCATAAGTTTAAAAAAATTTGAAAAAAATAAAAGCATTGCATTATGAAATGATGGTACAAAAATTATCCTATATTTAATGTCTCTGTTGAGACAGATGCCTTGATTCCTTCTGTAGCAGCTGATGCCTTCTAAAGGAAGGGATTTTCCCCCTTTGCAAAAGGAAGCTTAGCTCTAGCATGGAGGGCACAGCCTAAATTTGGACCCTGAATGACCAGAGAGTACTGCTTGTAGCCTGCCCTGTGACCAAACAGTGTGCAGGGGCTGGAAATAAGCAGGACATGATAAGGACATAATAAGGACATGACTGTCAACCAAAATCTGTGACTTCTGCCATGCAGAGAGGTGTCCAGAGAAAATGCCATCATCTATTTGTAGAGCTGAAAATCTACCTGGAGACTCCCCACCCACAGCCCCTCTTTTGCAAGACACCATTAACTTTGTCACTGTGTGCATTGCTCTGAAAGCCCCCATAAGCTTCTCAGCTACTTGATGGGGAATAAGCCACAAGGCAATCTATCTATGGGATAGATGGGATGTTGTTCTACTCCTCCTTTGACTTTATTAAATTGGAAACTTGAAAAATAAAAGAAGAATGTTTGTTAGCTTTATATTAGCAAAGTAAAAAGTACAGTGGAAATGTTTTTTTAAAGGGAACGTTGCAAAATAACAGAGATACTATTTATCTGTGGATGATAAGGACCATAGAACCATCCTGTGGATTCAGCATCAGTGTAAAGCAGAACTACAGAGACTATCAGGCCAATATGAGGATAGGTGGAGCCTGCATGTGCTGCAGTCCTGACCTTCTTTGCTCCTGAGGGTTTTATAATCATCCTTGCTCCTGAGTACTGTGGACTGGCAAATTCTGCTCTTGGAAACAGTTCCCTTAAAAATAGTCCCAAGGGTTGGTTTTCATGCTTGCTACCAAATGCCAGTGGCTCTAACAATCCTATTGCACAATGTGTACAGTGCTAACACAGCCATTTCTTTATAACAGGGAGAAATGCCCCTAAGAGAGACATTTTCCTTTACAGTTCATAAATGGGACTCAACTTTTTGTGTTTTCTACACACACAAAATGAGGCTTTTTTGATCTCTATAGCAGATTTGTCTTTAATTTCTGGAATTAGTGGAAACTCGTGATAGTGTTTTTCAGGAGGTTAGTTTGAATAGGGGAAGATTAGAATGATTCTTTATTTCACATTAACTGCCTTTAAGATTTCTCCAAGTGAAGGGCTACCAGCCTGCTGCTCAGTGACTAATAAATTTGATTCATCCTCACTCCCCACAGGGTTATCCTCCTTCTTACTAATGTTTGACATTTTACATTTTAATTAAAATCACCCTCCAAGCAGCAAACCACTAAGAGAGTGACAGATATTCCTACTGCAACAAGATATAAGAAAAAAAGGGCAATTTGCTAACTGTATCTTCAATAGTGCCTCTCACTTATTTGCTACGTGAGCCCCTAATGTGTGTGTGTGTTAGACAAAGCAATGCCTGTCTCAACATTCAGGGTGTTTCCAGTGCCCAGAGACACTATCTTTTAATGTCTGCATTCCAGTAGGAACAACTGGGACTCAGTAACAGTGCTTGCTTGATGCTCTACAAGCATGTATGTCCTTCCCTCCTCTTGGGCTACAAGTTTGTGTTGCCTAAGAGAAAGGAGAAAGGGCAAAGAAGAGTGAAGGAATTCTAAGCTTTGAAAGAGACAAGGATGGGTGCAGGCAGAGAGACAGAGCAGTGCTGTAAATACATTGAGGAATTGTTGCCTGGCTCTATATGGAGAGACTGAGGAGGGAAAGACATTGATCCATCGTGTTAGGACCAAGCGTGAAGCCCAGAACAAACCCATCTGTTTATGAATATTATCTACCTTTGACAGAGCTCTGGTGAGACGTGTCTAGATGTTCATGACAAACCAATTTTTTTTTTTTTTTTAAACATAGCAGTGCCTGGACATGTACAATATAAAAATTCCATGTTTCCTCATGCAATCGAAGTGGCTAAGTTGTGAGAGGGAGTGACACAGCCTACACTTCACTTGTTTCTTACCCAATGCAATATCTTACTGATTATCACTGGTGTCTCTTCCTCCATCTCAAATCCAACATAAAAAATATTTTTCTCATATGTACCAAGGCTGCTTGTACTTAGAATTTGGTTTCAAATGTCTTTAGAAAAGACAGCATGCAAGAAGATCTTGCAAAATCCTGGTTACAGGCTTGTCTGGGCCTTTCTGAATTATGATATGAAACCCAAAGGAATAGCAGAGAAATGACAACCCCCTTTCATGTGATATTCTGGCTGCCCTTAGGAGATGAACAGTGGAATATGTGACTTCTGAAGAGAAATATACTGAATGAAGAAGAAGGTAGCTCAGATATATTGGTACGAATATATGGGAAAAGAGAGAAAGCTGTAAGGTAGACAGCAAGGTTTTGAGCATTCACAGCTCATTTCTCCTCCCTTTTGGAACAGAAAAGTCAGAGGAACATGATAGTTCCTCTTGAACAGCTTAAATGATCTGCATTTAAGCATTGCTCATCAAGTGGGATGAACTGGTCTCCTGTAACTCCAGGGGGACATTTGTTTTTGATTTGCTGGAATGGCTGCTAGATAAAAGAAACAAACTCTGTGTCATGTCCTCTTGGAAATAACAGCTTGGTGAATAGAATTTGCTCTAAGAAATAGTGTTTGTGTCTCCTCATGACTTGGTCCTTAGGAGGCAATTAACAAAAATTGGTCAAGGTCCCCACTTGCATCCTGATGTCTCAATTTTACATGGAGGAGGGTCTTGTGTCAGCCCTGGTAGAACCACCTTGACTTCCTGAGTGCCACTGCTGAGTGTCTTTGTGTGGTTATGATGGAGAGGATCCTGTGTTTTCAGAAGCAAGTTTCTTTGAAAACTGCAAGGGCATGCAGATGCTTTGTCAGACTTTTTGAGTGCATACACATATGTAAAAATAGGAAGCAGTCACCGTGTCTCAGGAAAATGGCTGCAATGCTGTACAAATTCTTACCCTCTGTTAGCCATTCCTCAGATATGTTGAGTCATAGGTTAGTCTACAGAGGCATGTGGAAGAAAAGATACCCAAGCTAGCTAAACGATCTGAATTTAAAGTGAACTTATTAAATTCCATTAAATCCCTGTGTAGATGTCCTTGTTCAGAATTAAGGTGTAGTAAGATAAGTCTCGTAAAGGCCGAATTAATGCTGAAGGAGAATATGTACACAGAGATTTAATGCATTTTTAACTAATCCATTTTAGCAGTTAATTCAGATTAACTGTGCTCAGTTTTCCTCTCTGGCAAAGCCCTTCAAGGGAACAAGATGTGGAAAAACACCAATCTGAGCAGTGCAATGTTTTTAGACATCCTACACTGTTGCTTACAAAGCAGATAATTGGTGCCACAGCACTCCTGTATTGCATGGCTGCATGCAGACCTACCTGTGTTGGTGCTGCAGAGGGGACAGTGGTCTTGGGAAGGACTTGGTAAGACCACCCTTGCTTCCAGTAAAGTGCTTTGAGAAAGGCTGAAGCACGCTGGCAAGGCCTTGGCTAACCTGCTGCTACAAGGAATTTTGATCATAAATGAGCTGTATCCATGCTAACAAAGTGAATACTCCTCACAATGAGTGTGGAGTCGGCTGATACCTGTCTGCCCATTGTTTGTGTGCCTGAGATGCAGGATGCAGTGTGAATCTTAATGGTTCCCCTCCTACCTGGAGTGATGTATTCTTGGGCCAAATCCCGTCTTCACTGTTTTGTGGAAACAAAGCATTGCTTAGCCCTGTGTGGTCTCTAGTTAAAAAAGTCAAAACCTGGGGTTTAAGCTTTAATATTGAATTTTAAAAAATATATTGCAAACAATAGCTTCAAAGGAAATGGGAGATTATGAATAAATAATAAGATGCATAAGTATACAGGGAAAATACAGCAGTCCATAAATATAGTTAAGAATTCAGCTATACAGTAAAAAGAAAAGGCATAAAAATGTAGATGACTAAAGCAATATGTGTGCAGAGGAATAATAATATACCGTGAATTTAAATACGTAAGTATTGGGGACTAAATTGCTTTTACTACTCTATACATTTTTTTAAAGTACCTAGAGGCCTTCAGGTATGAGTGCTAAAATAAAAATATTATTATTATGGATTTTGGGGGGCAGATGAGTTGGAACTCAAGGATGTCTCCTGTGGCTTAGCTCTACTGTATGTGGTTAAACACATTGGGCCAAATTTATCCCTGGCCTGCTATATTTACTGTTGAAAGCACTTTGGAAAAGCACATATTAAAGCTATATGTAAAAAAGCGCTGAATTTTGAGCAGACATTTAAGGCCAGGCAAAAATCAAAGACATTCTCTCAGGTCAGTTTAGTTTTGGGTGTGGGGAGCAGTTGCTCAGTCACATTGGTCCAGTGAATCTGGAACAACAGCGCGTGAAAAGATATGGTGGCAAAATAATGGCTCCACGTGGGATACGTGCTAATGCTAATCACTGGCTAGGCTATTTCTCGGTTTTTACTCATGGATTTTATCCTAATTTTTTTCACTGGTTATTATTCTGCCTCAGTGACCACCAAGGTAACTTTTCCCCCTGTTTCACAGGGAATTGGAGGCCAACTTTTTCTGCTGCACTGTGGAGTACATACAAGGAACATTTTCATAGAATTGGTTAGGCTAAAAAACACTTCTAAGACCATCAAGTCCCCCACTAAACCACATCCCTCAAGGCCACAAATACATGGCTTTTAAAGACCTCAAGGGATGGTGACTCAATTATTTATCTGGGCAGCCTGTCCCAGTGCTTGACAGCTCTTTCTGAGAACTTTTTGCCCCTAAGATTTAATCTAAAGCTCTCCTGGAACAACTTGAGGCCATTTGCTGGCATTTGTGAGATGAGACCACCCTCCACCTGGCATGCTGGGGCTCAGCATGCCCTTTGCTCAGCACTTGTGCAAGCAGCTTGTGCAGACATGCAAGTTGCTGCAGCGCAGACCTTCTCACCTGAGTGGAAGAGGATGTGGTGCCGGGGTGAGCCGTGGCACTCAAACAGCACTGCTGAGTACCCAGAGAGTCAGCTCAGGGACAGAGCTGGAAACCAGGAGTGGTCATTATGGTCACCAGGGTGGCCATAATGAAGCTATCACATAAAAACTCCTCCAAGAGGCTGAGCTTGTCCAGGGCAGGCAGCAGAGTTGGAAGAGGTCACGCTCCCAGACTTTTTGCTCCCTAGAGGAGCAGGGAACCACACATGGCCACTTTGAGGCTTTGTCCTATTTTTGTGCCCTTCATTTAAATGCTGTGCTCTGAAGAGAAGAAAGGAGGGTTCAGTCTTGTCTGCCTCTGGTTTGCATCTATGCTACATCAAGATTTTTCTGTGTGTGTCTTAAAATCTGTGCAGTGAGTTAATGGGGTGCATATATGAAGAGCTATCTGTCTTTTCTAGATGCTCTCAGATGCGTTGACATGTGATACTTGCCTTTTGCCTTTTATTTCTATTTCTGGTAGTTGAAAATATCCCACTAGTTGCCATGCAAGCAGCTTGTATCTCATATGGCTTGGGTTTGTTATCCTGCACTTTTCTTGTGGGGAGAGGCTCTTGACCTCAGTGCAGAGGTTGTGTTTTTATCGACAAAATTATTTCAATGTGCAAATGGTGTGAGGGGAAACTCAATTTTCTGGTTCCTTTAAAGCATAGGGATGACCCAAGCTAAAAGGATTGAGGTGTTTCCAGAAGCACACAGACATTTCTATAATGGCTGCTGTGCCTTCTGGGAGGTTTGAGTCCAGTGGACGATGCCCTGCTGCTCTGCTTCAGCACAAGATGCCTGCCAGAAGTCAGTCCACTCCTAGCAGTATCAAAGATGAGCTGCCACGGATTTTTAAGGCTACATGGCTACAGACTGGAGCAGGTGTGCAAATCATTCCTAGGAATAATGATTTATTTTGGTTACAAGAGTGAAAATAGACAAGGCAATTTAAGCCCCTCTCATTCTTCAAGCTGAGCAAAGCCCTTTATTACCATATCCTTTTCTTGGTCACTGTTTCCTGAACAGGGGTAAGTGAGTATGGGAAAGCAGGACTGTCTGTATTTTGACTACATAGCAATGCAATATTGTTAAAACTGTGGATCAGGCAATTGGCTCGATAAAAGTAAAAATTAACCAAAATTTCCACGCAAAACTCAGTGACACAAAAAGAGCAACTCTCCATCATCTTGGGGCCTTTGCATGCCCTCTCTCCAGTGATGCAAGCAATACCATTACTTTCTCCCAAGTGAAAGTGTTCCTAAAAGCGAGGAACAGCAGACAGAGCAAACTGTCCTGGTGACCCAGTTTGAATCCCGGCCTCATCTGCACAGTGGTGTTACAAAAAAGCAGATTCGAGTGCAAAACTGCTCCCCATGCTGAGGGCACCTCGGATGCCTCTGCTCTGCTGCTCCCAGTGATGGAGGAGCCAGGACTGGCACACTTCAGCAGGGTAGCTGACAAGGGCAGCTCAGGCCCTCTGTGCTGTGACAAGATTACAAAATCCAGGACAGAAAATAAACCCTGCAAATGGCTTTTGGGGAGTCCACTGCCTTTACAGAGGGAATCTCTGTGCAAGCTGTTTCCTGCCATCCATTGTCATGGTCATCCTCCAGTGGTACAGACATAATGAGCTCACATCTCGGTTTGATAGTCCTAACCCTTTGGTTGTTCCTGGCACTGAGATCTGTCTTTCTGCTCCCCTTTCTGTTCCACAAAAAGGCAAGTGATGTTTTGCCTGTTCCATGGGTGGGTTGTGAAGGTGTAAAGCCCTTTGGAGGAGATAAGTCCTGCAGGCATCCTATTTTGCAAAACCCTGTGCCTCACCCTGGATCTGAAACACTGAGATCTACCAGCCACTTTTCCAAGTCAGGAGCCCAAAGCGTCTGCGTGGAGTGGGACTGACACACCTTGTCACGGTGTTGGGGAGATAGATATAGCAAAGGGAGTAGAAAATATAATACCACCTCACTTTTTCTCATCTCCTTTTTTCCAGATGTTAGGTTTTGCTCCCTTCTCTGTTGCAGAGTCAATGGAGGGCAGCAGCAGCGTGCCCAGGCTGCCTCTGGGGTCACAACAGCTGCTGTGACAAAGGGGAGCATGGTGGGCTGGCTGGATCAGGGAGTGTGCTTGCAGGAGGCAGCAGAAGTTTACATTTGTGAGAGCAAAGTGAAGAAGCATGGGATTGAAGAACACTGGATGCTGCCATACAAGCACCATAGCCCCAAGTCTAATGGGTAATAGAGTCATTAATTCTGCTGATTAACTTGGCCTTGGGGTTCATGGAAATGACATCTACCTCCTTTCTTTTTTTTTCTTTTTTCTTTTTTTTTTTTTTAAGCTCAAACTGTGGAACGAGGGAGCATAAAAAAACAAGCTAATTAGAGAGAAATCAGGAGAAAAGAAGCAGGGAGAAAAGAGAAGACAGTCTGAGCATTAATGAGACTGATTTGGGAAGAGGATGTGACAAGCTCTTCAAAAGCATTATTGTCAAATGTGTCACTGTTTCATAGACGGCTACTGCTACCTTTGAGCTTCACGCTGATAGTTAATGATTTGAAACTATAAAAAGATTGAAAAGGTAAAAGAGAAAATGGCAGACTCGACTGGATTTTAATGAGAGTCCCCCCCTTCCCACTTTTCTCTTTTTCCATATGAAGCAGCCCTGGAAAGTAGAAAAAAAGTTCAGTTTCCCCCTGCCTGCTTGCTCTCTCAAGGCAAAAAATGTTTACAAAGGAGAAGGGAGAGTGCAGAGGTCCATCTGTCTCACTCTGACCACCATCCATCTTCCCTTCCTCAAACCCTCAGCTCTCCCATTCACTGTCAAGCAGTGGTGGGGTTGTGGTTGTTCAGGCAGAGGACTGACAAAAATAAGCTGAGATTGATGGAAGAGACAGCTATAGCTCTTGTTTGTTTTTTTGTGACGTGCTGAGCAGAAGCAGTCTTCACACTGTGAAATGTAACAAAGAAATCTAAAGTGATTACACAGGTTCATTTGTCAGTATCACTGCTCCAGCTATTGCTGTGTGCAACAATGAGATGACAAGGCATTTATTGCTGATGGTTGGTTATTAGCTGCATTATAGGAAACATTAGCACAGTCTAGGATACATAGACCAGGGAGACAATAGCTTTCTGGGCTCCAAACTCAGCAGGGTAGCCTTGTCATTAAATTTGGTGGCACCAATTTAATTTTTTTTTTTACAATAAATTGAAAGGAAACTTTGAAAACTAAGTCTGTAACCCTGCATTTACCTTAAGACTGATCAGTGTGCTTTCTTTGGATGCTACATTTTGTATCAGAAAAACTGTGCAGCCCAGCAGGCCAGCAAATCTAAAAGATGCAATAGAAAAGCCTTATGATATGTGGCTTTTTGGCTGATCCAATCACTACCTTCCAGGCCTGACCTCCAAAGTGCCCCTCTGCCACTGGGGTGGACCAGGTTCTTCTCAACTGAGTCACAAGCAAACCTACAAGGAGAAAAGGCTTCCCTAAACATTTGTTATGACTTTTTTCTTGCTCTTCTTATCTTTCTCAGACCTGCTCATTTTTTGCTTGTCTTGCCTGGGTCCTTTAGGATCAGATTTTGGTATCTCTCTCATCTTTGCAAATGGTCCCATAGAAGTCACTGTAAGTCATAGAATTGTGGAATGTCTTGGGTTGGAAAAGACCTTAAAGATCATCCAGTTCCAATGTCCCCTTCAGGGGTAGGGACAGCTTCCACTAGACCAGATTGCTCAGAGCCCCATCCTGGCTTTAAACAGCTGGCCTTAAATACTTTCAGGGATGGGGCATCCACAACTTCTCTGGGAAATCTTTTCCAGTGCCTCATAACCCTAACAGTAAAGAATTTCTTCCTAGTATCTCATCTAAACCTGCTCGTTGTTTGAATCCATTTTCCCTTTTCCTGTCACTACCTGCCCTTGTCCAAAGTCTCTCTCCATCTTTCACGTAGGCTCCCTAGGTACTGCAAACCCACAATTAGTTCATCCTGAAGCCATCTCTTCTCCAGGCTGAAAAATCTGAATTCTCTCAGGCTTTCCTCACAGGAAAGGTGCTTCACCCCTCTGATTATTTTGGTGTCAGTCACCTGGACCCGCTCCAGCAGGTCCATGTCCTTCCTGTGCTGGGGACCCCAGAGCTGGATGCAGCACTGCAGGTGGGGTCTAACCAGAGAAAAAAAAGTCTTTGACAGGGAGGGCTGAGGATGGAAAGTGAAGATTTGGCATGCATGGGACGTGACTGGATGTCTGCCATGTTTATTAAGCCATAAAAGGATATGCCTGTTCTGTGGCAAAAGCTGTGTTTGCACAGCGGTGCGAAGCCAGCCCTCGGTTCTGGGGTGAAGCGCCTATTTTTTGTAGCCTTTCAGTGCTGAGTTTTGCAGTAAATCTAAAAATTCTGCTGGTGGCTTGTTCTTTTCAAAGAAGGTTTTTTATTATATAATTCATTTTCTTATTAACTCAGTCAGTGAGTAATATATTCCCTGTTCCATTTTTTCTGACACTCAGCTTCAGTTTATTTTATGCTACCATCAGATTTCCAGAATGCCCCAGATTTTGGCACTGACAGCACTTAAATAAACTGAAACAGTTGTCCTGGGAAAGTTGGAGGTTTTGACAGCTGCATGAGGGATCATGGGACTTCAGCCCATAAAATACCAATGTAAGGGGAATTACAATGTTTTAAAAACCACTATCACTTGATAACATTGTAAATAGCAACAGGAACTGTATTTGAACAGATTCAGGCCGAACCTAAGTATCTTTGAATGTAAAAATGAAATCTTGCTGGAATATCTTCATCATCAGATTTGTGTGAATCAGATGTGGCTTTCTTTTTTCATGGTATGAAATTTATCTTATTCTGTGTCCTATATACTGTCTGCCCAGCAGTGAATTTAATCTAAACTGTTTGTTCTGAATTCATTGATCAGAGAAGTAACCTGAAAAGATTCTGCCAGACTCAAACCCTTAAGATTCATAAGTCAGGTTGTAAATTTTGTAGCATTTTTGAGGTTAAAAAGTGATAACTTTTTTCCTAAACTGCATTTACCAAATGTGTGTGAGAAAATTAGTACTGTCAGGTCTCTTACATTTACTGAGCAAGGTAATTTTTCCCCTCACTGGACGCACTTTGTGTCACATCATCTGTCTCTGGCCAGCAATTACTTTTGCCTTGAACTACCCAAACAATACTGTTTCCTGAAATTTTGGCATCACTGTGCCATTCTTTCGTTATTTCTGCTCTTGTGTTAATTTTGTCCTTACTTCCAACTTCCTGCTGAAATCCTGTGATTTCAGTGAAATCTGAAAATATAGGAAGCTGATGGCACTGTAAATTGGTTTCAATTAAAGAATGTGTTCCTGCTGAGCTGGGATACCTTGAAACAAATATCTCTTGCAAGATGGATAGATAGCAACACCTGTGATCCAGCTTTCAAATGAGGAAATTTTGTTAAAAAGCCAGAGCAAATAATTTAATTCAACAATAAAAATATTAAATACCAACAACAACGATAGTAATAATAATAGTAATAATAATATGTAACTCCAGACACGAGAGGGTTTGAAAGGATAGCCAATAGGTCTAAATCTATGGTGGCAATTCAGAATCAAATAAGAATAAAATATCTTTTGAGGCCATAAAGCTTGAAACTTGTTACAGAAGAGACATCTAAACTCTCAGAAAAGAAAGCAATCTCTATTTGAGAGCACACAGGCATTTCTGACGAGTAGGGTCTGATGAGTCAGCATTTCAGCTACTGAGTTAATGCAGCATTTGGCAGCTAAGCTAGAAAAAAAAGAGTATAAAAAAGCCCTTTGGCATGAACTTTGCTTCTGAGATATATGCAGTGAGTGTATCTCTGAGAAGTGGGAAGGTTTTTGAAGTTATAACAGAGGCTGTTTTAATTTGGGGCAGGCTCATTAAGGAACATGGTTTAAAAACATAGATTTTGTTCCCTCTGGCTGTATGCTGTGCTTCACACACTAAACTTGGCAAAGACAAAATACAATTCAAGAGAAGGTATCTGTATAGTAAGATAAAACGCCTCAAAGGCTGCCTGCTTTGTGGCTGGCTCAGATCAGATAAGGGCTGCATCTATCATACCCTCCTCGTGGTGTAAACCAGAGCTAGAGGTATTAAGGGGTATGGTAAGATGATGTGTCAAAATTTAATTTAAATCCTTCTGCAGTCAAAAAGGCCAAATCTTACAAAACATTAGATGTTTAGCAGGAGTTGGTGCCAATGGAGTTTTGTTGCCTGAAAGGGAAATGGTGGAAAATGACACAAAGAAGCAGTTAGCAGCCCTGCGTGTTGGTCCCACCTATTGTCACAGCTGTTTCACTCAGGCACAGGCACACCTTGGTCTTGGTAAAGGCTGAGCTGTGTTTCTGCTCTCCCGTCTCACAGTTTCCACAGGGAATGTTAGGGCTGGCTTTCAATATACAACTTATGGAGGAAGGGCAATGTCTGCTTTTCAGCTGAGACTGAAATGTTAGACTAAAACTTAGACTTCAGGTCCGCTAGAATTTGTACACGAGAGAGCAGCAAGTAACTGATGACACACTTATAAGAAATGGATTAAAAAAAAAAGTAAATAGTTCTTTCCCCTGGAGGATGCTAAACTTTCAGAGTATTGACCAGCTATCCATTACAAATGATACACAGGTATTTCAGACAAAGGATTTTATTGTTACAATTAATCATTATTTGTGTCATGACCGAGCCTCTGAAGGCCTAGTGAAACCAGATCACTGATGAACCAGGCCCAACAAATACTAAGAATTCATAGCTTAAATGCACAAGAGAGCCATGAGAAAGAGCTGTCTTATGAAAGCAGCACAGTGAGCTGCTGTGGAGAGAACACCCAGCCTGAAAACTGCAGCCGAGTGCTTGTGGCAGCCCCTTAGCCCCTGAGCTAAGCCTTGATGAGGCTGCAGGACCCAGGTTAACTTCTCTGCCCAGCACTGGGCTGGGAAGCATGGTTGAGTGGCTTGGAGGTGGCACAGCAGCCTTTAGCTTGGTGCTGTGTGTCTTTGTGCACCCATAGCACATCCACACCTGCAGGGATCCCTCCTTCCCCCGAGCTGTGTTTGCCTTCCTGGGTGCGTGTGCAAAAAACACTAGTGGAGGAAAATCAAAGTAATGAACAAAGATTCAGAGCTGACCCGGAATATTTGTGGCTGGTAGATTAAAACAAAGCTCATTGAAGCAGAGTTGCTCAGGATGACCCTTGGAATTTCACTTTTAAAGGTCAGATGGTTAAAAACACTGCTTTGCTGCTTGTAGGAAGGAGAATATAGCTGTAAGGTCACTTTGTTTTCACATTCTGAGAAATGTTACCTCCACCCTTCACAGGGAATGTAAATCAAGTAAAAAAACACCCAGCAGGGTTATCAGGGTAACACTAAATCAACACCAGCTGCAGCTGCTAGGGGTGAATGTAAAATTTACAGTGAAGCATATGTCTATTGCTACTGAGTGATTAGCAGTATTTTCAATTGAAACATGCAAAGACCAAGATGATTTTTATTTTAGTGGTCTAAATAAAAGCAAACGTAGAGGCCAAACTAATCCAGTTTTTTAATTTGGCGTTCGTGGTGTCTCTAAATCAGGACCATATTGCAAGCTGGAAGAGAATAGGGAGGAGGGCAAACTTTCCTTTCAGCAGTTTTAAAAAAACTGCTGACTAAAATCTGCATCTATCATCTTGTTATTGAAAAGTATAAGTAAAAGGTGAGAGAAAATTGTGTCTGATATGGGATGTTTAGTTGACAGACAGCTCATTGTAACAGATGTGGCTCCTTTTAAATAGCACCGTAAATGAGATCCCAGAAAGACAAGGACAAAGGCTAGGAGAGAGCACTTAGTCTAATTAGACAGAGAAATCCATTTCCGTTTTAACTGAATGCTTCTCTGAATGTGCAGAGATTTCCAAGTTATGAAGCACAAGCAAAGGATGGAGGCTACAGCTATCAGTTCATAATCTGCAAGGCATGGAATAATAATGGTCCTCATTTTTCAAGCACTGATCTTCAGTACTTTGTTAAACCTGCACATCAACTCCTCACTAAAGCACCTGCAGATTAATGGCATGGCTAGAAAGCTTTTCATCTGCTGTGTATGTGGGGAGAAATTGTAAAGAAAGCTGAGAATGGCCTTAAAATTTGTTCTGTAAAAAAAATAAACAACAAACCCATGAAGGAAAGGACTGGTAGTGCAGATTTTTACTTATGCCAAACTTACAGGGTAAATAAAAATTAAGACACAGAAAAAAAGACACAGAAATGGTACTATGGTTTCTATAGCAATCAGCACTCCAGACTTTGCCATGCCTTTCTGTGTGTGCTTTATGCTTGCCACAAGATATTTAAGGCAGGACCCCTCTCACCCGACTTCAGCTCTTTCACTGCCAATCATTCATAAACTAACCGTCCTTATAAATGTACAGGAACCAAAGTTTCCCAGCATCCTTCTACAATTAACTTTGGGAGAGAGAGGCATTTCCAAAGTTTGTTTTCTCTAGTCCAGGGCATGTATCTGAGTCTGGCACCTCTAGAGGGTAAATCTGTCAACCTATTGCCCTGTACTGACTGTAGAGGACAAATGTTTCAGGTTAGCAGATGTGCTTCTAGACAGAGAGTTAGGTTGAGCTTTTATGAGTGATTTTGCACTTGTCTCCAGAAAATGCTGAAAAATTTTCAACAGAGGTCCGTACATTTGTTTAGTTTTGATCTTTCTCTGTTCTACCCAACGAGAAAGGGGAGGAATCCAGAAAGGGAATCTCAAGGAAATGGAGAACATGACTAATTTTTGTTGACTGTTTTTGAACTAAGCAGGCAGCCAAAATGTAGTGCCTTGGACATTATGTGGAATAACCAGGTATCCAGTCGAGTACTTTTGACGCAACATTTATGTTTTTCTAAATAAGTAATTCTGCTTTCTTGGAATCCGGGGATCAAATTAATGGAAAATGTTTCTCAGCCCTCACCTCTATACCTCTTCTGCTAGCATTTCCCTGACCTCCTTGAGAGGCTTTATTTGCAGTCCTGTTACAATGCTTATGCAAATCTTGGTTTTGCCAGTGGTTTAGGATATGTTTTTCTGCTCCCCACCAATAAATAGGATGTGCTAACAAGGCAGTAGCAGTGAAGACAGAACGATGTGGTTTTCAGAGAGCCAGGGGAACCCAAGGTCTGTGGGTTATCTTTAGTCTGGCTGCTGTCATATATTAAAGCCTGAGCTGCAGTGCGTTTTCACTGCTCTTGCCCATGCTAGGTGCATTGACCAGGAGGGATATGCTAACATTAGTGAAAGACTAACTAAAAGTCTGGCAAGAGAGTGAAGGGAGGAGAAATAGAAAGTAATTGTTTTCTCCAAGGGAAAGAGCCTGAACCTCCTTTTCCAGAGCCAGCTCCTCTTTAAAAGAGTAGGAGTGGGAGCAGGGAATGATGAGCCCTGCTCCTTCCTACGTCTCCAAATATAGGAAGAATGTCTAGGATAGAAACATCATTTTAGGAAGGATCTGGTACTTCTGAGATGTGCTCCTTGCATGTAAAGAACATTTCATTAATTTAAAGGGAAAAGCAAAACCTCTTGCCAGAACAGCAGCTTTCTAGATGGTCTGAGCAATAGTGCAGTGTCTTAGTAACATATAAGCCAAACAAATAATGTTTTTTTGAGAGTAAGATCTGCCAGACTCTTGCCAGTGGTGTTTAACAGGCAAATTGCTTAACAATTACAGGATGGGTTCTGCAACTGGGATCTGTGCAGGTGCAGGCTCCTGGTTATAGGCCAGGCAGATTTTGCAATGCCACTGGCTAAAATTATTTTTTAAAGGAAAATATGATGAAACTGCATTTGTTTCCGTGTGTGTGTGTACCCATAAGTTTATATACACACACCTTTTCGTGTGTGTGGGCATGTGTGAACACAGATACATGTGTCTTTGAACTGTACATTGGCAGTATTTGGAGCAGCATAAAAATCTTGCCAGCATTTCTGGTGATGAATTAACCCCAGTGGACTGAGTTTAGTTTGATGACTCTGAAACAAAACAGAGTCATCCTCAGCCCTGAAGATTAGTAGCACATAAAATGATGAAATAATGGATGTTAGAAACTCAGCAACGTTGTTTTGTGTTTTCAAATGGCATGGGATAACATGGGCACAAAAGTGTGTTGCAAGCACAAGCTGGGCATGGGTCAAGATACCAATCTCAGCTGGATTTCTCCATGAATGTGGTTGGGTAGTAGAGCACACAGGGCAATATTTTCCAGACTTAGCAGCTTTCCTTTGCTTGCAAAGCTACAGAATATGAAATGCACAGAGTTATTTATCTGATTTTGATCAGAGACAGCCTTAAGTGAGATACTAAGAGAATTAGCTGTGGAATAGATTTTGGTGACAGATGTCCTGTGCTCTGCTGTTATGTAAAAAGCTACCTTACCTTCTCTGTCAGCTGCGATAACTGGCTATAATTAGAAGAAGTAATATCTGTCAAATAATTGGTTATGCACATTTTGATTAATTTCCTGAGACAATTCTACTCCTGGGCCACTTCTCAATCTCCCTGTGATTTTTAATATTCTCATTTGGGGAGAACTTTCAGTTAATTAGACTCCAAAATCTTGCAAACAGCTCTGTAAACATATGCGGTAAGATTTATTTCTTTATATTTGTGAGATCCTGGTATAAGTATTGCATGAGTATATATAGTATTCATATATATAATATATAAGCAATGCATGGTAATCTTAAAAAAGTCCTCTAAGTTATATAGCACATTGCTACTGAAAACGGAAAAGAAAAATTGTGGTAGAGAATTTTTCTTGAAAATGGAATTATTTTATGAAGAAGGGCTGTAACAGTCTAGCAGTGCTGTAAGCTTGCTGTGCTGGTTGGTCATGCTTCAACCAGTTAAGATTGTGAAAGATGTTTTTGGTGAGATTAAACGTTTTGAAATGTGAGGTTTGTTCATCCCATTGTGGATTTATTATATATATTTAACTTTCTTAGAAAAGGAGTTAACCTGAAGACTTCTTAGAATCTTGAATTTGGTATATCTGTCAGACAGTGATGATTAATTAACCTCTTCAAAGTGTAAAATCAAAACAAGCAAGGGGAGAACACACGCGTTAAGTAAAGGTGTTGTCCCAGGCACGGGACCAGCAGAAAGACAGGGAAAAGGCGTGGAGAAAACCAAGGAAATCAGTTCCCAGTCTCTCGTAGGGCTACTGCTTCGATAGCATCTGTGTGTGCTGCATTGGCAGGCGCGCTGCCCGAGGGGCTGCAGTCATCTCCAGCGGATGGATCCACAGGTGTTGGAGCGCCAGGCTGGCTCGGGATGTGTGCCAGGCACCCCGTGCCTTGCTGGGCTGTGCTGCCCCAGGCTCTGCTTGGGCAGGGGAGCAGCAGCAGCTGCAGTGCCATTCCCGGCCCTCCCGCCAGCAACAGGCACCGGCACGCTGGGATGGCGCTAGCCTAGGGAGCCTCCCAGCTCAGGGAAGGGTTTAGGACGGAGAGGCGCTTTTCTGTGGCTTTGTGTAGATAAGAAACCATTAGACATCCAGTACTTCTCTGGAATAAGGGTAACTGGAGAAAGAGCAGGGGTTTTTATCTTTTTCTTTCAGCATTCCCTTTTGGGCACACAGCAGAAACTGCAACCTACCCTAAATGTGCTGTCATATTCAAGCAATAGTGCAGTATATTCATGGAGCACATGCTGTCGATTATCTCTCCTTACAAAAATTTGGAATGAGATCCACCTGCATTTTGGTAAAGATGCAGGTCAAGCATCTCAAGCATTTGATCAAGGCTCACACTGAATTCTTGGGCCTTTTGAAACACATGGGAGGTGTTTACTGATTTGAAAGGGACCAAGATTTTTCCATAATGTGGTGTAAAAAGACTTTGATCTCACCATTAGATATTAAGCCTCTTCTCAATCCAATCTCTGCTTATTTTCTATGTGAATTCATCCTTCTATATGGAGAAGGCAGAGTTTTTACTTCAGAGCTGACCTGGAGATGGAGTCACTGTGACCAAATCTTGCTGGGTATAGGGATTTCCCTGCTGACCTGCATGTTGCTCAGGAGATGGAGCCTGCAGAGGAACACTGGGATTGACTTAGAGGGCAAGGCAGGTGAGGCTAAGCCTCCTTTGTTCTTCCTGAGGTGATGAGCAGGGTGCACACCTGTGCACAGGAGGGAACTGCACCAGGATGCTCCCTCCATGGACTGCCTCCCAGGTGGAAGATGTGGCAGGCATTGCACTCAACCGTGCTCTTTCTAGCTCCGTCTTGCTTTGGGGAGTGTAGATCTGTGGTGTTGCATTTTTTAGGCACTTTTCAGTACTGGAGGTAGAGCACCAAGGGTGAAATACATCCCACCTTGCACTTCTAGACCCTTTGGTGAGACCAGTCCGTGTGAGTGTGAAGAAAATGGACTGACTAGACAGTGCCTCCTGCTGTGCTGTGATAGATAGTGCCATGAAGTGGATGTGATGTGGTTATTAGGCTGTGATTCAGTTCATACTGAGAGGTATCGATTGGTGTTGGTTCAGCGCTTGCTACGTATTTTATCAATTGACCTTTGTGATTGTATTCCTGCTCTGCTTCTTTTACTTCTAATTCTCTTTGCCTCCAGTTTCTGTAACTCCTAATCTTCCTGTGTTTGATTTCTAATGGTATTTCTTTAGTCTTCTGTTAGAGGAAAGCTTTTCTAGTGAAGCTATATTTTCCTTCCTTTACTTCCTTTCCCTTTGTTTGCTTTTTAAATTTTTTTTCAAGAAATCCACCTGCTCTTCTTGATACATCAATTCCATTAAGAGATTCAGCTTCTAAAATATTTTGCCCTCAGCAGAAGAAAGAAGCATAAATGCAGGTGTTTTGCAAAAAAGCTCAGGGGTACAGAAACTGGTTTAATAGCAGATCTTGTCAAATAGGATTTACAGAACCCGATAACATAATAGAGTTCGATAACATAATGCCTTCGTGAACAGTTCTCCTGGCCATCTGTGGAGCTGCATGGTTACACCAGCTGAAGATCTGGTAGCCTATTTCCAAGATGTTGTTTGTAAATAGGCACTGAAAACCTGAAAGAATAATTGTAGCTAAGTGCATTTAGCTGGGTGCAATTCACTGCGGGTATTAATTTTGGACTTTCACTGAAAGCAAGGAAGACAATGTTGTCTGCTGGGTTGTTTTAGCACTGGCTGGTACTAAAACAAGGTAGGGAGCTAAAATATCTTCCTAGATGTATGCAGCTGCCTGTATAGCAAAATCAGGGTTGAAGCAAAAATGTTTCTTACTTACAGCAGTGCTCAAAACAAGGAATGCGCTACCTGTGTGTCACAGACCTTTAACATACTAATCTACCACATCAAATAGACTCAGGTTGTAAGAAATGCATCACAAGAAAAAAAAAGCAAGTTTGTACCAGTCAAAGAAGTAAAAGATAATACACTCTTAAGCCACAATGTGCACAAAATTTACCTTCAGTAAGGGGATGCAGAGCATCAGAAAGAAGAACACAGAATTTTCAAACCTTTTTTTAGTTGCAAGAGATATAAAATGTCCAGTAGTAAGTATGAATCCCCACAGATATCAATTAGGATAATTTAAAGATCTCAGATTTATATTCCTGGCTGAAATTCAGAGTTATCAATTAGAAAATGCTTTCTTAGAATCTTATTACAGCCTTTGTGTAGGAGGAAATTTGAAACTCACAGCCCAGAAGAGTGGTGGTTGATAGCAAAAGGGGGGAAGGAATGTCAAAATATGTATTATGGAACTGTGATAAAGTGCCATCTTTTTAGAAATCTCGCCTTGTGAATAGTGCACAAGTGCCTGTTCTCCATCCATTTTCATCCAATGCTCTCTTTAATGACCTGGATCATGGGAGGCTTAGCAAGCCTGAAGCGAAAACAAATCCGAGAAAGACTGAAAACACAACAGGGAAAGAGTTAGAATTAAAAGCAATTCTGAAAAACTGAAGATTTTTCCTAAATATAAGAGGGAATTCTATAGTGCCTGGTGCAAGGTAGGGGGCAACAAAAAATTATTAATTAAATAAGAGATGAGAAACTCTTGGTTTCTTCCAGGAAGGATCTCAGAGCAATGCTGGCTTACAAGACAAGCAGATGTGAACAATGTCAGGCTGCTGTGAGGAGGAGAAAGTCCACCCTGTGACATGTAAACAACAAAGACATGGAATGATGCTTCCACTGCTAAAGCTATTTCATATCCAGTGTCTGGCACTGTGCTTCATGAAAGCCATTGATCACTTGGAGAGGATGCAGGGAAGATTAAGTTATTCAAAAAACGTGATCTAAACACATAGCCTGAGAAGAAAAGAGGGCAAAGATTTGGGTTACTTACTCTAAAGGACAGCAGATTGATGGAGGAAATGGGATGGGATAACAGTTTTCAAGTGGAAAGAGTGTTTTTCCGAGCAGGGGAGACAAGCAATCACTAGGAATGGCATTGAGATACAGCTTGTCCTACCCTGAGACACCTCAAGGTGTTTTCCACCACTGCCTACTGTGATTCCACAATGTCTGTACTGGTGAAAGCTGCAGGAATGATGCCACATTTACAGAAAGCATGAGACAGTCAGAGGATAAACTAGTCATGCAACACCATGTCTGTGTTGATGCTCATGAGAGTTTTTCCACTGACAACCAGCAAGTACAGCACCCCAACATTTAACTTAGAATTGTAGAACTGCACTGTAGTGCTGTGCTTTGTGATGATTGAAAAACAAAATAAATTATGCCACCACAAGGATGCCCTTTCTGGAGATTCCCAGAGCTTTCTTGCACACACAATAGTCTTGCACTTTTCTGAGGAGCCTTTGCTGTAGTGCTGCTTTTCCTCTCAGTCTCTCTGGGTGGATAAAAATATTTGTTCTGCACATCATCCACGTTACCTGCCACTGGTCTTTTGGTAGATGTTGTGGTGCCAATAGAAAGAAGTGTTTTAGATAGTGGGGTATGTACTGGGAAACAAGCATTGCTAATGACACTCCTATGGAAACAGGCAGCTTGGATGCATTTTGAAAAGATAGGGGAATTCAGTTTCATGGACATAGGCTGTTCTCTGCCAGCTGATCTTCCTCCCCCAGGATGGTCCTGGTAATCCTACTTTTACTAGTATGGACAGAACCTCTCTTGTCAGCAAATTCCTCTAAAGCATTAGCTGCTATTGAAGAGAAATTTGCCATGAGAGCAGTGATTCTCCAAACTCAGTCCAACAATCAACATGACTTCACTTAAAGAAAGGTAGTCCTGAAGAGATTCTCTCTGGTTCCCAGAACAATACATGGTGATACCCAAGCTACACCAGATTCAACAGCAACTTTCCAACCTGTATGGCTGTTCTCACACTATTTGACCCAGATGAAGCCAAAAACTAGCAGACAAAAGAAGATGAAGACCCTTTTGTCTAAGCTCTGAATGCACTGTGTCTGGTCTTCATCTCAACATGGCACGGGGGGAATTCAAAGTGCCTTTTCAAGCCTGTCTCTCCATCTTGTACTAATACTAGAAGGAAAAAACCACATGCATTTTAGAAATTGCCTCTCACTCAATCTGGTAGTTTTTGAGTGTGTTTGTGAAACCACTTCACAATTACACTTAAACAAAAAGATAAAAAATTCCTTCTTCAATAGTGCCTGAACAAATTGGCCTGTCTGATATTGTTACAGTATGAGGGCATACAGTGAGAGAAGTATTTTCATGAACAAATCACTTACCAGGAAAAATGCTCAATTTTCTTAAAACTATCATAATTCATAAATGATATATATATTTTTTTTGTTATTTCCCAGTGCATTAGAAACAAGCTAGCCATTGCCATTAACATCTTTGAGATTTTGAAGTAGACTGTAATGGTCATCCTAAGGATTTCTTCTAACTTTTTTAAAAATTTGTTTTAATACACTTCATTTTTTGAAAAAATTTTCACACTTTTGTTATCTTGTAGTGTCATGTAACTACAAATGTTTGACCAGTTTTGGAGCCCAACCCAAATGTTTTCTCAGTTTAGACCTTTGTGTGTCTCAATGATATAAAAATTAAATTTGGAAATATGGTGAAGACTTAGGATGACTCCTAGCAAATCTGATGTTATTAAATATGAAGAATGATGTTGAATATATGTACCTTGGTGTTCCTTTGGGATCCTTTGCCTCCCAAATTTTGCAGCTCAGCTTTTTTGCTACCCCACAAGCTGCAGGGCTTCCCTGAGGGAGCCAGAAAGATGCATTTGGTTTGAATACACCCTGTAAGAGCCAAAAAGTCCAGAGAGTCTCTGGAGGTGCAGGATAGCTGAAGAGGGAGAGGCCAGGGAGACTGATGTCTGAGAGAGTATCTTTTAGGAGTGTTGTGAGGCAAACAGAGAAAATCTGTAAGATGATATTTTGAAGGAAATTTGTGTGGACCAGGGAGATAGAACAGCTCCTGAGAGAGAAGGAAGAATGAAAGATGCAGGAAAAGCATTTTCCAGTGCAAGGGGAAAAGGAGGATGTTGGGGTAAGAGAAAAGTAACCTCAATGGCTTTATTTTTGGGGCATTAATCTTGGAGCTGGAGTCTCATGATATTTTAAGTAAGTTGTTTTGAAATAGTTTATTGTTGCAAAATTGCTTCTATTCAGCTTGAAAATCAGGGATAGTAGATAGCCAAAGACCATTTCTATCAACTGTCATGTTTGATCACTGGCCACCCGAGTAGTGAAAAGTAAATGAGAGAAATTCTACATCTTTTTACTTTTTAAACATTTTTTTTATTCCCAAGAGCCAAAAATGGCAGAAAAGTATATGCCTTCAGTCTAAAAAACTGAGGGAAAGTTCCCAAGGGCAAGCTGTGGAGTGACTCCAGGAATGACCACATTGTTTTCATTGCTGGATGAGGAGACAAAGCAGCCTGTAATGGTACAGCCCAGCAGAGCTGTGCTCCATTCTTTGAGCCCCCCACAGCACCTCCCCACACCAGCAGCTGATAACCTCAAGGACTCATGCATCAAGGATTGGGTTTTGCTCTTTTTTTTAAATGAACCTTTTGAGCATTGATAAATTTTATTCAGTCTTCTTCAATGTGAACAGAGTGTGAAATTCTACATTGCTGCACAGTGGAAAGGGAACAGCACTGTCTTGTAATGTACTTATTTGTCTCCATGAGGGATTGCTGCCAAGCTTCTGTGAATACACTTTTTTTGGCTGCCCTTAAATGAGCAAGAATGCCGAAAATTTATTCCCACAACACTCAAAACTTTTTTCTGGTCTTTTCTGACATTAAAACACACACATAGAAACATTATACACATGTGCAAAACTTTACCAGAATTAAAAAGCACTCTTTTTTTTTTTTTTAATGATCACAGCATCTTCTTTCCTAAATCCTCAGAAAACACATGGAGATAGCTAAATTATAAGTTTATTCAAGTGCTTGGGATTTTTTATATCTCTGTAACGTTAAAATTGTTGCCATTCTGACAGACAAAAATCAAACATGAGAAATATGATGTGTATCCTCTGCAGCTTTATTAAGACTATTTCTCATATGGAGGAAAAAAGAAGAAGGGAGAATGGTTATGTCCAACATTTAAAAAGTAGGCAAAAGTTCACATTCCATAGCTGCAGTAGTTTTTTATTAAAAGAAAAGCAAATAAAAATGACTGATTAAATGTTCCTTGCATCTTTATAAATCTGCTGCTCTCCAAAGAAGGCCAGGCACTTGCTTGAAGTGTGTACACATGAATAAGTGAGTGTGTGCATGTTATATCTATTTCTATGAGCAGGGCATATTTCCAGCAAAGGCAGGTAGTAGAAATGATGAGTACAAGATGGGAAAAGGTTTTGGTGATGAATGATCAAATTTTCAGAAACATCTCACCTCATTTGATTTGTTCATAAAATCCATTACAAGAATAAATAGCATTTTCCTACCTCAGGCATTCTGTGGTTTTTGGTCACAGGATGATGGTTTTCTGCTGTATCTGAAGTTGGAGGTTTGATGGTTTTTTGTTAAATAGTATGTCATCAGAAAAAAATACCTGCATTTTTTTTTGAAAAAACATTGTGGCATTGGGAAGGCGACAGCATCATCAAACAGTCAGCAGTGTGTAGGTAAGGAATTTGTATGAAGAACTTTCTAGCTAGAGCAATCTATTTAATAGCCAGGACTGGAAGAACGAGGGTGAAAGAGCCAGAGGAATGATTGTAATGATATAAATGTTTCTCCTATCATTTTTCTTCCTCTGAAAACAAGAGCTTCTTGAATAGCCAGCACTGTCCATTTCCATCAGCTTTGGTGGGGTGGAGGTGGAAGCTTGGACCCACAACCAGGAAAAATTCCTGAGGCTTGCAGAATCAAAATCAATGTGCAGTTTCCTGCAAATATTTCTTTACAGTTTAATTCCAGAAAGTGTTGTTTGCTGCTACTACTGTTATTGGCTATTCCTTTTTCAGTAGCATTCATCCCTCATGAAGCAATAAAGAAAACATGTTTTTATTCTCTTTGCTAGCCTCCAATGGAAAGTGCTTTTGAGAGTCAACCTTTCTGCGTGGGCTTGTGGGGCATTTAGTGAGGTTTTGTCCTTGCATATAGCATATGATTGAATGTAGCAGCACTTCTGGGTTCCTGAGCCTGGGGACAGGTTTCTTTAGGATGAAACTAGTTCACATTAGTCCCTGCAAGGAAAACCCAGGCCCAGTGAGAGCAGAGTACACCACGACCCCTTAGGAGCCCCTGCCTGTGTGGCAAATAGATAAGCAGGTAATGTAGGTGCAACCATAGTGAATGACATTTGCATTTATGGCAAATGTTAATGATTAAGCTACAGAGACTCACAAATAATTAGGCTTGTTAATGTATGTAAGGGTTTACAAAGCTAGGAGCCATTATCAGAGGCTAAAATAAAGTTTTTATGATATTGCAGTAGGGATGTTTTTGTGGCTCTTACATCACTCAGGTGCTATGGCTTTTCCTTCTCAGTCTTAGCAAAAATAGCAATTAGTAAGCTTTCCAGAGCTCTGACATGAGAGTTTTCATGCAGCACAGGTGGTACATAGCTTCCTGCAAAATCCTTAGAAAGTCATGCTTGTGTGCTTCTCCCCCTCCCAGAGTGTCTTAGGCTGCAATATAGGATGTGACCAAAAGTATATATTCTATCACCATTTGTTAAAACCAGGTGGGGCAGTGATCCTTATCTCCGTGGAAGATATTCTCTGCTAATGGGCCATCTGTTAAGACCAGGTGGGACAGTGTTCTTTAACTTTTCCACAACCCATCCTTCCTCCAGGGAGATATCTTCTGTTAATGGGCCATTGAGTCCCACTGCATGACTGATAAAATTACATCATCCCACTGGGAGATGCTCCAGCCAGGGGGAGGAGCCAAGCCTTTCCTACCTAGATAAAATCTGAGATTTGGAACACTAAAGCAGCCTTTTTTTCACTGGATTCCAGAAGAAAATGGGACCTTTCCACATCATCACTGGACCTTAGGAGGAAACCTGCACCCTTCGACAGGAGCACTGCTTCAACTGAACCACATCTGTCATCCAGGAGGACTGCAGCCACCATTTAATCAGACTGCTACCAACACCCTGACTGACGAGGTATCAGATTGTATTCTGACTGTCAGTGTTTTGGGTTTGTTCTCTGTAATACTGTATTTCTATTTTAATTTTCCTAGTAAAGAACTGTTATTCCCATATCTTTGCCTGAAAGCTCCTTAATTTCAAAATTATAATGATTTGGAGGAAGGGAGTTTACATTCTCCATTTCAAAGAGAGGCTCCTGCCTTTCTTAGAAAACACCTGTCTTTCAAACCAAGGAACATGGCCAACAGGAAAAGGGGAATTCTCAGCCCTGCTCTATCCATAGATACTCAGAGACGCTCTCTGCCATGCTGTGGTTCAGAGGGTGTCCCTGCAGATGGTGCAGCATCCTGTCTGACAGTGTGCCACTTGGGGTCATGTTAGAGTTCAGATTATCTCCCATCTGAGATTGCACCATGGGCAATAGGCAGGGGCCAGACTCTGCCTCCCTCCCACGAGAATTTTGCAGAAATCTCTCAAAGATAACATGTCCCTTGCAAAGATAACATGTCCCGTGACTTGTGCCTGCTGCTTGAAACCATGTTGTGGATGCAAACCTGTCTCCCCCTCTGGATACTTATGGTGGTGTGTCCCTGAAATGGTGAGCACGCTCTCTAGCACACTGCACCCCATATCTCAGCTCTGAACTCTGTATTTCTGCTCCCCATTAGGTGTACTGAACTTTTTGCAGTGCTTACATTGCTGGAGGATTGTGTGTGCTGGTCCAGAATGGGAAACTTTCTTTGCCTGGCAAACTCTTGTGGCACCAAGGGTTTGTTCCCCCAGCAGACTGGATGTTTTGCTGCTGATACTGATCACCCTCTGCTCCCTTGGCAAGCATAGGATAGCCCTCCCAATATTTGATGATCAACTCCTCTGCCTTATGTACATTAAATATTCTTCTACAATCTCACCGTGTCTTCATATTCTTGTCTGCTTTAAAACAAAATTATCTTCTGATTGTTTTCCAATTTGCAGTGAAGCATTGTTCTAAACCTTTTCCACTTACAGGTTTCCAGAGAGTTTAATCTCTATTGTGAGTTTTACTGCTTCATTATCTTTGTAGGTACTTGTTTAATTCTTCTGATGACTAAAACCATATGCTATGTGGTTGTCACTGAGATGGGGAGTCTGAGAGAGGTTAAAAGTGCATGTTAAAAATACAATTTTTCACAGGTTGCATTGGGAAAAACACTATTGATCTTCTGTCGGCCATTTGGGCTTTTTATGTGTAGTTCTGTTTAAAATGCCTTCAAGGAAGTCCTTTGAGAATGAAATTTTAGGTCATGACAGACAGAAAGGCTGAGAACTCAAAAAATTAAAATCCTTTGTTTTTTACAAGTGCAGCACGTCTCTTGCACCAGGCTGGTAGCAATGTAGATTTCCATCCACCCTCCCATCGAGGTACTGAACTGGAAGGAACTGTGCACTACTCAGGGGACATCGTGCCAAAGGTGGGTCAAGCCCTGTCCTCTGTGGTGAGCCTGCAAGAAGGAGCAGTGGGGGGGACTGGTCAGGCAGGACTGGGCTGCAGGATCAAGTTATTCAGTAGCCTGAACCATCCAGTTTATTTGGAGGAGGCAGCAGCAAAGTCCTCAAACAAGTCCCGCCTCTTCAGTTTCTCAGGCTTGGCCCAGGGTAGGTCTTCTGGCTTTTCCCACATATCCCTTATGGATGACAGGCAAAAGTACACTCCAGCAAGGCTGAACTCTGCTGCTGCTGTTTGGGCGTTGTGCTATTGTCAAGATTACAAATAATCAGCTGCAGTCTCAGCTGTCTGAGTTAAATACTTTAAGTTTTATTGCAAGTGTGTTGACTTGAAGTTTTTGGACACCATGCTCTCCATGCTGAAGGAGCTGAACTTCCCTCTTCTCCTTTCTTAACTTACTTTTTGGCAGTAGATTGCAGAAAACACGTCTGCTACCCTTGGCAACTAAAGGCACCTTCGTTTTCAGATAGAATCTGTGTAAATACCAAACAAAACATATATTGTAGATGCTTGGCTTGGATCTAGGAGAAAAATTGCTTTCTAAGCTGCTTTCTTCTTCCCTGGTTTGTGCAGGCGTAAGGGCATTTCTGCAGCTATGTACAACTTTCCATCGACATAGTATTTTCCTATCTAATTGAGGTGTAGTGGCCACCATCCAGCTGACCCTCCTTCTGAGGGCATGTAGCCTGCAAAAACACAATCTGAGGGAGTGCTGCTGCTGTTCTTTGCCACAGAAACAGAAGGGAATAAACCCCATTCCACCTCAACCTCCGTGCAGCTGTGTCAGGCCTTGCGTGCACTTCCTCATTTCACCAAAAGTGATAGGCACACTGAGCAAATAATTGCCATGAGTTGATTGCTTCATAAATGTTGTCCTTCCTCTCCTTTTGGTTTTGGTCTGCTTGCAAGCAAGCTGGGATTTTATTAGCTGTCCCCAGTACCCCTCTGAAGGATTCTTTGTCTGCAGAGCTGCTGGGTGCCTTTCAGGCTGGTGGAGACAGAGGTTGTGTGGTATGTTTCTGTCCTGCGAGTGGACTGCTAGAATCCCTTTTCTGGGATAAATATTTGGGTTTACAGTTTTGAAAATGGCTTACCACAAATATTTGCCTAAAATTTGCCAGTGCAGGGAATGTTTCTTCAGCAAACACATTTACCAGCATGCTTTCAGTCAGTAAACACCACTGAGGTGTGAACACAGTCAAAGTGAATTAATTTTTAATGCAAATCATTATTAATATAAAATAATTTTGAGAAGGCTGGAATCAGCTTTTTGTCTTCTATTTTGGGGAGCACTCATCAATCCAAATGCAGACACACTCCATGCAAGCCTGTATCATTTGGGGGTGTGAAAAGAGGAGTGTGCTTTTGGAGCTCAAGATGCAGTGACATGTGCCCCCCATTTGGAGAGCTGAACGAGGTACCTGTGTGTGCTGTGAACCAGCCCATTGAACTTGTCCAGGCATGAATGATGAATCATAGCACTGAGAAGGTCCTTGCAGCTGTCCTGGTGACCAGCCTTTTTTGTGGGGTGAAGGGAAGGTGGGAAATGGATGCTCTTGCTGCACTGAGCCTCAGTAGAGGTGGCACTCAATGGGGAGCTGATGGGACTCAACCTGATCCTGTGGTGATGTAACCCAGGAAAAAGAGGCAAGCTGAAGAAAGAGAAGCTTGGTCTTCTTTGTGCTGAGGTGGCAGTTCCTGGCTAGGCTAGTAATTGCAACCACATGTGTTTTGAGCTGCCTCTTTGGTGTACTTCCCTCCCTGTTGAAGTTCTCTCCAATCTGGTGGTAGGGCACCTTATCCTGTAATCAGTTTTCAATGGAAAACCAGGGCAGGTTCTCCTGCCCTCCTTGGTGCAGAAGTGCTGCCCTGGAGTTGGTTCTCTGAGATGGGGCAACTTTGGAAGGAGAAAACAGGCTGTGCTGACATCTGTTCTCTGCCTCTGTCCCCCTAGCTGAGATCAGCCTGTGGTGGAACACCCCAACTCGCTGTGCCCTCACCGTGCCTGGGATTGGTGAAAGGAGACTTTGCCTGAAGGACTGGTGTTGGCAGTCTGTAGCAAGTCTGTGGCTTGATAATTATGGATTCCCACTCCAGTATTAGAGTTAATTTGCAAGCTCTAGAGAAGTGATGACTTGGCAGAGGGGAAATGTCATTATTCTTATTAGCACCAGTAGTTTTAGACCAAACCCTCTGTCCTTGCTCTCTATGAGAGTCTGCAGATTTTCAATCAAGAAATGTATGACCCAAGTGTGGATAAAACATTTATTGTTAGGCTGAGCAAGATTCTTTCATGGCCAGGAACACGAGCAAGAAATCTTATTTTCATTCTAGGGCTCTCGGAAGGTTGTCAGGGCTTCTGAATATAATCAAACCCCTGTCTTATTAGAGGTTCTTTTCTTCATCAGTACATTGTCCACTAGCAAGGTGGGAGGCTCAGTCACTGATGCCAGAGCAGACTGAGGGCTTCTCGTAGAGAAGCTAATTATATTTTGCCTTTTTTTTTTCTTTTATTGCAGAAAGACAGAATAGTTCTGAATAAATTGGGAAAGGGGAGGGTGAGGAGAACTCAGAATTCATTAATATTCATACCTAGCCACAAGTACACAAGAAAGGTGACAAGGAGCTGGCTGCCCAGAAACCTATGCACCTTGGCGTTAGATAGAAAATTGAATTTAATTATAGTTACCTTTAGCTCACCACCTAATGAGCATGTAATATAATGGAGGGTTGCTGTATAATGGAAGATCTAGGACTCACATAGAAAATGCAAACCTTTCCTCCTTCTTCCCTGCTCTGCTGAATTTAAAATAATTCTGCCAAGGCCCAGGAGACCAAGTAGATTTCTATCCTTGTTTTTTCAGTGATTATCACAGAAAATCATCCAGAAAAAAAAAATAAAAATATGGTCAATAGGGAGGAACAAGCACATTTTAATGGGGAGTGAAAGAATGGAGACTTATTCCATTCTCACTTTGCCTAGTGAGCATTGCTAGGGTCTTGAGGTCTTTGTTTTTTTCTTTTTTTCATCTCATATCATGCTGTTTTATCCATTCTCTGATAGCTCTTAGGGGTTTTTTTATCCTTTATCTTATTTTCTGGGAGACTACTATCCATGGAATTTACTACCTTGTTGCTAGGGGAGAAAGAAGCCAAGGAGATTTCTTTCAGACACATTTCCTAGGGCTGCTTCAGAATGTTGGTTCTCACAAGCAACCCTAAAACCACAGACTCAAATCCTTCTCTGTGGCCCACAGGCACAGGCAGGGATGGAATCTAATGGAGATGCTCCACATAAATTTATGTGAGTTTAGGGGAAAGCAGAATGTGGTCTGTTTCTCTAATACTTTTTTTGTCTAAAACTTGGCTGTTTGTCTAATACTTTTGCCTTGCTGAAATGAGAGTTGAACAAAGTATTTGAAGCTGCTTTTAGCCCTACAGCAAGGACCTGATAATTGTATCAAAAGCCCAGCTGAAATTACTTCCATTTTGCTGGCCAAGGTAGGAAAGTGAGTGTCATGAATTATCCCTTATATTCTTAACCCATGCTGAAATTTAGCTTTTCACAGTCCAATCGTGATCTGTAGTTAATGACCTAGCAATTTATCTTTAAGGTAAAGCTTCTTCCAATGTGACCAAATCTTGAAAGGTTCACCCAGAGGTGAAACCATGCAAGCTCAGGGTGGAGGGCAGCTGGCATGGGTACCAAGGTATGAAATGATGGTGACAACCTGGCCCTGAATCTCTCAAGTTTAGCCCATGTCTCTCTCGGCTTCTATTTTTTCACTGAGAAAGGGCCATGTTTGTTTCTGTCCTGGCTCTGTTCCATGCCGAATTTGGTAAATCTTTAGAGAAACAGAAACTCACATGGTTTTCCATTTGGTCTATCTCCTCTTTGGTTCTTTGTTTGGAGAGACTGTGCTAGTGGTTCATGTTGCTTAAATATCACTACACTCCTAGCAGACAGCTAACCCTGGTGCTTGAGAGATTGTTGAGATAAATCTCTTATGGACACATGGTAGTTTCTACACCACATGTTTTCTCCTTCCTGCTTCTTTAGCATGCTTTTGGTGATTTGTTTGTTTGCATGAATTACTCTCAGCTTCGGAACGCATCCATGTCTTTTATTTCTTATTTCCTTAATTGGGGATTTTTTTTCTGCTCCTGCTCTTTTTGGATTCATATTGCCTTATTAGCAACATTACAGTCTATTTTGGGTGATTTAGAACAGAACAGATAGAAATGCATAAATATTATTCCCTGGCAAATAAGCAAGCCTATATATGCCTCAAACACATTTTAAAACATTTTAAACCCTTATTCACAAGCAATTTGTGTAACTGACTACTGGGCAAATATAAATCCCTAAATCCTTCTTTTCCTTTATTTTGATCAGCATTGCTTTGTCTTTCTTCTGCTTTTCTTGTCAGCTTATGTTAAAGGGGTTGTAGGTGCCACTATGCTTTTAAAAAATCCTATTATTTTGCTTGTTTAGACACCTGCATACCACAGCAAATTTTTATCTGTTGTCACTTATTTTTTGAGTGAAAACAGTCTTTAATTATGATCAAGACAGAAACCCTCTATGTGTGCCTGTCTTTAAAGGCACAATAGATGCCTTGGCTGGATGCTGCTGCCACTGTGCTATCTTCTGTTTATTAGAGTCCAGCCCCTCACTAAGCTGTCAGCCGAGCAGAGGAGATGCAGAGTGACAGGCATTTCTGAGTACACTTCATGGATATGCCAGAGCCCCAAAGTGAGTCATGAGGTGTGACGGGCATCCACAATTTTTCACCTCTATGTGGAGCTTGAAAAGCTGCAAGACAGTTTTCTTTGGGCAAAATAGCTGCTGTCCCCAGAGCTGTGGTCCAGGCACTGCAGGTCCTGTCTTTTCGGTGCTGCAGGGAAGGAGATGCTGTTGTGCAGGCTGGAAATGGCACAGCCCTGCTAGAGGAGAGTTCTGGGAAAATTTCCTTTGGCTTCTTGGTCTCTCACGTGTAACTGTCATGGCCATTGTGATACCTTGTGATGTGTAGTGAGCATCGCTGCATTTTGCTTGGGGAAAAGAGAAGGGATGTCCTTCACCTGCTGTCTGGATTGGCAGTAAATGTGGTCTGAGGAAGTGTGGGGAAAGGGAAAAATACAGAGTCTGTGCAAATGTGACTGGATTTTTTATTCTATACTCTCTTTGCATAGACTCCCTTGGGTAAAAGGGAGTCAATGAACTAGCACGTCTCCTGAGGGACTGAAGCCATATTTCCAGTCAAAAAATTTTGGTTTTCTATGAAATACATGTCAGAAATATTTTTCTTTCCATGAAGTATGTGGCAAAAATATATTTTTAATTTTAATTTTTTTCCCAGAGAAAATACAGCAATTTTGTGGGGGAATAAATAGGCTTAAGTCTATTAGTAATACTATTTTCTGTCAAGAAGCTAATTCATCTTAATGGAAAAATTATAATCAAGCATGGGAAAAGAAGCACTTTTCTAGGCAGCGATCCTGTCACCTGTAGAGAAGAGATTTGGGATCTGGAGTGGTTTGCTTCTATTTTGAGCTTTAATGCTAATATTTTCAGGCTCCTCAAGTCAGCCTCACGCTGTGCGGGCATGCACAGCTGGAGCATTATGAAAAAGAAATAAAAAGATATTTCTAATAGAATAGCCAGAGTTGGTAAAAGTGGCTTCACCTGCTCTGTTGAGAGGTTTGTGAAGCGATGCTCCCCTGTGGCAACAGACATGCACCCGTCCTTGCCATCATCTGTATGACTTCATGCATTTCCTTTGAAATACAATTCCTTTATGTCAGCTCTATCTTTATCAATCAGGGTGGCACGATAAGGTGCAAACACTGAGATGATAAAGAGAATTTAGGTTGTGGCTACCACTGATACCTGCTGGCTGATCCTGAACTGCTGTGTAGGAGCCTGTGGGAGGATGTGGGGAGGCGTCCCTGCAACAGCATCGATGGAGTATCAGATTGCAGCAGGCATGAGAATAACTGTATGTACAGAATGTATCCAACCCTCAGGCACGTATCCATATGTTTGGATGCTGGTGGGTGTTTTTTAAAGTTACTCTTTCAAAGATATCCACACAGGTGGCTAGCAAGCATTTGTTAGATGGCACAGCATGAATGTTGAAGCAATCTGACTGCTCGTGGGTGAGGAATAAAAGGAGAATCAGTGCTGGGTGTCCAGGATTTTCTGGATAATGGTTATTTGCCTTAAGAAAGAAAGGACTATTTTTTTTCCAGTTAGCTTTGGGAGAATGCAGAGGGCTGTGCGGAGGCTGACAGCAGCCTCTTGTTTCAGAGAAAACAAAAACCCCATCAGGTAAAGGCAGTTTAGAAAAACAAACCCTGTTTTGGTGAGGTTTCTTTTAGTCCTTCAAGGGAATAATATAAAAAGAGCTCCAGGTGTGTGTGTGGGAAGGCAGTGTTTCAGTTTTGAGGTGGGTTAGCTTTATTTTTTTTTATGATGGAAGGATATTCTGAGACCAGAATGTGCCATTGTAGAACAACTCTGTGATGAGCCACAGGCTCACCAGAGGCAGAATCCTGCACCACTTCCTGACGGGATGATGAGAGATTTCCCCTATGTCCAGCCAGATTCTCTGGGTTTGCCTTCTTCCATCCATATCACGCTCATGGGTGCATCCTCTCCAGGAGGACTGGCTTGTTGTATGGGCAGTCACTTAGAGGACAGCAGCTGCTGCTGGACATGTTCAAAAGCAGCTGAAAGGATGTGGAAGCCACTTTCAATCCACAGGTGTCTCTAGGCCTAAGTTTGCTCAATGCAGAGACAGCAATAAACACCAAGTGAAGCTGGGTCACTAACTGCAAAGGAGGTTTCCCAGGGACGTATTGTTTTGAGGAACCTTTTCTTCTAAAGCAATAAAAGCAGCTACTGAACTGAAGGAAACATATCCTTAATTTCTGAACAGTTGCTGAGAATAAAAGGACTGTCAGAAAAAAATCCCAATTTATTTTCTACCTCTTATCCAGAAGCTGCTGAAGCCATGTAGTAAACAGAATTTCTTCAGACCATCCCACGACTTCTCCAACATGACTCTAGCATGAACACTCTTATCACAACGTTTTGTGGCATCTACAATATTTGTGCCAGCCCTCACTGCGGAAAACAATCCCAAAGTAGATTTGCTGGCTCATTAGCTGCGAGTCTGTAAGGACATGAATGACGTATGAGAGAAGTTAATTAAAAGAGCTATTGTTGCAAGGATGGAATGAATGCTGGTGGTCATACAGGGTGGGAGTAGGACTCAGGTAATATTCATATTGAGGTATAACAGGGATATGTAGCTGCCTGGGCCAAGTAGCAGCTGAGGAAGTTGGGAAAACAGAACAGGATCAAGACTTTGATTCAAAATGCTGACATGGATCCCTCACCAAGCTGACCTGCACCACGCACATCTGTGTATTATGAAGGGAGAGCTGTAGAGACCCTAATATTTTAACCTGAAGCTCTTTGTAAGTCAGTCTGGCCAGCACTTGTCTGTAAAGACAGCAATTGTCTATCACAATTTGCTTCAAATATAATTGAAACTCAAGGAAAATTAGAACAGCCACACTGATATCATCTGACTGCAAAACTGAATGACTGCATAAAAGGCTAAAATTATAGCAAAAAAACCATCACAAACACCTGGCTTTCTGTTGAAACACAGTGGTGCTCCATGGGAAATCTTGGAAATGACTGAGTGATGCTCCAGGTCCTTTGTCTGTCAACTCTTCATGACTGCTGTCCGCGTCCCGTGTGGACTGTGCGAGCCAAAGATGGTGGCCCTTGGGGCAACTCCCTACTTCCAAACTTACAACCTCAGGCTATTAAACTGTAGTGCATGTGGGTGCTCTTTAAAAATCCTTACTGTAACCACACCTTATACAAGCACACAAACGCGTTCACCTGTGCACTTCATAGACTATGCACCGTATTTCCATCCTATGTTTTTAGTCATTTTGGGAATACCTTCCCCTGTGAGCTCGGGCTCATTCTATTCTTTTGCCATCTCTGAGCAATGTTTACACTGCATTGTGCTGAGAAGCCCCTTAAATCTTCACATGCCCCCTCATGTGCGCATGCAGCCAGTCCGGCATTATCCAGCTCCGTGGTGAGGATGTTCACATCTCTTCTCATTAGCGATGTGCAATGTAAAAGGCTTGCCTTGAGTTTCTTGAAGACGGCAGTAATGAAGCTCTGAAGAAATAGTCAGGGGAACGGAGCTAATTAAAATGCAGCAGGGTGTAGAAGTAAAGGTAGCAGCAGCTCGCTATGCCATGTCTCTGGCAATCAGCAGTCCCTAGTTTACCCACACTAATTGACAGGAGACGCAGTGCTACTGAGTGTGCACACAGCCAGCGTTAATGGAGTCAGCACACGCTGCTCTTCCTGCCTGACTTGTCTCATTATCGACCTTGAACTGGCAAAGGTCAGTTGATGGTGCTGCTTTCATCAAGATGACAGGTGTCTGAAGATCTTCTCTTTGTAGTATAATAATTTGGCAGTTGTCTTATCCTGTACGTGAATTAGTGATCTGATTCCGAAGAGATGATGGATAAAAAAGACTGGCTTACCGTGGTGAGGAGCTGGGCTGTTGTGTGTTAAAAAAAAAAAAAAATAACAGGTACCAAAAGTCCTGGAGGAAGGAAACAAAAGTATATTGCATAATTCCCCCTGGAGAAGATAGTGCCTGAAGAAGCAAACAGGCAAATTTTCACAAGTGAAAATGCAGTCAGTCCACTGTTAAAAATCAGCAGCTTGTTTGAGCTGATGATGAGCACCAGGTGCACCGCTGGCACTCGGCAAATATCTAATAATAATAATAACAATAGCTGGGACACCTGACACCTGCAGTAAGCCGTGAGTGACAGTGTTCTTGGGGAGATGTCTCATCTGAAGGCAACGCTGTTTCCAGGAGATGCATCATTATAACATGCTGCACCGGGGCTGCATCTCATGTGCCCTCGTTTTTTTATTCTATTGCAGATGGTCTCAGCAAAGGTACTGAAGACTAACAGAAATGCTTATGCCATCTTCCCCTTCAAATCTACAAAATCAGCATTTTTGAGCATTTTTAATGAAAACCAATGCTTTGGTTTTCTGAGAGATGATCTGCAGTCTCCTGTTAGTAGGTTGCTGAAGCCTGAGCTCCCATCTCCTTTCCTTTCCCACCACACTTGTGCAAGGTGTGTGTAAAAGTGCTGTGTGCTGCCATTAGCATTTGGCCACTTGCTTGTGGGTACAAATGGGGTAAATCAGGGCCTAGGAGGCCCTAGGAGGAGTCTATATTGCCCAGTAGAGCAGACAGAAAAGTGCTCCTTGCTGAAGAGCTGAGGGCAAATCTTTGTGGCAACTGAATTGTTGGCAGCACTGGACTGTGTTTTCCTTGGCTGAGATAGGGAGAATGAAAATCAGTGTGAGCCCAGATATGCAAAGCAGCACCTGCAAAGGGACTCCTTCGAAGAGGTTCCTGCTCCCTCATCTCAGTGTTGGGACTTCAGCCCCACTTCCTGACTCATGGGCAGCTCTCTTGTCCTGCTCTGGCCCCACTAAGGGCAGTGGGAGGTGCTGGTGCCCAGCCTGCTGTGCATTTCCTGAGGAAGATCACAGAACCCTGGAAAGGCCAGGGCCAGGCCCACCTCTCACTAGACGAAGTCACTCAAATCTCCATTCAGCCTGACCTTGAATGTGGATAGGGCATCCACAGCTTTTCTGGGCCAGTCCTCATCATCCTCACAGTAAAACATTTCTTCCTAATATCTAATCTAAACTGACTCTCTTTCACTTTGAAGCCATTCTCCCTTTTCCTATCACTACCTACCTTTGTAAATAGATCATCCTCTTTCTTGCAGGCTCCCTTCAGGTACTGGAAGATCACAATTCACTATCACCTTGAAGCCTTTTCTTTTCCAGGCTGAATAAACCCAGTTCTCTGAGCCTTTCCTCATAGGAAAGGTATTCCATCCCTGTGATCATCTTGGTGGCCTCCTCTAGACTCACTCCAAAAAATCAGTGACCTTCCTGTGCTGGGAGCCACAGAGCTGGATGCAGCACTGCATGTGCTGCAGGAGTAGAGGAGCAGAATCCCATCCCTTGCCCTAATAGCCATGCTGCTTTGAATGCAGCCCAGGCTATTGTGGAGTTATTGCAACCCTCACCAGAGCTGTGGTGGGCAGGGGACACCAAACCAAGCAGAGTTTATTTTTCTTTACCTGCAGATTCCCAGAATATTTTTAAAATATCCTGCTCTGAAAGCGAATGCTCTTTGCTAGTATAATTACCAGAATACTTCTTGATTAATCTGTGATTATAGGAAACTGCAATATTGTCTGGGGAACAAAATACTCTGTAACTTGAAAACGATTTATAGCTTTCTTTTTAAAGATGTGTGAAAATAAAATGCTGGGCAATGTGATGTCTATATGGCTGCAGTCCAGCTGTAAAGGTAGAAGACCAGGAGATTTTTACCAGAGCAAGCATGAGGGCACCAGTAAGATAATTTTTAAAATAGAAGAATATTTTTGTTATTGAGCCTTCTCAGTCTGACAGGTTTTTTGGGCTGCCTCTGTGTTGACTGTCAAGGGTATGGGATGCTCCTAGTCTCTGCCTTCTCAGTACCTGGTGCTGCCACAGCCCCCATTCCTCCTCTCCCACACACACACACACCCCCACACTGTCCCCTGGCATTCAGAGGGGCTGTTTGCACTGCCCTCAGCACTACATTCACTCTACCATGTCAGATTGCACTCTCCTTTGGGGACACCAGAGTAAATCCCCACCTTTGTGCCAGGTTGTGAAAGCAATTGTAAAATAAATGAAAAAAAAAAAAAAAAAGCGTTGCCTAAGTGCATACTGGGATCAATAAAATATGCAAGAATGGACTCCTGCTGTTCAGGGCTGCAGCAGTCTCTAACCTAGAGCAGGGAGTCCTGGAGGAGCACGCCGGGGCTGCTCTAAGTGACAGCTGATAGGAATCCTACATTAATGCAACAGGTAGGGCTCATATGTTTGCACCCAGAGGTCTCATGTTCAGGTGCCAGCTCTGAGGGTACTCTCGGGTGGCCTCTGTCTGAAAAGGCAGTGATAAAGGAAAGAAACAGGGATAAAGAAAATTCTAGCAATTATGGTTTTATGCCTGGGTTAAGTCCTCTCAGCAACGGGTCATTTCTTATTTTGCAGAAGAGGGTGTATCTCCTTTCTTCCCCAGTAAAGAGACAATCAATTATAGATGTGGTGAAAAGTAAAGGTAGTGACCATTTTTCTTCTGTTGGGGAAAGAGATGCTCCCATCCAAACCACAGACAAATGAGATGGATTCATGAGTCATTTCTTCTTATAATGAAAAGCTCAGCTTATGCTGCTGAACCAACAACAACATGGTGGGACAAGAGTTTCTCTTTTCTACCAATAGAAAGGGAGCACTAATATGCATATGGGAAATATAACATGAAAACTATGTTATACAAATATATTGTGTTTACCTGTTAGATCAACTTCAGTTCCTGCTATCTCCCAGGTTCTTTCTTTCATTACAGAAAAAAAAAGTACAGGAAAAACCATCAAGCAACTATTATAGCTGCTTCCTTGTCATCTTTGTTGAGAAGGATTGCCTAGGTCCCAAACCTTGATAACTTTGTGAATAGCAGTTTGCATGTTCCAGAATTAAGGCACCACTAGAAATTTCTAAGGATAAAAGTATTTGATTTAAAGGGAAGGAATCCAGGAATAGTTGTGGCTCACAGGAGTCTTTGTGTTAAGAGCAGCTGTGTCAGTGATTTGAAATCTGAAGTGTTTTGTCCCTGTCCTCCCTCTGTGGGTGCATGTGCTGGAAGGGAAGTCAGGACTGAAAAGCAAAGTGGCCTCTGATACGACAGCTTTCCTAAAGGGTGTCAGGAGAGGTGTTCTGAGAGATGTGGTGCCAGTTTATCTTGTTTGAGGAGGGAGGGACAGGACCCCTGAACACTAAAGCAATTTGTGCAAAAGCAACCAGAGCTTTTGGGAGACAAAAATGCAGCGGCTCTCCCACTGAGGTCAGGTATTCTGAGGATGCAGTTTGGATGGTGCTCCACTTTCATCATCAGTTAAGGCTTCTTGTTTTACAGCCATCCTTTAGTGCAAGCTTACACAATATCAGTGAAGTGGTTCACTCAGAAAGCCTGTCACTTCTATCTCACAGCTGCTATGGTGTGGCCAGGTGAGATCTGCCACTACCATGCTATTAATGGCATTATTAACCATTAATACCTAGGAAATTATATTTGTGCCAATGCTCTGCCTCGGGAAGTGAATCAATCTCTGTCTTTAGACCCCTTCAGAATGCCAGTTATCCCTGCTCCAGAAGTATGGTTCTTTTTTCAGCTCTTCCCAATACTGTTCCCAAGAAGATCTGGAGTGCCTACTTTATTTTGCACTCATTTGGAGCAGCATGGAAGCCTGTCTGAATTTTCACACTATCCTTCAAAGGAAGCAGCTCTGTCTTCACACTTTCCTGTTAGAAAAAAAAAATTCTCTTGCCTTTCAGCTTGAAAATTCCTGTATCTTCAGAGGTATCATCAGCATTTCTCAATAATTTGATTAATATAATTTTTGATTCCACAACTGGAAATGCTTAAGTCCTGAAAAACAATTATTTTCCTAATCTGTAAAGATCTTAGAAGAAAATATGCTGAGAGAAGGACAATGAGTACTGTTCTTTTATCTTGTTTGTTTTGTGTCAAGTCTTCTATTAATCATCATCAATACAGCATAGCAGAAATGTTTACTACAGCAGAAGACTATGAATTTAGTGGAAAATATCTTTCTAAAATTTTATGCCTCACTTTGCTCTGCGATTTTGTCTGATATGCACATTCTCTATCACATTGTTATGTCATAGGAAGGCCAAGAAAGTGTAAGAAAAAAAAATAAATACAAGGAGACAGATGAAGCAACCTGCAATGCTCTTCAGTGGTGCTTGTGCTGTTTGGATCTGTGCATAGGTCCAGGAGCATCACTGCTGGTATCCTGGTGAGCAAGTGCTCAGCAATTACAGGGGAAATTTACAGCAGAGCCATGATGAAGACCAGACTGCAGCAGGGGACTTGGTGAGGAAACATCACTGGTGTTTTCCCTAAGTTTTTTGGTCATCCATTAGATTTCACGAGAGAGAGGAGAAATGTTGAAGCTAGAAGAAAATGGATTTGCCTGACTCAATGCAAACCTGAATTCACAAGATGCCAACATAGCTTTGCAAATCCAAATACTTCAGGCATTCTTATCTTCAGATAAGAGTTAGAAGGAGACTTTCTTTTTTTCTGCTGCCTAAACGCTAATACCAAGAAAGTAATTTTAGCAATTGATTTTTTTTATCATTCCTGCACAAATGCTGTTTTGTGGTCTGGATTTTCTTCTGCATTTCCCATTTTCATGTTTTTTTTGGTCTGTTATATAACAGCATAATCAAGCTAAGGAAAAAAGCAATGTTTCTTTTCTGTGTGCTGCATTTGAATAAAATTAAGGTCATGGCAGAAAAGCAGATGAGACCTAGGGAACACATAGATCATCTGAAAATCCAGAGAGAAGTCATCACTGCAAATATTTGCAGCATGAAAAGTCATAGAATATTTTTATATGGGTGGCTTATTTGTCTTCCAGATTTCTGGTTCTTGTGTCTAGCCTTTTTGCTTATGTCAAAATCTCCTTTGCTTTGGATATGTATAGTGATCCATTTGGCTGATCCAAAGCCAAATGAAGTCAACAGTACTATGTATTTCCATTAATTTTAGTCAGTAAAAGGCTATATTTATATCATATTCAGCAGTTTGGAATCTGATCTTCTGTATTAGCAATGCAAAAAAAGTGCTTCTGTGCCCACAAACCACTTATTCTTCAAGACACTCTTTTAATTGTATTAGTATTTGGGAAAAAATTGGAGCTGTCTGCCCTTTGGTGTAAGATATCTTTTATGAGAAGATCACTGCTACACCTGGGTGTCAAGAAAACTGCAGGCGTATTTTCTATGATAGAAGCTTAAAGAAATAGAAACAAGCATTAAAAGTGAACCGAATAGACTAGTTAGTTACAAGAAATGTCAATAATTTTCTCCAGCATACATCTTGACCCAATCCTTCACATCCAAAGAGGATGACTGAGTTTTCAAAATAAGACAGTTTTTGGGTTTGCCCCATTCTTCCCATGCTTGCTGCTGGAATTAAATGCAGAAGGACAGAAAGAGTGGGAGGGGAAAAGACACCTCTGGGGAGCACTTTTTAGCAAAGCATGAAGTGCCAGAAAAATCTACTTGCAAGATTAAATCCTGGGGGATTAGCACCCCTAATCTGTCTAAATTACAGAGGAATGCTGAGACTGTAAGGGAGCTCATTGTGTCTCAGCCTATGAATTTCTCATGTTCCCACTGCTACCAGTAATCACATATGCAGACAGTAGTTTTATTATGACTACAGCCTGATCCTCAGTTCATATCTGGGCTTTGCTGCTCATTTGCAAAATAGGAGCCTGAGGCATCCTCCATGCTTTACTGTAAGATGCTTGAAATGAGTACCCTTTTATCCATTCAAGAAGGAAAACAGGCAAAGAGGAGGAGAAGAAATGGAATGAGATGTTCAATTTCTCTCCATTACCTGGTGGGAAACATTTGTAGTTAGAAGTTTGGCTCTTTCCCTATTTATCAGAAGGAGACTTACCAGGAGCAGAAAGAAGAGATACTTGTTCTGGTCTATGTCCTTAGAAAATGTGTGACTGGATTAACTCTTCCTGAAATACAGGTGCTTTCCTTTCTAACCAGTCAGACTGGCCACAGTTCCTACAGAAATACATCTTCTGCCTTGTCATAAGGGAAATTAGTCACAAAACACTAATAAAAATATTACAGAAATAGCTTAAAAAGCCCTTATGAAAAAGTCTACCTATTCCAAAATGGCAATTTCTTTGTCATTGTGACAGACTCCACATGGCTGCTTCCTCTAACAAAACCAACACCATGGCTTGACCTTTTGGACCATGCTGGTCTAGAAAAGCTAGGTACCCCCTTGCTAGCTACAGTGTGATGTTACCTCTGTGGGTTTTAGCATGTGCCTGCTTAGACTTTCATTTCTTTGTGCCCATCAGGGGTTCTCTTACAGCAACCCAGTGGAAAACAAATCGTGTTACAAGAGTTTATTTCCTGAAGCTCTTTGTGAAATCAGTGATAACTGAAGGTAGATTTGTACCTCCAATATCCAGTCATAAAGGAGCTGCTATTTAGCACCCAGTTCTGCCATCCTGATCCCTATGTTATCTTCCTTTGCTAAGCCTTCTCATTAATTCCTGAGAGCCTAGTCTAATATGCACTCAGTGCAAGTAATGATGGCAGAGCTAACTTTAGACAGAAGAGGATTGCAAATGAAGGAGTAAGAGAGACAGGGATAGAAAAATAGGGAAGAAATTCAGTTTTGCTGTGGGCATTGGTGCAGTCTCTCTATTGCAGTAAAGAAAATCCCAAAGTCTCACCACTGTGTTTAGGCAAGATCCCAGAGATGAGCAGTAACTCTTTAGTGGGGGTGGTTGTGAGCAGAACAGCCCTTCCCATTTAATCTTTATTGTCTATATTGGATGTTTCAGGCAGAGAAACCAAAGAGAACAGGTTTTGCTGGTGTTGCTTCAGTGCCCAGGTGAAGGGTAACCCAGATATTCCAGGCAGATTGGATGTGTGTGGGCCTGAACTTTGAGCTCTGTCTCCTGCTTGCCCGACCTCCCTGCGCTGCTGAAGGCTTATTGTCTCTGATCTGTCAGGCTCCTTGCTGAAAGCTGTTTTTCCTTCTGCTGCTGAAGCACCACCACACAGAGGGATCATCAAGACATGTCCTGAGGCGAGTGAGATATTGCTGGAGAAGGCCTTGGATTTCAACCTCATTCCTGTGTTATGAATGCAACTTATTTTCTGCAGAAGATTTTGGAAAGTAGATCAGGCTGTTCTTTAAAAAGAGCTATTACAAGGCTAAAATAATTCCAGCAAAGAAGATTGTAACATCACTCAGTGAAAAGGGATCCTTACCAGACTCTCAATTACAACCTGCAGCTTCACTAAAAGCAATGGAGCAGTGTAGGCATAAGAAATGAACAGTGCTGTCCATTTAACTTCTGAGGCTGGCAGGAGCTGAGGCAAAGATTTACAGTTCTTGATATAAAGTGTCAAGGATTTGGATTAGACCACTTACTTTTTTTTTTTTTCTTCCATTGGGATGCTCGGGAAGCTGGTCATGGCTTTCCTATGCTCAGTGATACTTTATCCGAAAAAGACCAAAGATCCAGCCAATGTTAGAGCAGCTGTGAGCTGCATGGAGCCAGGCAGAAATTCTGCCCCTTTATCTTAACCTTTATCCATTTGGGGACTTTCCTCTTTGAAGAGGAATATCTTGCTATTCCACTTGCTATATGCTGATAAAGCTATGAATTGATTCGTTTGCTCTGAATTTTCAACAGTTCTCTTCTTTTAAAGAGCATCTTTCTTCTTTTCCTTCTGCTCCCTCTTCCCCCAAAGTCCCCTAGCCATGATGAAATAGCACTGGCCATGACCCAGGGAGAAAGGAGCGGTGTTGAAGTGTGTGTGCTTTGTGGCTTTCCTGTTCTTTCATTTGGCATTGAACTATCCATGCAAGAAGAGAATTGAAATTATGTGAACTTTTTTTTCCTCCTCAAAGTTTCCCTTCCTGAACTCCACATAACAACTTTAGGTTTTTGCTCAAATAATCTCCCCCAGGACAAAGCCTATGGGCTGTGTAAGACTGAGCGTTGTGGAACTGCAGCATGCGTTGAAAATCATCCTAGCACACACTTGGGGGCAGTTGTGTTTTTCTGTGATTCAGTCAAGCAGCTCTCTAAACTACAAATCCTTATCTTTGATTCTAATGGCTAGTGAGATGGCAAACGTGACAATTTGGGTGATAGTTTTCTCTTGTGTCCCCCTGTGGAAGCTGGATAGTTACCATCCCTGTGTACCCACAAGAGCAATTGCCTGTGCTTTTTTTTGCTGTGATGTTCATGAACTGCTGTCAGATATAGAGGAGCAAGTTCATTGTAAAAGCAAAACGTGCAAGCAGTTTGAGTGTGGTGAAAGTGCTTATGATTTTGTACAAGCTGAAAACAATGTCAGCCCGTGACTTAGAACAAATTCTAATACAAAGCATGCATGTTTGCTAATAGCATAAACTAACTGAAAGCCATCAAAGAAAAAATAAACAAAGGACAAAAAGAAACTCAGAAGAGGCAAAGAGTGCAAAATTTGGCTCATTGTACTCCACAAGCCCCATTCTTGCTGCCAATAATCTTGCTGCCTTGGCAGAGCAATGCTGGGAGCTGCTGTCTGACAGGGTACCCCTGGCTGCCTCCTCTTCCTGGGCATAGTGGCAACTTGCTGGGTGCTGTGTTCTGCCCTCCTCAGTGGTGGCAGTGGAAGGAAACCTCACAGAGAGAGGCTGGCTTTAGGCAAGAGCTGATCCAGGCTGCCTGCTTGCCTGCCACCACATCAGCTGGTGCTTTCTGTGGAGAAGAGCTATCCCGAGTGCGGTAGGAAATATCCTGTAGGCTGTTTCTATGTTAAATCACACCTCCTCCTACTTTTTCGAATTCAGCAGAGGGGCAGGGGTTATAAACTAGCAAAAAGCATTGGCCCCTTGTGTCTGTGCCTAGTCTGCTCAAGTTAATTCGTTTTTTGGCTCATTACATTTTCTGCCCCATTGCTAATCGCCTCTTGGGCTCTACTCATTGCCAGGGTTTTCTGACCATCAAAACATTACTAAACAAATGAACTAAATAAAATAAGCCTTCTTTAAGAGCCTTCCCCAGCCCTCCCCTTGTGTTAATATTCCAACGGCGCCCAACAGGTAGGCGTCTGCACTCATGTTATCTGTATTAATTAGACTGTAATACCCTTGGCACAAGACAAGGACAGGGAGGCAAGAGAGTCTCTCCTGCAGCTCTCTGATAATTTATACCAACCGAAAGCCTGCTGCAATGTCTTTCTCTAGTGCCACATGTACCAATAGTGATGCATAAATAAGATTAATTTCTATTAGCTGTTTTCCCTTCCTTCCAACTAATTAGCCCCTTCTCCATAATATCTGAGCCCTTCATGATGTTTAATGAGCATTTTGCAGCAAATTCCTGAGGCAGAAGTACTTTTATCCCCAGACAGATCGGCTGGGTCACCCATGGCCGTAGAAGTTTCTGATAGAGTGAAACATGAACTTCAACTTTCCCAAGGTCTAGATTAGTCCTCAAACCACTGAACTCTCCCGCCTAGCAACAACATCTAGTCGTTGTTTACTGCTAAGTGACTTTTCAGCTGTCAGGCTTTATACCTGGAGGATTTGGGCATGTTCAGCATAAGATACAAGTATGCAATCTGTCCTTTGTATTGGGTTTCCCATCTTTGCAGCATCAGCATTTCTTAAAATCAGAGGGAACAGGAGGGTAAACACGGCTGACTCGAGGGATAAGCTTGCCATGTTTTTCATTATGGCTGATTATTAATATAATCAGTTTAGTAGCAGAAGTACTACAGCGAATTACTTAACCTTGGGCCTTGCTTGACCAGGCTCTGAAGGATCTTCATCCCATGTTCATGTTGCTGTAACAGCAGGGCAGGCTTCATTATGCAGCCAGTAATGCTATGGTAATAAAACCAGCACCAAAAGTGGGTTTGTTCATTACTGCCCGAATCCATGTTGTCTGATAAGGGCTGCATCCTACACTGATGAGCATCTTCCCTTAGCAGGAGAGCTTAGCAACAGGGGTTGTCCCTGCTGCTCACCTCTCTCCCCTCCTCACACTCACCCTGGTGGCCTGTCTCCTGCAGCCCCTGCAGAGCTATATCCCTCTTGCTATGCAGCAGGAGCAGCTGGTAGCTTCAGGCACCCCTTTGGCAACACCCATCTTATGCCTCTTGCAGTGCAAGGGAGAAGGTGGCACCTACAGCCTGCATCACACTTTTGGAAACACTTTTGGAAGCAGCTGCGCATCCAGAGTGGGAGTGAGGGATGGTGCTGGGGCCCCGTTGTCCCAAGAGCTGAGGATGGGGGGGCAGTTTTCAGCAGGAGGGCAGCTCAAGCCCCAAGGTTTAGCCCTCCATGTGGGTTTCTTCAGAGCAGGGCTTTGTGTCCCCGGTGCACTGTTAACATTGTGTTTTGAGCCACTTCGAGAACTTGCACATTTGCCAAGGTCTTTGCTTTACCACATTCTTTTGGTTAATAGAAATATTTAGCTGAAGCATGAAGGCATTGTATTACCAAAAGGAAAACACACAGAAAAAGGTCCGATCTTTTTTTTTTTTTTTTTTCTTTGGGCCTGATTGTCTCTGCTTGTTTATGGCTGCCACTAATTTGCTCGTTTGCTTGCTGGAAAATAGCTAATTAAAACCCACTTCAGCTAACAAGCTGACTGGGACCATGCAAATGTCACTCTCTGCTGTCTGCTATTTTCGTTTATACTTTACATTATTAGTGTTGTTTTTCCTCCCTCCATAGTAATAAACGCGAGGATAGATTTAGTACCCTCTTCACAGGTGTGTGCTTGTACATCAGCACATCATCCCGAGAAAAGTGCTGCTGTTTTACTGCACTTCAGTACTTTGAGTGTTATTACCCCTGACAGTTAATGGTTTCAGACTACACTGCTTGTTAGCACTAGATTCTGAACAGCTTCATCTATCTTTTTGTTTTTACACTGACTGGTCACATTAAGTATATGTGTCTGAGCTATTAGTCCCGTCTGTTCATTGCATGCATTTCATTTGCTGCGTTTTTTCGCTAAAATTAGTATGTATTGTCATCCATATACTTCAACACATCGACTTTTGTTATAATTATGCTGTCATCATTTTGCTTCCACACACTTGCTAATTTATTGTAGCTAAATTAGACCTAATATTAGCAATTTTGCAGCTGTTCTCATAGACCACGCTCAGCCATATATTTGTACATTGTTTGGTAATTGGATTTGAGGGCTCAGGAACGGACGACAGCACTCTTTAGAAACAAGGGAAAGATTTGAGGAAATGGGAGAAAAATAAAAAGCACAAGCCCCAGAAGAGGCTTCAGGGGTAAATTTCCAGAGCCTAGCTTGAAAGGTTTTCACAAGGCCAAACAAATCAGAGAGTTAGTGTACCAGATCACAAAGTGTCCAAATGGCATGTGGCATTCAGGCAGGGGATTATTCATTCCCCCAAACATGCTTTCTATTTTAACGAAGACTGAACCAAGAAAAGTCCCTGGGGACTTTTGAAGGCCTTGGGAAAAACCAGTTTTTACTGTAGTATATTAGAAATCTCCAGGAAAGGTTCTCTGCATCAGGGTAGGCTGCTCTCAGATGATTCTTTGAATTGAACCATGGACAAAGAAGGAAAAAGAAAAATGATTTTGTTTCGAAATGTGAGCTCTCCATCCCTGAGTTTTGATGCCCACCTCTTGCTGGTTATCCAGGCCCATTTCAGATATCTACACAAGCAGAGAATAAAAGGGAAAATTGAAAACACAACAACAAAAACAACAAAAACAACAAAAAAAAAGAATGTAAATGAGGAAAGCAGACTAGAGCTGTACGGCTCTTACTTGTACTTTCTGGGCATGAGTTATTTTATTGCCAAGGGGAGTACAACTCTGGCAAAAGAAGTTATGAATGCCCAGCATGGGCATTACATGGTCTTTTTGTAAATAAGTTTCTGAAATGATAGAAAACAAAACTGTGAGGGAGACTGTTCAGACTGACGCTGTGGAATCAGTTGAATTCCCAATCCGGCAGAAGATGTAGATGAAACTTAATCACTGAAGAACATACCCTTAACCAAAATGGAACTAAATTCTGTCTCCTCATGATTCATGATTCATCCACCTGCTTAATAAGAATATTATAACAAGATGCAGTGCTGCTGGCAGATGCACATGCAAGTTTAAAAATAAGACAGTGAAATTAACAACAAAAAAGAGAAGGGTATTTGATCAGCTCTCATCTATAACACAGAGTTCTTTCCAACTCACTACAAGCTGTTGTAGCAGGCTGCATTCTGCTCTGCTTCTCCCTTGGCCAAAACTTAATTTCTGTTTGGAGAAGAATAGAGCAAAATGACCTGCCAAAAAGTAAGACAGAATAGGCCAAGTCATGTAAGAATCCAGGCCCTACAAATGTCTTGTGCAGAAAAGGAGAATGAGGGCAAAAAGCCAGGCCATTTGACACATTTTTAAATGATTTAAACTCATACAAAATATTTAAAATAACCAACCCAATTTAAAACAACTCACTCCCCCCAAAAGCCCAATCATTAATAACCAAATGATTGCCAGATTATGTTCTCTTGTACTGACAAAGCCTTCATTATGCTTTCTTTCTTCCCAAATGCCAGGAAAATATATAGCTAGGTCTTGCAGAAGCCTGCACAGTTACTGGATGCAGCAATGGAGAAGTTGGTCTCTCGTCAGTTGTTTCCAGTACTGCTGTGACCATGGTCAGCATATCCTGTGGGGAACAGGGAAGTATCTGCTTTGCTCATTTGCTCTGCTTTGGGTTTTCTTGGGTTTAATTTTTTTTTTCCATTTCATGGCAAACTTTCTCCTAGCCACCTCTTAGACTCCTTGATGTGGACACCCAACTAGGTCAACCTGTTGTTTGTGCTTGTTGTCAGCAAATGTTGCAGGTCTCTGTTTTTGGTGTTGTTTCTCACTGTCCTTTATTCTCACTCTGTGTGAGATTGTCTCTCAAGTGGAGAAAGACAATTGCAGTGATTCTCAGTTATGATGAATATTGCTGAGCAGAGTAGAAATATGCATGCAAAGAGCACTTGCAGCAGCAATTGGATATAATATATTGTATCATATATATTTCAAGGTGAGCATAAAAAGATGGGGCTTGCACGCACTCTTTTTATTTTTACTTTATTACTTTACTGTACACATGGTACATTCTATCAAGCTGCTAAAGACCTACTAAAAGGGTACAAAATGAAGCCATTAGCAGAAACTTGTTTAAGATCTCCACACACATATGTGCTCTTCAGGTAGCTGGCTGGGCAGTGCTGTGAGGCTCTTACTTGGACGCTGGAGCAATAAATGTCATGTCAGGGGCCAACTGTCTGTAATCACAGTTAGCAGGTTGAACAGACTTGTGAAAATATTTTCTTTATGTGAAGGGAGACGCTGCACACTTTGCCACAGCAGAAGTTGCTAAACCTAATGTAATATGACAAGTCCTTTGGCAGCAAAAGCCACATTTAATAGACATGCTGCCTGTGAAATGGGAAGGAAACAAAAGCAGCTTTCCTGCAGAAATGTCACCTCCTCTATTTTGCAGTATCTGTCACCTTGTCCTGCTACCACACCCTTTTTTTACTGGGTGACACTGGCCATGCATCATGGTCTCCTTCCAGATCACTCCAGCCATCTTCTCCTCCAGGTGCCCTGAGACCTGGCCTTTCCCATCCACAGCCCAGCTAGCAATGCCCACCTTGCATTTAGAATCCAGCTCATGAGGGGTGTCTTGCTCTGCTAGGTGGAACCCTGGGCATGGAGTGGGATCTGGCACACCCCAGCAGCTCCTCAGGGCTGCAGCAGAAAGGAGCCCCTGTCACCCCACAAAGCACCACGAGCAGGGTACGTGTCCCACATGCCACTGTCAGGGACAGACTCACGTTGCAAAGTGTCTGCAGCACCTTGTGCAGCTGTTGGTGATATTCAAGAAGCTTTAGGGCACTGCTGTGAGGCAGTCAGGACTCTGTCCCCTTGCTTGGCCAGTGGCATCAAGCTAACGGTGAACCAATGCTGCTTGCCTTGTGCAAACAAGAGTGGTGTGTATATGCACCCTTTGATGATTTCCAGACTCTCCCTCCATTGCCCTGTCTGCTGGAATGCCGCTGGAGTTGGACCTCTCTGTGTGCAGATGTGTGAGAGTGTTTTGCACTCACTTTGCACTGATGTAAATGATTACATGAGGTGTGAGGCAGTGGAGAATCAAGCTCCCGAGGGCTTCTTACAAGATGGCAAATAATTAATGATAGTTTGCAATACAAATGCAATAGCAGGAACAGTGAAACCAAGGCTTTTTCTTGCCAGGCATTTGTCTGTCACTTGAGTAACAAACCGCCAGCATAAAAAGGATATTCCCATGTAAAAGCTTCCAGCATCACCCAGGGTAATTTTGCACTGGCTTTCCACAGAATCCAGAGTCAATCTTTTCAGCCAGAACGTTTTCAGTACTGAGACATGTTCAAGGGAAGGATAAAAGGAGCTGATCAAGAAGTGGGGTTCTGAGATTTCCCCTTCCTAAGAATTATTGGCAAGCTTCATGACTACTGGCAGCAATACTTGAGAGCCTACAGGGAAATACAGTGCTAGTCCACTTGCCATCCACTTTGGTTTTTTTCCTCTGCAAGACTTGTCTTCCCCTGACCAAGATGCTTTTTCAGCTCAAAGTGGTCAGATACAGGGCTCCCAGTTATTTTCTGACCTTTTTCTATTGAATGGTTGAGATCCTAAAGAAAAACAACAAAAAAGCCATGAATAAGTGAAACATTTTAAAGTTACTGCTCCCTTCCACAGTTCTTTTCATCACTTTGGCTTCTTAGTAAGATGATGCCATTAGGAGAATGGGAACAAAGCATGTGCGAGTGCCTATAAAGGGAGGGAAGTCAAGAAATACCCTGCAGCAGGATGCCAGGCCCACATTTCTTATTCTTGACTCATTCCCCAGCACACTGATCGACACAAAAGGATGTAGTGCTAGTCATTGGAAAGGCAAGCCTAGCATGCCTTGAGCTGTAGATCGTTTCCAAGTTGCCCTGAATGACAGATAGACAAGCTGATTTAATGGGGAGAGTGTATATGCTGCATTTCTTTAAAGTTGCAGCAGGGAAAAGCAAGGAACCCGTTAGAAGAGACTCCAGGCACAAGCGTTATAGATGAGAAAATGAACAGATTCATACTTAAGGTAATAGTGTTTTATTTAAGAGAGTGATTTAAGCGTAAGGAATAAAATTGCAAGAGATGTACATGTTCCCTCAAGTTTTGCTGTCTCTTTTAAAATCAGTCTATCTTTCTGGCTTCTGCTTTTCTCTCCAAGAGTTCCTCAGACTTTCAGGTTCATTTGATGTAGGATCACAGCTTACTGGTCCCCCACAGCCCTGCACCAACATCTGTAGAGTTCACTTGAAGACTAGTGTTCTACAGAGTCTGAGACTGGCACAGAGCAAGGTGGGTGTTAAGGTCTCCTCCGTGCAAGCTGAAGCCAGGAATTGCTGGAAGAAATAACTGAGTTTGAGCTGGTTCATATTTAAATCACATGAGCTGGCTTCATAGCATTATTTTCATCATCATGGCCTCTTAAAGTAGCATTTAAGCCACAGCTGCATGTTGGAAATGCCATTTTTTAAGTCGCTTTGAATGTACATGTAGATTCACAGCCTGTGCTGCAGAGGAAGTATTTTTTGCTAACCCTGCTTTGCTTATTAAACCTCAAGTGGACCCTGAAAATATTTCATGTTCTGCACTGGCTAAACCAGTAGCACTAATGTTTCCATCCTATACTTTAGAGGGCTGCAACCATACTGTTTTTACCATAGGAGTGACACTTGCTTTGGATATAAATTCAGTACATAAATGTATAACAAATTGTTTAGTGATATTAGGGCAGTAACTTTTATTTTTTTCTGAACAAACTACCCAAATGACTGAACCAGTGTAGTTAATTAGAATCGATCTCACTTTTTAGCACCAGGAAGTGCATAATGGAAGATAAGATTGATTGTAACATTGGATCACTTCATTTAAAGACTGCTAATAGGCTAAAATGACAGAACCAATCTAAAATTATAATTTCAGAATCAATATAATTTTTATAACGTTGTCAAATCTAAAAAATTAATCTAAATTTATGCTGTGAAAGTAGCAAATCCTTCCTAGCTATTATAATGAAATGAACCAACATTTTATTATATTATTCTTTAAATAGAAAAAAGGCTTCTTTATTGGCATAGCATTGCAGAAAGCTAGATAACCAGGCTTTCACTTTGGGAGGTATCTGCTCATTTCCTCCTTAGGGCAAGAGTAGAAATGGATTTTAGTCTTACCTCTTTCCATCGTGGACCTATTTTCCCACATTATTAAACCACCACAAAAATGTGAAAGTAGGCTTCTCTTCAGAGGAAGAGATCAGGATGGGGAGGAGAGTAGCACTTCATAAGGGAATTTAAGTTTTCTAAAAAAGCTGTAGTGGAAGCATGTGCTTATTAGTTCACTCTTCTCCCTACATCCTCAGAAGAAATGTAGACTCAGCTTCTCCAGAAGAAAGAAAGGAACTGTGGTGGTGGCTTGAAGAAAAAGACTTTCCTTTCCATACAGATTTATTCTGTCTGTAAGACCTGATGGAAAAACACAGTGTCAGTTTTGATGTTACCAAGGATTTTGGTGTGTTCTGCCCCTGCAGAAGCCAAAAAAAGCTGCTACATGGCTTCAGAGAACATCGATGTTTCTTTGGATGTCAAGTGTTCAGGTTGATATCTTTTTTTTCCCAGTAATCAATTTTCTGCAGAACTTGCAATGACTCATTTACTGTAGGTTCATAACTGCTCTTGTGTTCTGAGCCATAATGAGTTGAGTGGGCAGAAGTGGTCCCCAGGTGCTTCCAGCTGCAGAGCTCACCCACGGCTGTGGATCATTCCTTTCACTTGACTTCCTCTGCAGCAGCAGATGCCTCAGAAGCTTTAGCAGCCACATGATAAAGCAGCCCTGGCCACCACAGATGAGGGATATTTGTGCCTTTGAGGTACCTGGAGCTCCTTATGTTCCTCCTATAGGGAGAGGGAAGTACTACTTGGGAATATAAGAGCTACTGCTCTCCAATAACCTGTGGCTAATGAGTCTAATCACACTCAGGGTAGTGCCTCACTGTGTTTTATTTCTGTTTGCTTTTTGACTGATATCAATGGGGTTGGCTCAGCCTTATATTCAACTCTTTGCACAGTGCTGTCCTAGGCTGTTCTTTGAAGCAGTGATATCCCTATAAAACCTTCTTCCTGCTCAGAGTAGAGGCCAAGCTAAGGACAGTGTTTCCTTCTGAAAGCACAAATGCTGCTGAACTTCTCCCAGCACTGGCTGTCACCACTTTACTCCACAGGTGTGAGGGCTAGGGTCTCACTGAAATCAAGGGAGCCTTGGCATAGATGCCAATTAGGCTAGGACTGTGATTTGACAGCTCTGCCTTTAGCAGAATGAAGATGTTCCAGAGAAGTGGGTTGGAATACCTCCATCCCTACTTCTCTAAAGAAGCTGAAGAAACCCCTTTCTGCAAAAAGGGACTGAGCCTGGAAAAGTAGGGCAGGGCATCCTTGCATACAAAGCATTTCCCTTGCTTCTGTGCACAAAAGCAGACACGACGTGCAGGCAAACCCCATCCTGAATTCATTTTGCAGCCATAGGAGGTGAGGCTGTGTGTCAGAGTGGGACCTGCACACAGGACCTGACCCTGGGATGGCAGCAATTATTGCAGGAAAGAGCAAGAGAACACATGTACAGAGACCCCAAAGAGCACTTTGGAGAGCTTTGTGTTTCTTGGAGGTTTAATGTATTATAATCTGATTCGGCACAAGCCAGTCTGGGAATAAAAGAGAAATGCAGAAAGACTAATGATTTGAGGTGCAGGGGGAAGTGGAAAGAAAACAGCACTTTTAAGTGCATTTTTTCCCTTTTATGCAAGATCTGACTGGGGCCAGGCAGAGAGAGCAAAAAGCTTCTGTGAGTTAACACAAAAGTGGAACAGTACTTTAAAGAGACTTTATTTGCTCCTTAGAGCCTTCTTTTGATTTTTAATATCTCTGAGACTTGTCAGGGAGAAAACAGAAAAAGACATTAGATTCTGGGTCTTGAGCAAAGCTCAGGGACTTGAGACTTCCACAAAATGAAAGAAATCACATCCTGGAAAAGTTAATGACCTTACCCTAAGTGCTGCACTACGTCAAACAGAAGCAAGTTGGTCCATCCGCTGTGGAATTCTCTTGCACTGACTGGAGAAGTGCTTTAGGCTGATCTCATCATACCCCCAAATTTCCAGATGAACAGTTTTGGCTGGGTTGAGAAGGATAGGGATTTGGGGAGAAGCCTGGCACCATACCAGAGCTGCTGCCTCCATTAACTCCAGCAGGCAGGAGCTGTCCCAGTGGTAAGAACACACAGATTACATTGGCTTTCCCAAACTCGCTTTCATACTGCCTGCTTGGGGCCACACTCTGCATTCACCAGTCTCTGTGTCCAAACTCTGTCAGGGAAAGACAAAAGTCCTGAGCCAAGAAAACATGCTTGATTTTCACTCAAGGTCAACTTGATTCTGTTATTTGAGCCTGTTTTAGCTACACAAAAGAAATAATTTCAGTTTCATTGAGTATCTGTCTGCTTTCTGAGAGTTTCATACATTTGTGTCACTTGCCTGCCTGCCTGCCATTTCAACCAGAAGAAAACAATGCTAACAGTAATAATGCTAACAGTAATAATGCTGAAAATGCCATAAAGAATAGAGCCTGAGGTGAATTTTGCCAAAAGCCAGTTAGAGATTTGAAAAAGAGTTGCATTTTTCAGGCCAACTTGAAGCTTATCAAATTGAGCTTCTGGTGTTTCCAAAAGAGTGTAGAGATGGAAGTGACCATGAAGAATCCAGCAGATGCAGACAGAGAGATGGCAACTAGCTGGGACTGTCTCCTGGGAGAGCATCAAGGTCTGCAGGAAGCCCAGAGAGCCCAGTGGCTGCAAGGGACATAAAGAAAATGTGACACACTCTTTGTGAAGTGGGTCCCTGGCATGGAGGGATCTGTCAGTCTTGGTCATCACCACACGTTTGGTTTGAAAGCAGCCAGTGACCACTGCAGAGTATTTAAAGGATGTCTATTTTCTGAATCAAGCGGAGTTTTCCAGTGATGGCTTCATGAGTTGCACTGCTCCAGCCTAGGGACTGCAAAAATTTGGGCATAGGCCTGTATTTGACTCAAGCATGGGAAAACTTGGGTTTTCATAATAATGCGTGGAATTCACTTGTGATAAAACATAAAAGCAGCTTGCATTTCTAGGTTAGAAGTCACCAGGGCAAGTTGTGAATTTGCCCATATTTATTGCCCGATTTAGGATAAGGAAGTGACTGCCATGAAAGGAATGCACAGGGAATAAGTTTGGGAGGGTTAGATATTTTTAAATCAATGGTTTCTGCTGAGTGTAAGGCCCATGGCCATTACTTAATCCACAGGACTGCCACCATTTGTCCCAGCAAGGACTCCCACACATATCCTGTTTTCCACATTTCTGCAAGAACATCTGTTTGCGGTTCCCCCAACAGATTTTGAAAATACAAATCACTCATGATGGGACTTTCCATCATGACCTAAAACCTGGGATTGTCCCTTCCAGGAGAAGACTGAGTGACTTTGACCACCTGGAGAACTTTGATGTATCTGCTTAAACTTGCCTTTCTGAAGGTGGAAATTGATGCAAAGATGAGCGAGAAATGGCCCTTTGCTAATAGTGAAAGAAAAGTAAGGACTTTTGAGATATCAGTAAAAATAGACCACCTTCTCTAGCAGATCCACCAGAAGGAGAAAACATGAAAGACTATGATCTTCTCCAGCCCACCCAAACTGCTACTAGGAGCATTTGGACTTCTTCTCATCCCCTGCTGCTCACTCACAGATGTGTATTTTAAGAATACCAAGAAATTAAGTCAAAGTTTAAACCGCTCATTGTTATTTTTTTTTTCCTGAACAAATTTCCATGTTTTCCTTTAAAGTATGAGTATATATGCACTGGAAGAAGAAAGCAGGTTGTCAGAAGGCAGCAGAAGTCTTCCTCCTTCTTTGGTCCAATGCATTAACTCTAGATCCAGGGCTGAAAAGCATCATAATCCCAAAGTTGTTAGAGTGTATAGATGATGCAACCAACACTTCCCTGTTGTGTTTGTTGAAGAAGAGGGTTTGCTCTCTAGACCGTCCACTTCAGAGAAAAAATTCCACACACTTCAAGCTCCTGCATCCAGCAAGGATTCCTCAAGCACTCGTCCCTCCAGTCTGACTGCCAGGCTGAACAATACTGGCAAGGTAAGAACTGGCCCCCAGCCTGTGCATCTGAATCAGGAGTTTTTCACATCTGCTTTAGAGCTGTCCTCCAATGCAAGAGAAATGGCTTCAGGATGCTATGAAGCCCCTAAACAAGCCACAGTGTTCATGGTCAGAAGTTTTCTCTCATGTAGTGTTTAATTCGTGGGAAAAAATACTTTTAAAAACTCAAACCTCCTCCATGTGTGTATGTTTTATTTTCAACTCCTTATCCAAACTAGAAAAAGAGCTTCTTTCACCCTGAATAATAGGTTGGGGTATTCACTAGAACTAGAGACGTAAGTCTCACTCTTACAGGTTGGAAATATATGTCTGAAGTGCCAAGTGTCTGGTTATTCTCAAACATCTGCTTGAGAATTCCCCCTCCTTTTCTATGTATCCTAGATAACAATTTTCCAGTTCTAAGTATTTTGAAATGGTAGGAGACTCTGTAGTTTTCACACATGAAAGCTTTTACAAGGTGCATGTTCTGCTGTAGAAGAACCTCATCTTCTTTTTTTTTCCTGTATGTTTTTTTTTAAATCTCAACATGTGTTTTTGGGGAATGGCTAAACTGTTCTCCCACAGCTCTTGTTTTGATAGTTTGAAATCTATTTGTAATCTTCAAAGAGATAACTTGTTTCCCGAGGGCCTTCATTAACAGTAAGAATACAAAAAGTGGCTGGGCGTGAAGGTCAAGTGGATTCCCTCTGGAAGAGAGACATATTTTTAACAGTACCAGTGACTAGTAGAGACCTTCACTGGTACAGATGACTTTCCTAAATCTTGAAATTGTCACAGCATAAGCACCTAGCAGGAAGATACACTGTAATCAATCTGATACGAGCATAATAATAGAAAAACTCTCTGTCTGTAACACCCAGGTGTGATCAGAGATCTCTGCACCCCAACCTTGCCTCTGGGGAGGCGAGATCTGTCTCCTTGCACACCTGGCAGGAAAAGGCAGGGGTGCCTTGCTGATGCCCTGCACTGATGTGTGGACGTGGGGTGTACCTGAGGCTGTGGGGCCACATCTGCACAGCCTCCTGTGCATCAGCTGGACTCTGTGCTGGTGTGCACACGGAGGAGCAGCACAGCAGCTGTGCTCTGCAGCGCTAGGTGAGCAAACACACACCTAAAAATCTACGCAACAGGGCAAATACATGGTACGTGCTGCACAGGTAGATCTTGGACTGTCATTTTTCCTTTCTGTGCCTTCTCCTCTGAATGCTACCCCAAAGAGCTTTTTTTTATCTGGATCAGAAGGAAGTGGAAGATAAAACCAGAGGATATTCCTGGGTTGGTAAGGTGATAGCTTTGTCCTCTGATCGAATTAATAAATGTGTCCAGGAAAGAGTTAAGCTATCCTGAAAATACTGCCAGGGAGAGGGACTTGTGGAGTCTAAATGCTGTTTAAGAAGGCAGGGGGTAATTAGGGCAGTTGTTTTTTAATTATCACTGAAGTCAGTCCTTGCAAGGCCCCCCAGCCATAGCCAGGTTAATGGTCAGCACTGTATGCTGAGTCAGCAAAATGGTTGTGCTGGCTTTCACCAGGGGCTCCCTTCGGCTGAGGGCAGCCCAACTGGGCTGGATGTGCCCAACTTCACTCTGAAGCCAGGATGATTAAAATAGAAAAGCAATCTGCAGCTTTAATCAAGCTTACAGGAACACACCTTCCAGATTTTGTGAGACGAGGTATTTGTTACCTCCTGTCCTCTGGCATGGTAGCAGTTTAATGAAAGGCTGCATATTTTTCTGTTAGCAGCTCAACCACTTAATTCTTAAGTTCCTTCAGAGCTCTCAGATGTATGCCATCTGGTCATGGTGACTTGTTGCTCTTTAATTTGTGAATTTGTTCCAGCACTTCCAGTTTTGACACCTCAATCTCTGACAGAGTCTCATCTTCATTACTTGAAAAGAATTGCTCAGAGGGCTGTCTCTCTCTCTCTCTCTCTCCCTTGCATGCATCATCTTGTAGCTTCAATTTCATTAATACAATTTCAACTTAAAGCAGAATTTATAGCTTTCCCAAATAGACCATCTCTCCACCTCCTACCCATAATGCAGTATTTTATTGTGCTATATTTTTATTAAACAAAAGCTCCTCTGAAAACTACACACAACCCATGCACTCAGGTAACCAGAATCTTTGTAATCTTTGCTACCAGTACTTTTGCTATCTTTTAAAAAGATCTGAAAGTGAGTTCAAATAAATATCTATCACATCCACCAAAGAAATGGCTTTAGTTCTCAGAACACAGGGAATCAAATAGCCTTTTGAAACACATCTAGGATGCATCTTCATGGCCCAACACTATTTATTTATGTATCATAAATAATATCTATTATTTACACTCTATTTGCATTTCAGGTTTTCAGGGAAGTTGAGGCCCCATTGTAAGAGGCACTCAACAAGAGCATGGTTTGAGGCAGGGCCTCTTCTGAGGAGTTTGCAAATAGGGAAGACAAATGGCTAAGAACAGACAGCATGCAAAGAAGTTGTCAAAGATGGATGTCTTTGTATTTACATATTTAATGAATTTTTCTTTCATACATGGTGTCCTTCACCTTCCCTCCCCAGTGTTTCTGCAGGCAGATATCCCCACCCAGCAAGACTAGGATTTCCTAATATGTTTTGTTTCCATCCTTTCCCTACTACAGGAAGATATGACAGTAAAAATCTTGGTAATGTAGCAAGCCAGACCATGCCAGCCATTTTTTCCTCTTCCTGCGAGACTGAAGTGGTTTTCCAGAGGTGTCTGTGATTGTGGGGTTTGAGGCAGGAGGACCACCTGGCTTGCCACCTCTATTTTCACCCACATAGCCCGGGTGGCATGGCACCTGCATTGCCCTGGCAGCAGAGGCCACTGCTGGAAAAACTCCTTTGCCTTCAAACCACGGAGCAGCCCTGGCTTCTCCGCCACCCCCCTCTGTACTTTCAACACGCAGGAAACTTTTCAGCAGTGCCATCTGCAAACTTTGGAAATGGGCTGTCTGGAAGAAGGGATTATGGATGGGCATGGAAAGGGCAGAAACTCAAAACTTCTCTTCACCACTTTATTAAATCCAGGAGATGACAGAAAGCACGCTCCCCTTCTGACAAAATCAGAGGGTCTCTAGTGACATTTATGTCACTGGAAAGGCATATAATACGTACACAGTGGTTTAATTTTATCTTAATGAAACAATATACATATAAAACTATCCATTAAATATAAAACAGTGAAGTAATTTGCAAATTTTCCTACAGCATAATAAATTAAGCATGGAGAGCACTAAGGAATGCAATTTGCAGTCATTTATAATGCAGTGTTTTATGTTAATAATTCAAAATCACATGCTATTTGGAGACACTTCTAATTAATGTATTTATGAAATTGTGAACTGTGACTGTTTTGGTTCCATTTAGCTAAACATTTCAACAGAATGCGCTTGCTGTTGTTTTGTGTTTGCTTAATGGCACCAGCAAGCATCAAATGTACAACTGGGGAAAGTTGGGGGTGGTATCTGATGAGGCTTTTTTTATGGGTATGTGTTTTTGTCTGCACTGTATACATGTAATCATACGTGATTGCACTCCTGATCTCACTGAGGAGAAGAAAGTTCTGCAGTAATTTGAGGAGGAAATAAGGAAAGTTTTATGGATGAATAATTAATCGCCAGGAAAGTTCAGTACCTTCCTAAAGAATTGCTAAAATATTCAATACTTTTTACATAACTGATCTTTATACGCTGCTATTTCTCCTGACTGGTTAATTATGGCTAATACAGCTTGTAAATTTGTATTCATAATTTTATTTTGATGTCTTTCAGGGTTTTTTTCATCATACTAAGCATTTGTCAGGCTGCTTCTTTATTGGAACACTATGAGAAATGATTCCCCAGAAGGTTAGTCTCCTGAGAGGAGGCTTGAAGGGAGTTGGGAGTATTTTGAAATTTCAAGTACATTCTAAGAAAAAAACTCCATCCATACCAGATTTTTTAGGGAATTATCACATGTCAAGGCCCTGATTCTGAAAGTGGCTTGAAATGAATGAGCTTCTAGGCATATGCAGAACCAGATGCTAATAGCACTCTGTTGTAGCTCTGCACAGGAAAGTGAAGGGAAAGCTCTTGAAATAATTTTCTATGAACAATCTGTTTCACACAAGAAAAAGAGGGGAAAAAGAAAGAAAGAAAGAAAGAAAGAAAGAAAGAAAGAAAGAAAGAAAGAAAGAAAGAAAGAAAGAAAGAAAGAAAGAAAGAAAGAAAGAAAGAAAGAAAGAAAGAAAGAAAGAAAGAAAGAAAGAAAGAAAGAAAGAAAGAAAGAAAGAAAGAAAGAAAGAAAGAAAGAAAGAAAGAAAGAAAGAAAGAAAGAAAGAAAGAAAGAAAGAAAGAAAGAAAGAAAGAAAGAAACCTGAAACTCCTCAAACACATTGTAAGGACATCCAAGGTATTATCTGTGGTCCCTTCCGCTTTCCAAAATGATCATGAAAATTCAGTGGGATGATGAATCAAAATCTTTATGTCTTCTGGTAATTTCAAAGCTAACTTGAAGAGCACTAACTCCCTGCTAAATGTTTTATTTCACAATTGTGCTTTCTGTATGGTTTCTGCTCTTTTTCTTGCTTGCCTTTTAAATTTTTTTTTTTTTTTTTAATTCTCAGGACAATATGTATATGGCTAGGAAAATATTTAAAAAGTTCTCATGGCCTTTAGCTGTGGTCTTGGAAATCGACCAATGTAATCATTAGACTGAGAATTAAAGCTGTATTTGACCACTTTGTGTGATTTATGTTTTAAACAGTGTAGGAACTGTTATGATTAAGGAGGCAATATGGGTGTCTAGGACCTAGCTCCCTATTACTTATCATCATCAAAATTGCTTTTTTGAGACTCTTTATTTTCTTGGTATCAAATAACAAATATTGGCAACACATTAGATTAGCTGAATTATAGTCTTTAATAAACTCCTTTTTCCTAAAATGAAAAATATTACTATAATCCATTTCATGTTGTCCTTTTTGTCCAGTATGAATACATTCTGTAAAAGTTCTTATATTTAAATATTTGTCTACTTCTGTTTAAAAAAAAATATTACACCTGTCATAGGGTCCTAAGGTGTTAGAGCAGTGCTGCATCAACACAGGCTATAAGATGATGTAGTGTATCAGGAAATATACTGAGAGATAGGGGACTTTGCTAACCAGTTATTACCTTTTTGACAGCAACTGTGGTGGTCTGGATACACTGTCCAGCTCCATTTTGAGCCATATGATCCCAGGTTTACATCTGAATTTGAGTTTTATGGTTTGTGCCCATCTCTAAAATGAATTTACAGAAACAGAGAAGGAAATTGTGTTTACATTTTTTTCCATCTGATTTTAATGGAAAAATTTCACTTTATTTTGAGGTATGGTAAGTGCTTACAGCTTCTGTTTCAGCCCTGTATTTGAACATTCAAAATATTATGGAGGGCTTGTTTTAAAACTCCTTTCTCCAGTGGTGGGAAAATGAAAAAACTTAGGAACATGTGCATTTTTCTTTTTTTGTTTTAATCATCTTGGCATGGTTTATAAGACTAGATCTATAGCTGTCTGTGTTTACATGCTGTTCATCAAAGGTGTTGTAAAACAGAGCAAGCCCAAAATACAGATTCTAACTGCTATGCTCAAAGCTATATTGCCATTTTTGATGGCAAGTTTGTCTGAAAGTTATGGTTTTCTTTTTTAACCTATACAGGCATAAATCCAGAGTAACCATATCAAAATCCATTCAGTAAAAAAAGTCTGTGAGTGATTAGTTTCACAATTTGTAAATATCATGATCCTTTCTCTCAAATCTTTGGAGTGCCTGAAGGCAATTCAGGTACTTCAGCACATATCAAACAAGAGCTAAATTAACCACCATGTTCTGAAAAGAATAACAAACACAAGCACATTTGACTTGGATGTCTTATGGAACACCACCACATAGCATGTGAAGACTATCTTTCCAATGAACATTGGGGCCCTTAAATGTAATTATTAAATTCAGCAGATGAGCTGCCATCCCTTGGCATTCTAATTATCATAAAGGATTTTTTATTTGGTGATTTATATAGAATTCATCAATCAGAGTTATTTCTGTAGAAACAGTGCTCTATTTCTGGGGAGCCTCCTTCTCAATTTGACATGTTTTTTTGAAATAGAAGACTGTTTTTAAAAAGATCTTCAAAGATATCAAACTAATGGGCTTGAAGAGAAGCAAAGAAAGACAGAAAAACAAAGACTGGCAGAGCTCTTAATGAAGGAAGAAATAGCATATTTCTAATTTTTTTATGCTATGTCTACTAATTTGGTGTCCTAGGGATAACTGTACCTATTTATCAAACTGAAGATGGATGCTAGCTAAGGTAAATACACCATTTATTTTTAGATTTCATACAAAAACTTTACCTGTAAAGTCCTTGTCCCTCCTTTTCCCCCTTGGGCTGTAAGAGGACATGCCTCTTACATGTCCTTGTTTGCAGTTCTACCCAGGGCAATGGTTTGGATGGTCATAAGGAAGAATAAACACATTCTGGAGATGGAGTATGCAAAATAATGAGTGAGAAATACCACAAATCTCCTTGGATTGGCACAGACAACTCTTTGGTGCAGGACAGCTCCTGTGGAGGCTGAAGGTTTGGGGCTCTGAAATGGCTAGAGACTGTAGAAGGAGCAGAAGGTCTGGGTCTCTTTGGTTGCAGAAGCTCGTTAAAACCCTACATATGGGAAGAAATATAGGACTTTTCGGTATATTGCAATCACAAAAGGATAAATTAACCAACCAGTAAAAGGAAACTCAGCACCTGCTGCAGTGGCAGCATGGTAAGACTTAAAGTATTTGCCACACAGCTTAATCCAGCTCCCACTGAGGTCCTTGGGAACTGAATTCTGCCTTTCCAAGTTAAAGCAAAGGAAGTTTTTCAAGCTGTTAAGAATACTTTTATTCCTATGAACAAAGCTACTGGGTAAGGTGTAAGCACACAAAAACCCCCAAAAAGCCCTGATAGAGTCATTACCAGCAGTGTATGGAGTTGTCTAGCAGTAGTAAACAAGAAAAAGTCCACACATCCTCTGCTGAATGGGTGAGCATTTGTCTCAGCCATGTTCATGTCCCCATTGCATCTGCCTGCCACACGCAGTGTGAAGGTGCTTGACTGGACCAAATGTCTTGGGAAAATAGATTTCTAGCATCACATTTCTAATATTCTTGGGCAGAGAAGCTGAGAAATCTGAGAAGGAGTTTTATGGGCCAAATTTTCTGAGGTGTATCCCCCTGAGCCGCACCAAACATGCTGATACCTGGCCTGCAGTTACTCCTATCAGAGAGCACAGGAGGAACTTAGAAAGACCCACGTTATGGAGGCCCCACCACTTGGAGAGAAAATTTCAAGTTAAATAATATTTTCCAGATACTATTTAACCACAACTGCACTTGAGAAAATAGTAGCTCTGAAACCATTAAGCAAACTGAAAAATGGAGGAAAATCACCATATACATGACCTGCTCTGGGTGATGTTTCCCCCTTGCTTGGTTAAAGAGAACTTGGAATGCCTGCTTTTAACAGCACCTGTCTTGCTCTCTCCCACCTGTGATTTCATGGTGTTTGAGTCGAACTTAGGTGGGATATGCCAGGAATTAACAGCAATGCTCCCCAGCACTTCTGCAACCTGAATTCAAGGGGCAGGAGTAAAGGTTTCTGGTGTTGGCACTTATGCTGTGTAGAGAGTTAACAGCCATTGGAGACCCAAGTGAGATAATGGAGTAATCTTGGGCAATCCTAAAGTACTGAGAGAAAACATGCTGGACAGAAAAGTAAAAAAACCTCAAACCCCAAACAACCAACTTTCTTCTCTCTATTGCATTTATGCTGCCAAGTCCACCTCTGATGCAAGGGTGTTGTGAAATGTAGCTCACTTGCTAAATGTTGTTTTGATGTGTTATTTGGGACACAGGGAAAGAGAAATGGACTGCATTCAATCTCTATTAAAGCAGAGGGATGTCTTCTGCAGAATTTATTTTCAGGAGCTTTGCACTAACTTCATTTTCTTATTAGCTGAAATTGCTAGTGAGACAGTTTTAGCAAAGATGCTAAATGCCTTCGTGGAAAAGATGAGTCTGTGCTCAATGAATTGACTACTGTTGTGTCAGCTTGTACAGAACAGATCTTTACTATGGGATTTGGGGATCTGGGATTAGGTCCTAGTGATAATTCACATGGGAAAACTGTTAAATTTAATTACAGAAAGGCAATTAGATTGGAAGATTGCAAGAAAATGTTACAGGTAGTTAGAGCTTCAGGAAAAAAACAGGAATTTATAACCACCTGCACCACCCCCCCCCCCCCCCCCCCAAAAAAAAATCTTATATTAGTGTTAGTGATTGTTGAAAATTGAGGGCAAAAAAAGAGCAGGGGAAGAAATTGAGCGGTCTTGTGGAATTAAAAGTTCAAAATAATTTTTCTCAGAAAAGTGCTTTTGGGGCATTTTTTTTAATATCCTCAAGAAACCATGAAACAAGCTGAGAGATAAATTAAACAGAACCAAACCACACTTGGTCACCATAAAAACATGTTTTCTGACCATGGTGTGGTGAAGCTTAGGATGGTGAGCATTATGCTCCCACTTTTCCTACAAGGGACTAGTTTCCTGTTTGAGCTAAAATTCCCACAGTGCTGAAGGGCATCCCTGGAAGCATGGATTCTTGGGAGGCAATGTGCCACTAAAAGGCAGTTTGGTTTAAGCTGGAAGTGCTGCACAATTAAAGGTATAGGTCCTGTTTTATCCTAAGTGTTACCAAGCCACCATCTTGACACTCTTCAGGATGTTAAGGCATAACTTTAAGGAACTTAGCAGCTTGGATTTAACTCTCATGGAGATAGTCTTTTCTCCCCACTCACTCTTGTGTGTGTGTTATGTATTGCACAGCCTAAGCAAAACTATCTTTATAGGAGCACTTATTTGACAGACTTGAGGAGTTTGTATAGGGAACCTGGAAATCCAGCAGACTACACTGTTTGTGCTGAAGGAAGCCCAGAGTTAGATCCTGTCTTTTTCAGCATACTGATCTCTAACCCCTCCTCCTCCTCAGAGGTGAAGCATGAACGTGACTAGCAGAGGAGGGCAAATCATTACTGCAGAAACTGAAAATTTCAGGTCAGCACCACTTCAGATTGCCCTCAATCCATTTGGAGAGTCTGGAATGAGGTTATTTTGGAAGATGGAGAAGCTGTAGCCTCCTGGAGAAAAACCTGCCATGTCTTGTGCTCCCTTTCTTAGGGTGAACTTGAAAGATAGGAACTGCACAGGATGCTGAGATGCCTCCAAAGGAAATGGTGGTGTTGATCAAGCTGTCACAGATTTTTGCCAGTTTATTTGTTAGATGTGTATCAAACATGGAGATACACAGAACATGATAGCTGGACATGTTGTGATGGCTCATTTGCAAGATGGTGCTGCTGCTGTTCACTCGTATTACCCTCACTTTCCCATTCCTCACTTCTTTTAAAAGTATCATGAAGAGCAGGAGCAGCTGCTGCCAGGAAAGGAAGCTGCAGGAGCTGGAGGGACACATGTGAGGGAGTGCAAAGACACAGGCTTTCACTGCTGATGACCTTGGCTTCTAGCACATCCTATGGTTAGAGAAACTGCTTCTAGAGCTGCAAGACGTGAGAGGTGAAACTACACATCCTATTTAGGCCTCAGGGAAAGGACAAAAATCTGTTCTGCTTTACAAACTTAGTAAAAAAAAATCACTGAATTTCCACTTATGGTTACTGCAACCTTATGAGGGAAAAATACTTCCAGAAATTATTTAACTCCTTAAAAAAAAAGAGCTACTTCTCCGTAGTTATTAGAGGGAAACACATCAGTATTTGTTCAGTCTCCTGTTCTCCTCTGCTGTTTCACACACTCTTGAAAGTGTCATTACTGACAGAGCATTGCACTTGTTCTACCACTCTGGAAGTGCAGCTCTTTAGCTTAGGAGTCATCATAGAAACTTCATATTATGGTTTGGGTTGGAAAGGACCTTAAAGATCCAACTCCCCTGCCATAGGATGCCCCCCACTAGATCAGGTTGCTCAGGGTGAAATAACAGAATGGTTTAACTTGTTGGTTTCCTCTCCAACAACCTCCTGGTCAAAATTAAGATCTTTTTAGGTGACTGGGACAGTTTCCATTAGCTATTCAGTGGCATTAGCAGCTGTGTGTAAAACTTTTAGGCTTCTTAGGAAACCTTACTCAGGTGGTGAAAAATATTGTTGAAGAATATTGCCAAATAATGGAGAAAGTAAATAAAATTAGGTCCTCAAAATAGTCCTGCCTAACCTTCTGCAGTGGTGTCCTTGTTCTTTGAGGCAACTGCATACAAATTGAGTTGGAAAACTACTAAATAAAAATGACAGGTATCCACTTACCACGTTATCAGGTGACTGTGGTAGCAGTGAGGTGAAGAAGAATTGTACCCCAGGAACCATCTCAGGACTTGCTCATCTCTGAGGCCAGCATGTAAAATTCGATGTCATTTCACAGGATGTTCCCCTGTTGTCACAATTTTTTCTTCTCTCCTCATCTACCTTTTATCTGCTCATGCCATCTTTCCGTTTATCTTTTCTGTTTTTCTCCTGCCTATTTTTTTGTTTCCATTTTCACCACTGGGATGGCAATCTGATACCTGCCTATTTGAACACTTGCTCTATGATATTTGAATGCACTAGGAATTACAAAAAGTAGGTATTTCCATTTCTTGGTACTTTCAATTTGGGTTTTTTCTTCACTTCCCCAAGGACAATGAATGCTTAATGCAATATAGCTGAACTTAAATATTTAGGTTCACTAAAAAACAATCAGAAATTGCCTATATAGATTTTTCCTAATGGAAATATCTCAGAGGGAAGGATGTTGGGGAATGATGGCTTTTTAATGTGGTAGATAGGTAACATCTACAAAATAAAGTACTAGTTAAATTTGTCCTGTTGATTTCAGAAAAGTACAATTCCTGCATGCTATTCTACAATGCTGCTTAAATATCCATGAATACTGAATTGTTTTTCTGGAGGAAATATGTAAAGTGATCATCAGCTGACCTCTGCTCCAAGCCGAATTGTGCAGTTTAGGAAACAACAGGGAAAAGAAATTTATTTCCAAATAGAATTTGATTGCAAAATAAATGGGAGGCTACTTCCTTACACGTCTGTGAGCTAAAAGGAAGAGGGAAAACTTAACATGCATCAAGAAACATCTATTTTTAAAACCCTTAAAAATCTTTTCAAGACTAAGATTCTGCTACCATTTCGTGAGCTTATAGAATCACACTGATCACAATTGGCTACTTGGGGTGTTTCAGTTTCAGTGAAAAATTTAAGGCAAGGTATTTTCTTTTTGCATCCCGGATTTTTTTCATAATCACTCTATACTGACTCATCATTATGAACTTTTATGTACTATGTTGCTAGGTTTTAACCAGCTAGAAAACATTAGATAGTAACTGTGGTAAAGAGGAACTATGTCTCTCCTTCAGGTGCATGTGCTCTGTCTGCAGTGTTTGCAGGGATGCTCTGAGGCTGCTCGGCCTGCATTCACTCACCCCGCTTTCCTTCCGAAGGAAATTCAGGGCATAACCAGAGAAAGAACTGCAATACCCTCCAAAAGGTCAGTGACCACTTCTGGGGAATATGGTCTCTAATACCTGTCCCACAGCACAGACACAGATATTTAAGTGCAGTACGTCTAGAGAAAGTGCATTGGCACCAGCTGATCCCAGTAAAGGATGCTAAAATAGTTATGGCTTTTGCTGCTCAAACGCTGAACCAGGAGGAGCCAAGAACAAGGCATTCTGCTTGATGGAGTTCCTGCCTTCTCATCCATAATTCTCTCTGAGGGAAAAAGTGAAAAAAACCCACTAAAAATAATAAAAAAGCAGCTTTTGCACAATGACACATAGCCTGTGCCATGAGAAATATAACTGAATGAGAGATTGAACTGTGTTCATTATCCATAGAGTAAAACAAGCCTGGTATCTTTTGCTTTGCTTTAGTGAAGAAAGGTTAGAGCTCATTCACTCAGTCTTGTGGCACACCGTACTCTTTTCAACTGTCTCCAGCTGAGGCAAGGTATTTGAGTAATATGAATAGAGGTTCTTATCCTGTGAGCAATTATACTTGGGTTTAAAGTAGCTGTTAGGCTCTAATGGTTTTACAAAAAACTTTTCTCAGTGTTCTATGTTTATAACAGCTATTTTATAATACGAATATTCTACATGAGGACAAGGTATAACCCCTTTTTGATTCATACAAAACTGTTTTCAACAATTCTTTAAAAATAATACATAGTCTTTTTTCAGAATAAAAGCTTTGGCTTCTATCTGACTATACATATTTTTGAAAGGGATAGGAGCTTTTTTCCCCCTACTGTTCTTTTCCTTTGGCTTTAATTCAGTTTGCTTTATTCAGACCTTAGGTCAAAGAATTTTTACGTTTAATATATATATCCTGATGGGGGCTCTGAGCACATTTTTGAGTCTGGGAATTTAGAAGGGCACCTCTATTTGATATGTGGAGATGTATGCCTGCAAATTCTCAGCCTGGATCTTTCAAACCTGTGGGCCTTACGCTTGTGATCACACACATTTGCTAATTTGTGCATGTACCTATTGTTCCCTTTGATTTCAGAAGCTGAGGGAATTTAATGTCTGAATACAGAGCTTGGGGCTGAACTGGAGGAACCCAGGCTTTGTGAATGCTGCTCTTGGTTCACAGAAAGTTATCAAATGGCAAAATGCAAGTGCCCCATTCTTTTATTCCCTGATGTAGGTGTCACAGTAACACAGTGATATCCTTCCCTTTTCTTGCAGCAGCATCCCTACCATGCCTTTGAAAGAGATGAAGTCTTTCAGATCTGTGAGTTGTGTCTTTATAATGCCCAGGGAGCAATTGCCCCTGTTCTTCAACTGAAAGCAAAACAAATTCCCCCATGTAATTAAGGCTGAACACACAGCCATTGTTTCCACCCCTTCTGTGTTATAATATTGTAATGCAAGATGTCACTGTGAGCTTAATAGTGTTTCCCAAGCACAAACAGTAGGGTGGCCCAGCTCGTCCTCCTCTCAGCACAGAAAGGCGAGTTTGTAGGCACCTCTCACTGGCTATAACTGCGTTACACCATGTGGTGTAAAACAGCTTCTGCCAGCAACGCTGCTTTGTCTCACAGAGAAGCAATTTTTTAAGAGATTTGATAAATTGTCTTGTCACACTTGGATTAAACTATTGATTTACCAACACCCTTTGTATGTTGACCCAGGAAAACACAGTGGATGCTATTTAGAATATTACAAACCCTCTGCCATATGCATGTTGTCTAGCCTACACTTCAACCCTATCACCTTTCAGCAGATTGCTTCAGACAAGAGATCTCATGGGCAGGGAATCTGCAATGCATATAAGCTTAGTTGCTCATTTAATACAAGAGAGTCCTAGACACTGACCTTGTCTATAGCTTCCAGCTTGGCAGGGCTGTAACACCACAAAGACCTGAAAATCCCTTTTTAACAAGGCTACCTGAACCAAATGGCCCAGGTCCAAATAGATGAAAACATGAAGATGTCCAGCAGATCTGTTGCCTACGCTGCTCACTGGAAAATTGCCTGAAGCTGCTGAAGTGGTGTCCGCTTTTGTGGTTCAGTATCAAATCCTGCCATAATAGCATGTTTGTTGTCCATTCCTAAACGTCTCAACACATTTTCTAGGGGAGAGTTTCTATCCTAGGAAGGTGTGTGTCTTCCTGTATTCCCTCAAGCTTGTTTCTGCATCACTTCCCATGAGTCTATCAAAGAACAGAGGGAACCTAGATATGGAAGCACACATGGTGAGGATTGTCAGCACCTGGGTGCTCTGTGGCATGCTGATGTCCTGCAGGAATTTGCTGCTTCACAACAGAGATCTTCACTTAGCTGAGATCAATATTTCCATTGTTAGCAGGGCTCATCCCATTGTAGGTGATATTTCTGGGCTCTTTCATTGTTTCCATAACTCGTATGAGCTGTCTCATGGATGTGCTATTGTATGTCTAGCGCCAGAAAGAAATATTAAATTGGAAAAATAGAAATCAAAGACTTGTGTTGACCCCAGAAGAAAATACATAATGATAAAACTTAAACTGCAGTTCAGCAAAACTGCCAATTACCAAAGATCATTCCCACTTGTAGATTACCCAGACCAGAAAATGTCAATGTAGCATCAGAAATAATTTCATGAACAAAAAGGTTTTCCCTTTTTCCTGCCTAGGAATAGCTTGTGTGTAACAAATTATATCAGATTTTCTTCCACCTGTGATAAAGGAGGGATGACATGGCAAACTATAGAGTTGTTTTTAAAGCAAGAGGTGGGTAGCAATTGGCAAAATTGCTAGCCTGTTGTCTATCACAGACTTATTTTAATTCTTATGGGACCAGTGACTCCTGCACTGCCCAGAATGTCCCATATAATTCTCTTGTGCTGGCTCATGGATAATGCCACTCAGCTTCTATGAGGTTAGGTCAAATGGTGTCATACAGTATGATGTGACATGCCCTGGTACACTGTGCAATGTAACAACCTTTCGGCTTCTAAATAAAAAGAGACAAGCACTCTTGAACCTGGATAAATTGTGGCATTCTGATTCAAAGACTTGGAGTGTGTGTTGACAGAGCAGTTAGTTGAATACGAACATTTCACATAAAAATAATAAAGTGCATAAAATCACGAGCAATGGCCACAGTTAAAATTGTCCCCCTTTTGTTTGCTTTACATTCTGATAAAATAAAACCCAAACAACTGTCGTCCCTGCAGGATCATGGAAATCTAAACCATATAAACTCCTCTAAAATCGCCCTCTGGATCTCACAGAAGATGTGGCATCAATAGGCTTATCAAAGGGAGGGTTTCCAGACAAAAGTCCTTGCCTAAGGAAGGACTGTCTCTGATCCTGATAGCTGCAGGGACTGGCAGTGAGAGCCACTCAGCTGCACTTATCTCGAAGGCTGGAGGGGGAAGGTGGCTGATGTATAGACAAAGGTGGTGTCCTTCCTACGGCAGGCTCTGAAAAATTCAGGGTTATCACTGACATCTTGAGCAGCGATGAGCAAGGGACAGAAAGTGAGGGTGACAGTGGGAAATATGACACCTGTGTTGGAAGGAAGCCCCTGCCAGGCAGGAATAGTGGACTGTGCAGTTGCTGTAATCACTGCTGCTGATAAGAATACCCCACACTGTGTGCATCCCAACAAAAGCAAACAGATACAAAGTAGAAGAGGGGAGCTTTCATTTGCAAATCCTGTTTCTCAGCTGTTTCGTTATTTAACACATGCCCAGATTGTGGCCTTTAGGCACAAGAAATGAAACTCAAGGGTGAAAATCACCAACCTGTGACCATGTGATATTGGAAACAATTCCCAGAACTTACACCAAACATTACCAAAAGAGAAATAAAATCAGTCGATCAAAGTGTCACAGAGGAACAAGCAGATAACTCTCACCATATAGAAGGGATTTACACCTCTCCTTTGTCCACAATTGCCAATATAATGATCTGCAAGCAGGCTCCTCTCTGGCTTCAGCCTTGCAAATTCTTTTCCTGCACAGATATCCTATTCACAAGGACAGATGGGGAGAGTACCAGTAATGAAAAACACTGTCTGCTAAGTTTTCTGGAAACTACTGCAGAAGGATAGTCAGAAGAGAAGTCTAATTAAAAGAACTGCTTGCTGGCATGTAGATTTCAAGGCCCTTGCTGATCCCTATTTAGGCAAAAAATAAGATATTTCCCATTGTAAGGAGACAAACTGTGCCTCATGGACAAGCCTGCTTTTTGTCTGGAATTCATTCTCTGCTGTTAAGAATAGGGCAGGGTGAATGATTTGATCTCTGTAGGCTGACTGCCAAATAAGAAAAACTCCACCAAATTTTGAATACCCAGGCTATAATTCCCAGAATCACTTGTGATGTTTTTTGGTCGTGATAATCCCTGTCTCTGACTGAAGAGATCACATAAATATTCTTTGCAATGGAGAATGTTATCTGGAGAAACAGGATTCCTTATCTCAAAATATTCTTTCGTCAGGCATTGAAGATATTTTCTGAAAGATCATAAACCCTTTCTTCAAGATCATCTCAAGTGTACTTTTCCACCAGCCCCATTATTTTCTGGTTTAAAAGTTCCTATAGATAATATTGGTTGTTCATGAACCTTTCCCTCTCTAAACAGTTTATAGATTCTAATTAGTATAAGTTGTATTTTCTTCTTTTACATCTATATAATTTCTAGTGTTTTTCAAAATAATTGCTCCTTACCATCAAATTTATGGAAAGTCCCTTTGTCTTCTCATGTCAACCTTTTGTTGTTAGGTTTGAGTACTGGTTAGCTTTATGAATCTTTTATATCACTGGGATTTTTAGCACATGCATTTTGAATCTGTATTCTCTTTCACAATCTTCTAGAACTTGGTGTGAAAACAAAGACCAGGTGGTTTCATAGAATTTTACCTCCTGTAACTCTGTGTGAGTGATGGGATCAACATCTACTATTTAAGTGGCATCAACATTATTCTGACAAATGTTATTAACAAATGGACTCTGCCACGAAGCCATTCAGGTCATGTTTGCACATGAGTTGTGGTTGGTTTTGAACTCAAGCCTTTGTTACTTGAGTGATTCAACACCAGTAAAATATTTCCTAAAAAAAAAGGCGGGGGGGGCGGGACAACTGGAGGGGGCAGGAGAGAGAGAAAGAGGGAGAGGTGCTATTTGTTCATGATCATAATAAAAATCTAAATTTTGCTGGTTCTCTTAAGGACAATTTGGCTCAGGCAGATATAAACACCCCAAAGAAGACATGTGAATATCCCACAGTCCAGGCCAGCTGCTGCTGCCTTTTATACAGTCAGCCACCAGTACAACAATCGGATCTTGAGGTACAGGTTAATGAGATAATTAGTCAAACACAATCAAATTGTGTGCTGCATGGAAATGGATGGCTGTTGTCTCGAAGCCACTTGTTGTACAGCACCAGGGCAAACTGCCTTTCTTTTCAATGGGCAATAAAGCAGGAAATCAAGTAGATGTAGGTTGTTCTGCCTGCTCACGGTGGTGAGGGCAGCTTCACTGGTACTGAATTTTAAAGAGCAAATAATATCAATTAGCAATTGTGTCTGGAAGAGTGTTGGCAGGGAGGGCTTCCGCTCATCGCTCTCCTGAGGCAGGCCAAGCACTCAAGTCTCAACAGCTTCCATTTGAGGACTTTCCTAGGGAACAGCGCTGCCAAGAGAGGGACTGCCTGCTAAATTGTGCTCTCACAGAGGACTCTGAAGACTCTTCATTTTTGGTAATTTTATGATAGAACTGAAATGGGCAGTTTCGATAGCCCATGGAGCTTGCTCATAGACTTCCTTCATAGCTTATGGCAGACATGGATCTGACCCACGACTTGTCTCCTGAGATTGAGAGGGAGCAGGCATATGTTCAGACCTAAACAATTTCAGGAATCTCTTCAGAGGAAAAGAATTTAGCTTTTAATTTGGATTTTTAGGACTGTTATAAATGCTTTTCATTCAGAGATCTTTTTTTAGATCAGGCTTTAATGACACAAATGAACTAATATTCTTATAAAAGTGTTGGCAGAGGCTTGGTTCACCCAACGCTGATTGATGAGGAAGCCCACGGAGCAATTTTTAACTAATGCCAGAAACATATTTTGTGGTAGATTTAGGAATGCCATCCCAGTCTTCAGCCTTTTATTAGTGACTCAAGAGGCCATCTTCTGCTAAGTCAGTGATTCATGCAGAGTGATTTGAAAGGAATGTGTTTGAATGAGCTTCCTGTGTATTTGTCACAGTTTATGACTTTTTAATAACAAATCATTATTACTGTGAATTTTTTAAGCCCAAAATCCTCCATAAATCTTTTCAAACTCATCTCTATTTATAATCTAGGGAGGAACCTGTTCACTGTTTTTGTTCATTCCACTGTTGTTGATTCATGGGCTATTATTAGACAGGTTACAAAAAGTTAAGATGGTGTAGGAGAGCGGATTTTTTTCACAAACTGGTGATTTTTACCTTCTTTTTCACTTGTAGCAGAGGGTCTGCTTGGTTTACAAAGTAGGCTTCATGACTGAGCAGAAAGACCTGCTCGGGAGAGTGCAGATTTCCTCCCAGGAGAACCAAGTCTGGCGTGCAGCAGATATTGCAGTGCATTCACCTGTAAATCAAGTGGAAGGGAATACACTCACTGACAACAAACCCTGCACAGTTGCACTCCCTTTTCCCCTATTGGCTGCATTTAGAAAGAATGGTTGTCAATTAAGATAGAAATAATCTAAAGGGTATGCAGATAAACACCTTGAAGTTTAACAAATAATTTTGACTATTTGGACTACTCTATCTTGTAAAATGTCCAGAGCATTACATTTCAAGCTCAGAAATAGCATAAATATGTGAGAGTATATAGAAAGAAGGGGTGAACTCTTATTTAAATTGTTGGGAAATATATAAAAATATTAAAAAATAATAATTGTGTTTACTCCTAGTAATAGACTGTGGTTTCTATTCAGTGCGCACATTGGAGACTTGGGGCTGAAAGCTGTTTTTTCTTAACTGTGATCAGTGTGGATCCTGAGCCTGCAAGATGAATCTATAGGAGGCAAAGACATTTATCATCTCATAGAAAGTGCTCATTGTCTAGTAGCATGAGGCCACGATGTTTGTACAGTCTTCTAAATTGGTGAAAGCATTAATTACCCTGAATAATGGTAACCCTGGTAATCTTGGCAGACATCTGAAACCTTGGATAATTATAGCTTCTGGTAGACAAATTTTAGTTCCCTGAATTTGATTTTAGAGGACAGAAATGATTTTTAGATAATTCGGTGCCTGAGAAATCAGGATGTGAAAAACTGGAATTTTACTTGTATGGAAATGACTGATAGACAAGTAAAAGACGATTTGTAACCACTTCTAATGAGATCATAAATTTCTTCTAACTCAGAGGAGATGGAAAGCATTGAAAAATCAGTGCAAAAGCAAACAAAACAGAGTCACAGAACATACTTTTAGCAATAGAACACAACATAATGGAACATGAAATTAAAAGAAAAATCCAGAATTAGTCTTGATGAAGATCAGAAAATCTACATGTCAGCAAAAATAAACTTGTTACTTAATAAGGTTAATAATAGATAAAGTCCCCTAAAGATAAATTGTTATCACATTTGACGACCATTTTATTAAAATGTTAATGGCCTCAGGCAAAAGCAAACTGTTCCCTTAATCTGCCAGAAGAACTGCTTTCTCAGGAATTATATACACCAGAGAACTTGGGATCTAAGCTAACTGTAACAAGCATGTTTGAAAATTGGAGCATCCACAGCTTGTGAAATTGTGGCTAAAAGGGAATGGATCTCACATGTCTCAAAATGGCTGTGCCCTTTTCTGCCAAACACAACTTTCACTCACATTTTCGAATGCAAATCCTTTGGATTCAACTGCTGCAGTCAAAACAGCTGAGGTGTCAGTAATTGAAGGGAGGATTTTTTCTTTGCCTTCTTCCATATTAACTGTGAAAAAGGTGTAGCTTAATACGTGCAATTGCTGTAATAGCAAACAGACAGAAAATATGTTTTCATCAGCACCTCTAAGCACGGCAAAACTGTGAAGCAGCCTGGCAAGTACGCTAAGCATTCAGTGAATTGTGATAGATTGCAGTATGGTTTGTCTGGGATGAGAATACCAACAAAAAATCATTCACAAGATTTGATGAAAACTCAGCCCGAACAGAGAGACTTCTTGCTACAAGCACAGTATCAGCTCACAACAAAACGGAGCTGATGAAATTGAGTTCACATCCTATCCTTCCTTCTGACATATGAAATGCATTTCCCTCAAAGCCTGTGGACTTGGACATCTGAGCAACGAGAATGAAAAGGTAAAGCAGAAAACATATGTGATGCTGAATGCTGCATTTCTTTTCAATGTTTCCCAATGGCAAAAGTACAAAGAAATTCATAAAAGCTACACTAGAAATTCATAAAAGCTACACTAGAAATACATGCCTCACACCCAAATCTCCTCTGCCAAAATTTGTGTGAAATAAAAGGGAGTGAGTAAGACTAAACCAGGTTAGCACAGTCAAAGCTTTTTCCTCCTTAGAGGAGGGAGGTATACCCTGGTTCCAGCAGGGGGGATCCAGGAATGAGAGTTAATCTGATGCAGCTCCACCACTGAAGCTGGATTGTTTGTGTGTGCAGCAGGCAGTCAACTCCACAGCCTCTGGTTTGGGGAAGAATGTTGCCAAATCTTATTTCCTTCTCTCTTTTATCTGAGGTCCCTGGCAATGATGGCTAAGTTTTGCTGAAGACTTTTGGGGTTGTGGGCAAGTGTGCTGAGAACAGCCCTATACTGGGCCACAGCCAAGAGGGACTCTGGGAAGATGAATAAAAGGCTTCACCCTAACCCAGATAGGATGGCCTGTGGGTGCAAGTGTCTTCCAGCAAGATTAGACAAGGAGTTATACCTGTTTATTTTCAGGCTTTTAACCCATCTTCATATGTATAACCTCCATGCAGATTTTAACATGTGTTCTCTACTTCTACTCAGGGTTCAGCTCTTTAAAGTGAAGCTTTCCTGTCCCTGACCTCGACAATAGAAAAGGCAAGGGTTTCATGGATGTGTATCTGATCATTGGTCTTTTGGGGAGGTACTTATTGTGCTTTTTATGGAATTTTCTGTGCCAGTTGGATCAGAATGGGGGCACAGATATTTTGGTGGAGAGATAAAGGTTTCTAAGACAGTCTATTTTTTCTATTTTTCACCTGTATGGACACAATTATTCTCCTTTAGTGCCTGCATTCCAGGCCAGCTATAAACCTTCTTTTAGAGAAATTGCAATTTTCCTGGCCCAGTTTAACTACCTTGCTACACCAGCAGTTCATTCAGTACTTTCCTTTTACAATAGACACCAGTCTGCCTCAAAAACTAGGAGATGGTTAAGTATTAATCACTAATTTTCCCCACACATTCTATCCTTCAGCCTTGGTATAACACAAATGTGAGCAGCATTCTCACCTACGAGATAACTTATCTTTGATATAAAAATTACCACCTCATTAGTGTTGTTAAGAACCTAACAGGACACAAAAGTGATGGTGTGTGCAGGTATTTCTGCATAGTGAGATGAGCTGCAGAACATGTTTCCGCTTGAAATGATGACACGTAATGCACCTAAGGTTTGTGCTGTGCTTGGGAGAAGTGAAGTTCAGGATATCCACCCATGGACTAAGCTGTGGTATGCTCAGCTGAGCCTGGCTTGTCCATGGTGCACCAAGGTTTTTGGTCTGTGCTAGAGCCCTGCTCATGCTCTCTCCCAGCTGGAGATGCACCTGAGGTGAGTCCATCTCTGAGCTTGAGAAAGCACTGAGCTTTTGGAACAGGCCCACTGTGTGCTGAGGTGATAGGGTAAACATCTGTGCATCTGCCTTCTTTCACCACTGTTTGCCTTGTGTTTTTCCCCTCAGAGAACCCACGAATGCACATTGCCTGTTGAGCATGCTTCCCTTGCAGGAGTGCATGCCAGACTGCCCTGTACACGGGAGGTCAGGGACAGCAGGTGAGTGGTAGCATTGTCCTTGGCAGAAACCACATAAATTGCCACTTTTTCAGACCCCTGTACACATAGCCATTGCTTCTGAAGCAAGAAACAAAGACCATGGCGCCAAAGTAAGCAAGCACTGCACAGATTTTAACAGATAATGCCAAAATGCTTGTGGGAGAAAAGTCTTTTATCACCTTCTCCTTCTTTTAACCTGGTATATAATGTTGCAAGAAATTCAGACGTGGCACAGTTTGGTGCTAAGCAGAGAAGAGGAAATAGCTAAACTACTCCATGATCTTATCAGACTGGAGCCCTTCTGCACTGTAGTTTTGAGGAATATTGTGCAGTAACACAGTCCCCAGGCTGGCACTTCTTTTGCGGACAGAGCTGACCCCACCCACGTAAAATGCACACGCTGGGTCTTGCGTTTCGCAAGAGCTGTAATCGCACAGGAGCAGGATCTGCAAAGGGTGTGGGCTGTCAGATGTGCGGGCCCTCCCCAGCGGCTCTGCACGGAGGCTGATGTGGGTAGGGCTGGTCTGTCTGGGGAGCAGGGATGCAGTGAGGCAGGTGCGCTCTCCAGGCTGGAGCCAGCAGCCTCTGATGGCTGTCGGAGGGGTGGCAGAGAGCGCTGTCCGTGTCCAGGGCTGGCCTGCCAGCTCTCCCCGAAGATGACAGCCTCTTGCCTGGGAGTGCCAAGTGTGGGCTGACACAGCCAGAGCCCTCTCCGAGCTCGGGAAGAGCGCGGCCCCCGCACCACCACACAGCTGCGGGAGCAGAGCGCGCTGAGCGCGGCCAGATGAAGCTCCAGCGAGCGACCGCTCTGCGCCTGGCCTGCAGTGTCCAGAAAGGATTCGTGATGGAAATTAACAGCTTCCATTATAGCACTCTAACGACCCCATGTAGACAAGCCCTCAGAAGCCACATTAACCCGAGTTTAGGCCATAAATTGAGCTCCCTGGCAAAGGTACTCCCTAACTAAATGCAGAAAATCTCTGTGACGAGCAGTAACAGTGCATATAAAATAAAATAACAGCAGAACTGGGGAATAGCAATTGCACATCTTTCCTTCCAAATTGAATTGTTCACTTCACTGTGAGAAGAAATAATTATCATGTTTATTGCGTTTGGCTCAATTAGGCTGAAATCTTAGGCCAGGAACCTTTCTTTTTACATTTCTGTAAATGTTGTCCATGTATGGCTGTGTCAGCATTGATTTTGCTGTCATGAAAGTAGCACAGCTGTCTGCCTGAATTGAAACATGCAAACCTGAACTAATTCTTAAAGTGTCTATTTTTCTGGTTTTAATCAGCCAAAATTTCTAGCAAACTGAAAGAGGACCAAGCAAGCCTCCTGTATTATTTTTGTAGAGTTTTGTTCTTGAGTGTGCTAGGGACAGAAGGATGGTTTGAAACTCTTTCCTTTTGCATGTGGTGTACATTGAACTCATGGAACCTATTAAGCAACATGGATTAAGGCCACAGGCACTGAGTGGTTACAAAATGTGCACACCAAGTGGCACATATCTGTATAAGACTGGCATATAGCCTAACAAGACCAGAGGAGAAGACAGTGAAGCTTTTGGTAGACTCCAGCACGATGAGCAAAATATAAATACCTGAAATGGAGGGCACAGGCACAAACAGTTTAGTCAGCAGTGAGTTTTCTCAGGAATGTGTGCAGCAGCCTCCTAGTACTGTGCATAGCAGGGTTGCGTGCAAGAGCTGTACATTTAAACCCTGAAAGAGGGGCACTCTCAAAGATATCTTCAGCCTTCAGTCTTCACTAGTAGAAAGTGGTCACCACCAGTGATCAGTAAGGGTGAGTGGAAGAGTCTAAATCTATGTTTCTAGAAACTGATTTACATCCACTTCCTTTGATTATATGCAATTTCCCTTTTCTATATGAAGAGACAGAGAAGCATATAGAGCATAGAGACAGAGAAGCATAGAGTTTATACATGTGTTAACAATATGAGATGAAAAGTGAAGGACAATATGTACCTTTAGCAGTAGGAAAAAATCCGGTAAAAGGCAAACCACCTGAGTTAGAGAGCTCTTTGATAGAGAAGTCTGTCATGGGTAGATTAAGGGTAAAATAATAGGTCCTACCTTTCAAAATTTTCATTAGGATGCTTGATATCAGGAACCATTTCATATCTCATCAAGGATTGGACCAAAATCACAGCTGAAATGTATGTAGTACAGGTTTTGGAATGGAAAAACAGTCTTGAGAGAGATGGATTTGTCTGATTATTGGATGCATAAAGGAAAGACAAATAAAAATTTACATGCCACTCTGAGAAGTTGAGGTGAGCCAGAATGCATGACAGAGGAAGGGCATGGAAAGAAAATTGTTATGTATCAAATTCATCTGAGCTATGGAATAAGATGACCATGATGCCTGCCTGTTAGGTCAATTTGTCTTAATGTCCAAATGGTTAGAAGGGAGATAAATGCAGCACAGAGAAGAGATGTTTAGAAAGAGAGTGTTTGGAGTTTCTTCCTCACTTCATGCTAAAACCAGCAAAATTCTTTATGATATCACAGCACATAGGTTTCAAGTCTAGCCTGAACCATACAGGAAGAGGCCAGTCCAGATGTAGTGCAGTGTGTACAGAGCATAGGGTGAGTTCATATGACATGCAGAGGCCAGTATTTAAGCTCTTCCATCTGGCTGGTTTGCTTGAATAACACCTTCAAGAAATTCAAAGTCTCTTGAATCTGCTGTTAATGAAATAAAATAAAATAGCATTACCAAATCCTACTTCCCCATGCTGATGCCCTAATTTCAGTGTCCAAGTTCACTTTCAATGGCCCCAGGACCCTGCATGGTTTTCCCTGCATTCATAATGTGGGATTGCACATTGAGCACAACTTGAGCCGCTCCTCATATTGCGAGAGTTGCTGCTTCAGAGAAGGCCGTGCTGCTTGTCTTTGTGCTGGTATGGAGGCATGGGCTAAGCAGGGACTGACTGCCTCAAGAAGTGAGCAGAAGACTTTTCATGACACTGGATTGGGCTGTAGCACGAAGTTGGGTAAAGTTTTAGAAGCAGAGCAATTCCATGGTGTCCTCAGTGCCGGCATGTAGGGAGTTCTTGGCAGCTCAGATGGTGGGTCATAAATTCTCTTTCACTAGTTTAGGGGCTAGATTATTCTTTTGTGCTCTGCTGGAAACATTACTTATGAGAATTGGGGCATTTTAATTTGGCTGTGCTACTACTTTATTAATATTTGAACATCTCACTGTTTTCTGTCTTGGCACAATGGGATCCACAAACAGAGGCTAAAAGAGAAAATGCTCCCCTCCCTGGCACCAGATTCCTGCCCTTTTATTTTTAATTACTTTGAATTATTTCTGGAACTTTTTATACCATTCTGAGAATACAAATTAAGTTTTGACTGTAAGAAAGAATACTGTGGAAAGCAAGCAAATGTGGCCTTACATGCTCATCCAGAGACTGCATCAAAAAAGCAAGGGACAGACACTTGCCAATCTATCCATTATATCCTGGCACAACAAAGATCCATTAGCCTGAGCAAGGCCTATGTGAACTGTATGCACATTTGGCTTAACCCACTCAGTTTATTTAGCCTCTGGTGTGCTCTGGATTAAAGCAGGCAGTCATTAGAGACTAGTATTTCTTCCACAAATGCTGTTTTCCATCATCTGAGAGAAGTGACAGAGCTTTTCAAAAGCCTTTGGTATTTGAGGACAAATGCTTGCTTCTTGTAAATGTTCATCCGAGACTCAATAGGATTTAACTGTTAGTGTTTCTAAAAGTAGAAGTTGATCCTGAGGCTAAAAGAAGACCAGAATCCTGGAAGATTGTGCACCTTTAGCAGGGATTTAGCACTTGTCTGCAATGTGTTTTTCTCTTCCCCAGCAGCTTGCTATAAAAGACTGAACCCACGAAGTTCAGCCCCTTGACATTTCTGAAGCATACCTTGAGACCCCAAAGTAAAACTTGTCTCCTGCAGCAGGATAATTCTGTACTGTGGCTTTCCAGGAGGATTCAGTCAACAAGTCAGGAGTTAGAAGGAAAATGTGCTACCGAGTATTCAAAAACTCTGTTTATCACATGGAGGGGGGACCTGATTCTTAGTAGAACTGTGCCATTCTTACACCAATTGTATAAAGAACTTTAAAAGAGATGTTTCAGGCCCATTTTAGTCCTCTTCAGTCATTCAGACTCCAATCCGCTTTCTAGGAGAAGAGGGAAACTACTTCACATGCCAGGGCAATGTAGCATATATTTTCTTAAAATCACATTAGTGTATTTTTAGCAGATTCACTGGGAAAACTATTGCTCATTACTGTAAAGTCATTTAAATACAACATGTATCTTTCAGTCAACAAAAAAATCCCTGTGGAATAACCCCTGAATCTAATTAAAATCAATGCAAATCCTAATTTTTTCACACAAGTTCACAATTCTAAGCTGAAGTTAATTATTTGTTCAGATGAACTTTGCTGCCCTAGACAGTTGAATAATAATTGTATAATGTGTCAAATTCAGTCCAGGTACAGTTGTGTTATCCAGAACTGCTATGTCTGTTCCTATCCAACATATATAAAGATTCACAGATTAATTTAGAAGACTTCAATTTGCTTTTGTATTTAATCCGAGTTTCAGTCCCTTGCCATGGACCAAACCCACCCACTTTTGAAATTATATACTTTGTGGATTCAGACATATAAATAATAACACCTAATAAAATCAGGAATTAATTTAAAACAACTGTTTCCCAGGACATAGCTGATTTTATACTTTTTTTTATCCTTCCATTTTTGGAGGACAAAGTCTGTAGACCGTGTACAATATAGTTTACTTTGGAAGGATAAAGGCAAAGTAAGTGTTCCTGAAAGCCATGGCTTGCCTGTACTCAACATTGCCACAGTTCAGTATTATTCCTTCCCCCTTTCAGCCAGACACTAGGGCTGTGCTTTCTGATAGTAGAGAACAGCTAGGTCCAGGCTCTGTCTCCATCCCTGAGGAATTATGTATTATGTATGATTATATTTAAATAGGCTGTTTAAAACTCACTGGTTCATAGTATCAGAGCTTAAATGGAACAGGTCCAATGGATATTAAGATATTATTTCATATTGATTTGGTGAAAGGTATTCAATCAATATTCTTATTTCAAATATGAAGATATTTACTGAAACAAAAAGAGGCAGATATAAGAAAGAATATATGTTAACATTAAAAAAGAGATTTTAAAAAAGGAGCAATTTCCACAAATTTGAAGATTTCCCCATTTCTTCAAAACACAGACCCAAATTAATGCATCCTAAGTTCTACTGGGCATAGGATGAATCTTTTCCATAGGCTTTCAGAAGCACCAGACTTATAGCAAGTCTGGCAAGTCTGGCAGCACTTGCTGGAAAAGCAGGGGACATGTAACCTGGATGAACCTGCACAAAGACCATGTCTCTTTAACAGAGATACTTCTGGAAGATTTGGGGTTTTGTTTGTTTTGCACAATAATTTGAAGGTGTGCAGAGGGGTCTTTGAGTAACAACAGGTCGGAGATTAGGCGAGCTGCACCAGCAGCAGCCTCCCACCACAAATCGTGAGAGGGGTGAGGCAGAGAAGGGAATGCTGCCATCAGCACCTTGGCTAGTCTCAGCTACTGCCCTCAATAAAGTCTGTGTGAGACCTCACCTGATAAATGACAATGACAACTACAACATAATCCAGGAGCAAAGAAATTGGTACAGAAAACAAATGTATGCCTATTCTCTCAGGAATGTCCTGCTGACTTCAACCAGTTTGTGGAGCAGAAGGTACTGGCAAAAGGCACCTCTTCCTGCCCTGTGTTTGCACAGCTCATGTGGTCTGTCTGTCTGTCTGTCTGTCTCTGTTTCTCCCAAATCAGTGAAAGGGTTCCATGCTCAGGTAGATGGGATGAATTCAGGCTGCCATGCTCTCATTGCCTAAAGGGCTAAAAGGCATCTTGAGATGCTCTGTCTGCTGTGATGTATCTAAGATAAATATAGAGAATGGTAAATAGATCTGGCTGCTCCTGCTGTTCCCTATCCTTCAATATTCAGGAATGGATGTGAGTGTCTAGCTAACAGACCTGTGTGAACTAACAGGTTGGTTTTGTCCTCATTCCCTGAGCTGAGAGACCTCTGCTCCTTCTTCCCCAGGTTCTTCCAGCTATCTGCCTAACCTCACCTCTGTGTCCTCCCAGCGAGATCAGCCCTACAGCATTCAAGCCTGGGATCCAGCAGTCAGTCCCAGCTAAGCAGGATTTGTAGGCGGTGCTGCTGTGCTTTATTTCCTCTGCTATGCACTGAACAGAAAGGGAACCAGACCCTTGTTACCATCAGGAGAGACAACATATCAGTCTTCTCAACCTGCTCACAGGGATGGGGATGGGGCTGCTGAAAGGCAATGTCATCATTCCTGCCATGTCAGCAACACCTCATATATCAGAGGCAGCTGACGGATCGCCAAGGAGAGTAGTAACTTTATTAACCACTTCCCTCGTGTTGAGCAGCTTTAGCAGGAATCTGAATAACTGCCCCGTCCCCTGGGTTTATTGGACGTGGTTTGTTTTGCAAGTGGGAAAACAATTGTGAGCTTCATGCCTGGATGAGCTAACATGTTTACACACACACTGCTGACGCAGCAGAAACAGGATACAATATGTGTCAAATATTGCTTGGGCTGCAGGCAAAAAAACCCGTGGAGCTGAAAGGCAGAGCTTAGCACAGAGCTCCTCATGCCAGAGACAGCTGCTGGGTACGTGTGAGGGAAAGGGAGCAAGTCTCAGTGTCCCAATCCGTTGTTGCCAAGCAGTTCCCAGAATAAGGAAAAGTTTCCCAAAGTTGATACTACTCTTCTGATAATTAGTAATACCTATTCTCATAAATCAATTTGGGTAAAGAGGCACTTGAATGGTGCAGAGACTGCCACTTCACCCTCAGTATCTGACTCAAAGCCATTTGAAGCCCGTGGGAGACTTTTCACTGACTTTGATGTGAGGCTCATTTCTTATTTTGGATTGTTAGGAGATAGATTTTCACAGCCTAATTTCTGCATCGGAATGTCAGGGAAAGAGGGAGATTTGCTTTTTCTGACACAAAATATCGCCGACCACAGAAAGATGGGCATTTAAGATGATTGGCTTAAAAGAACTATCCTATAATGGCAGCACAATTATAAGCCTGCAGGGAAAATTTCTGGGCTCTTGTATGAAAAAAGAGCAAAGAAGAACACAAAAAGGTTTTACTGAGTTACAGTGCCAGGGTTTCAGCTACCAGTTCTGCTGGAAAGCCAATAAGAGGGTTTAACAAAAGACATTTCCAGCATCAAGCTCATACACAAAATGGGTGATTGTGCAAGAGCAGGGCCAGAGGCAGAATGGGAAAGAAGGGGGTGTGATGCCAGGTCAACCTGCTGCAAACAGGTTGCAAGAAGAATTACCACAGCAAGTCAGCGGACCAAAAAGGAGTTGAGACTTTCTGGACAGAGAAGGGTGGGTCTAATGATCTCTAAATAAATGAAGATTTAAAAAAATTAAAAGAAGGGGAAAGAGAGATAGTGAAATCAGCTGCCAAGAAGTGCTGGGGCCAGAAAAAGCAACAAAGCCCTATTTTTAATGTAACTTTTTTATTCTGCCAGTAAAAAATCAAATGATAAAATAGGCTAGAGAAAGGAAGCAATTGGGAATGGCTGAAGAGGATTCCCAGCTGTGCTTGCAATCAGTGCAATTCATGACTCACAACATGCTGGCCACATCACTTCCCAGGAGCAACATATTCTCATGAACAAGCAAAACAAGTGAGAGACTATCTTTAAAGGCTTTTTGGATCATTCATGACATGAAGTCGCCTGTGAAGCAGCTTGCTGGCTTTGAGGGTTAGGGTAATTTAAGGATTGGTCAGCTTTCCTTTTCTTTCCTCTTCAGCTGCTGCCCCTTCCACCAGCCCCTGGCAGCATGGATGAGAACATCCGTTCTTTTCCGTCTTCTGACCGAAATGAAGAGCTGGAGGTGAGACTGCTTCACTGGCTTTTGAGCAGTCCTTGTCCTTCTGGTTTACTACAAGGACCTTCTGCTACCCTACAAAGAGTGAGAAAAGCATCTGAAAATAATACTTAAAAGTTTATGTGAAACCAAATGTCTCAGAATTGACTGCCTACACGTAGATATTGCTAGTTCTCACCTGGCTGGTACATAAATCATCCGATTTAAGTGATAACACTTCACGTCCCTCAAAATCTCAGCTTCAATTCAACTGAGTCAGATTGCTGCTTTTACTAATATTTTTCTAAAATAAAATTGTGTACTTGCTCTACCACACAGTGAAATGTTTCACAATATGTATAATTAACACATAACTATACTGCTAAAATTAAGAAACAAAACAAAACCATTTAGCACTGCAATGAGATTTTTTCAGATTAATTTTTTTCTCATTTTTGAAGTAATCTCACTGATTAAAGGGTACAGGTCTCATTTATAATAGTTGTAGGTTTCACACATTTACTGTTAGTGTTGTAATCCAGCTAAAGTTCCACCCTTCTGGGCAGTGCCTTTCCTGTCATCAGCTTTCTTACCCGGCTGTGACATCTCTCTTGTGCTGGAGTTTTGTGTGCAGAGGATACAGCTGCACCCACGTGCAGAAAACGAACTCTTTTCCTCAGGGAATGGCAACCTTTTCAAATTGATCAGTTCTCTGAATCGGAATTCCAAATTAAGATTTTGAAATTTTCAGGGAATCGGTACTGTGAAAATAGCAAATAAAAAACCATCAAAATGTTTTGTTTCTATTTAATTGAGATGCTGAATCTTATTTTAAAGTATTTATTGTATAAATTATATTTTTTTTATAACTAGAGATATTTATATCCTTTAATATCAAGATGTCAGAAGTGAAGAGATGTTTGATAGATGGATATTTTTAGTGAATAAGGAAAATAACACGTGCTATATAGTAACACAGGGTGAAAAATAATCTCCAAATAAAATATTTTTACATTCTTGGAATAATGTGTTCCATTGTAATTGAAAAAAATACACAAAAATGCTGAAATATTAATGTAATTGGATTTTGTGTGGATTTTTTTAAAAACAAAATATATTCTCTGATGGAAGAGCATGTCTGATGTCCTTCTAACCAGCTCTCTTTTTAGTGCATCTTAGAAGAATGCAACTTATGAGCTTCAATGGAGAAAGAGAGTGAACTTCTACAAGGAAAACAAAATTTCAGTGGTAAGGACATGAAGTTCACAGGCAAGCTGTGTCTCAGTAATAGCCAGGTAAACCAGGTGACAAAATGTGTTGATTATTTAATGCACTATAGCTGAACCTCATCCTTTAAACAGATGTTGTGAAAATATTAACCCAATGGGCCTGTTGAGTCCAGGGGGTCTCTGCTCTGAAATGAATTTGATGAGATGTGTGTGAAGGAGGTTGCAAAGCCTTATACATATCTTGTATTGCAGTAATTAATAAACCCTCTAGAAACAATGATAAAACCATTTTAATGTGTTCAGAATCACTGTTAACTTCTGCTTAAAGCCAGGGCCAAGAGGTTTCCAGTGGTTCTGCCCTCTTTTGAGACATTGCCTTTGGGGCTGTCCTGGACTTCATCTCAGATTTCTAGGGAGTGAAGTCTTACAGCTGAATTTTAGATGAAAACAAGTGTGTGAAACCCATGTGGTTTTTCTCTTTTCAGTTAGTGTCTACTTTTTAAGGAGGCCGATCATTTCCAAGTCACTGGGAAATTTAAAGTTTAACACACCAGTCAACAGACCATTTGCTTTAGCATTTGATTTAAAGTAGGGTCCTAAAAAGTGGGAATCAGGGGCATACAATAGCACTGGTTTAGCCTTGCAAAGGCCAATTTCACTATAAACAAGTCACATCTTCAAGATGCTGACCTTCTCTTGACAGAATTCTACATCCCTCCCAGCAAGTAAAAGGCCAGAGTCTGATCAAAATAACAACAAAAACCCCAACAGTTTTCCTGTTGCCAAGAGATTTCATTTAAAAAAATCCATGAAGTATTGACATATCTATTGCTTCTTCTCTTTGAAATTCTTGCTAGACAAGATTTGACTGATTTTGTGTAGTCCAGCTGGCAGAGGCTCTGGGATTGGCTACCTGAAATAACTCTCACAGCAGCATTTATCCCTTCACAGTTTGGAAATCTAGGGAAACTGCAAATTACAGTATTAAAATGCTGAGCCAGAAGAGAAACAAGGAAATAACGTTTCAATTTTCAGCATGAGAAAGAGGACATTTCAACCTAGCAATATTTATGAGCTGGTAAAAAGCTGTTCATGCCACAGTGGTCGTATGTTCCTTAAATGTCAAGTCCCAATCAATAACCTCGCTGAAAATTGACCCTGTTGGGCACGGTGTAGGAGAATTGGATGCTCTCTAGGCTATTGGTTGAAAGGCAAGAAACAGCAAGCAACTGATGAGAAGCTATCAATAAAACCTCAGTATTGTTTTGAGTTCAATTTCAAGTAATTGCCAGACATCTGAGATTGAGTCTGACAGACATGAAGAGGGCTAATGTTGGCTCCTGATAATGAAAAGTAGGTTTCTTGTTCAAAATAGCACAATGGGGCCTAATAGTGAAATGGCTTCCCCCTTGAAAAATAAGTTGCTGTATGAGTGTAGAAATCAGTGAAGCCTGTGTTTTTATGGATTTGCACCCTGTGCCCTTACAGCCTTCTCCTGTGGAAACTCTTTTGTCCTTCCCTCTTCCCCTCAGCTACCCCAGCAGCTCCTGTTTTTCTTTCATATTCTCTGTTCACTGCTTAAAGCAACAAGTGTCCCTTATTTGTTACTCCAGTGTTCACCAAAAATTCCAGGACAGAGATGGTTTTCCCTTTTTTTTTTTCCTTTATTGCCTTCTCTTCCTTCACAATAAAAATTATGCTGGCACAAAATATGCCATGTCAAATGTTTTTCAAGTGAGTCCTCTGTAAAAGTTTCTCTTCACAAAATTGGGGCTTCCTTGGAATTCTAAGTTAGAGCAAAGGTCTAAATGGTATATTTTGCCTCTCCACCGTGGGCAGATTAAATGCACATGGAGAATTACAGTAGCAAGATTGAGAAAGGGTTGTTTGTTAAGCTGCTCTTAACATAATTATCTGTGATCATGTGTTGGAAAAGCCCTTTTATATTATTTAACACACTCTGCAAAATAATTTGTCACAAGGTTCTTCAGTGGTGCATAATTCAGGAAAAAAAATCCTTAGAAGAAATGTCCTTCCCCCTTCTCATGCTGCTAGCTAGGAGCTTGGCAGAACACAAACTTCTGGCAGAAATTGAGCATATAATAGCACCAAAATCATTGAAGGAAATTGCAGTCTTCAGGAGGCTTTCACTTCCCACACATCATTCCACAACAGTTTTTGAGCTGAGTTCTCTTGTACTTTGACCCTGCAGTATTTTGGGAGGAGAACTCAGAGGCAGTGGTGCTAGCAGGCACACGAGGTTCAGTGTAAGGCTCAGTCCTGAGGCTGATTTAGGACTTAGTGTTCGGACTGCCAAAAAGAGGGGCTAAAACTGCTGAGGCAGTGCCCTTACTACAATTACATCATGACCACCAAGTTGATGCTCAGTGACATTTTAAAAAATTTCCTTTGCCAAATCCTCACGGAGACAGGTAATTATGTAAAATTAAAGATGCATTTGGAATCTGTTGAGGTGGGTTATTTCTTCAATTCTGCTCTCGTTGGGAAGTTTCTTCTTAATTTAATTCTATCACTTGCCCTCTGCCCAGGCTACGATCTAGGGCTAGACTCCTGGAGAGCACACACATTGATTATAGTGAGGTATTCTGATTTAAAATATGCACGCTAAGTCTCTGGCAAGAAAAAACTCATTTGCAGGTGAATTTTCCTGCCTTTTACTGAGTAATCAGGAAATTTTTTTAGAAAGCTTCTCTACAGAACAGGAAACCAAGACTAACTGGACCTACCTGATAATTAGTCCCATCTATAGAGCTGATGCTACAGCTGGCTTGATACTGCAGCAATGTGATTTATGTTTCCAAATAATCTCTCTTTCTGCAGGTCTCTGCATATGCCTTTCCTCTCCTACTGCCAGAATTCCTGATCTAGTTTCTCTTTCTCAGAAGTACACAGGCCTCATTTTCAGTTCTTCGGAGAAAAATTATTCCTTTGTTTCCACATCTGCTATGAGACTTTTCTATACTGGATTTATTTTTTTTCTTGTTATGGCCAAGACATTCCATCGTGTTAAAAGACAGAGGGCAGGAATCATACAAGGGGTGAAAATTCAATCTGTACCTTCTCTCTGGCAAACCGAACTTTACTGCTCGAATAGCTAAGCTTTCTTCTTCATCTCTCTGCTGAGGTCTTGTATGTGCTGAAGGCAAGCCCAGGTCTAAGTGTGAAGATGTGCAAATCTCAATATAAGTACTGCACAAAATTTCCTTTGAGCATTCAGCCCAGAAGTCCTGTTAGATGTGAGTTCTTAATGAGGTATCCTAGTGATATCCTAGTGATAACCTTGCAACTGAAGCTGCATAACTGCTTCATTGGCACTGTCATTATATTTCCTTTTTGCCTGTTGGAGTTCACCTCTTCTGATGGGGTCAGGAGTGGGAGATGCTGCTGTTGCTCTTGATGTGCTTTTTCTTTTTCTTTTTTACTGCTTTCATGAGCTTGACATTTGGAGATTCTAGTTCTAATCTTTCTCTTGACATGAATGTGGATAGATGTGGTTATTTGCCTGTGGAAATCACTGTGCTAAAATTCATGGTTACTTTTAAGGTCAACTGACATATCCTGAAATCACACCTGCCTCAAGCCGCTTCCTTCATGAACATGCTGTGCTAAAACATATAAAATTGTGCAGCCTGAAGCCTTTCAAAATCTTTTTAATAGCAAAGAGTACCTTGATCAAGGGAAGATTTGTGATGTGAAAATAGCTCCAAATGTGGCAGAAAAACAGATTTTCTTTGTGAAAGATTCTCAGTGCCTGTGCCTGGCAGAGGAGAACTGTATAGAAAAAGGGCCACTCAGTGCCTGCCTTGTAACAACCCAGTTAGGTGCACCTTTGCCTTTGGATCCAGGTCACTCTCTGTGCCCTATGTAAGATCAGGAGGTTGCATTACAATGGGAATTAGCCTAATAGAACTAGAAAGCTCCATCCAGCCAGGAAGTGCCAGTTTCAAGCCGAGATGTCACATGTTTCAGAAAGGATCAAGACCACCTTTGCTTCTCAGCAGTGATATCTGCTTCCACTCTGTGCCTACACCACTGATCTCATGGACAAACAAGCCATGTGAATATCATTTGCATGTATTTCTTATGAGGAAAATCTAAGTTGGATCAATTTGGATGGTGTGAGCAGAGAGTGAATTTTGCTTTTTAAATGCATATTTGAAAGAAATTCAAGTAATTTGAACAGCATGGGTGGTCTGAGAAAAAGGTTTTGGTGTCACTCGTCTACATTCCCAATATTCCCAATGTTGGTAATTTGAGGAAGTATTCTTATTTTTAAAACAATATTTGTTTTTGTATGGAAATCAATAGGAAAAAAATGAGAACCTAGTGGAACTATCCTCCACTTTTGAACTTCATTAGTGGTTTGATTTGCACTCAGTTAGGTTTCAGTCTGAGATCTGGAGACAAGTGCTCTTCATTCAAAATAAGTGTCTATGTGGTGTATTGCTTACTGAGGGCTGCCACTCTTCCTGTGGTTCATATGGCCTGCATAGATGTGATGGGAGAGATGGTGTCATTAGTTTGCTTTCTTTATTCATCAAAAATATTTGCAGAGGAGTTCTAGATACAGTCCATCCCCAAAGCATTTTTTGTTTCTTCAGAGTAGGGGAATTTGGATGTACAGTGAAAGCAGAACAGACATTGACCTTTGAGCTACAGGGAAACTTGATCGTGGCAAGGGCAAATCAGCCACTGGAGGCTCTCCTTCATGGGGTCCTTTCTAACGGGGTCCTGCAACCCCTTTACCATCATCACACTGTGAACACTTACAGCACTTAAAGGAGTCTGTTCCCACGTACGTGTTGGTGAGGAGTCCCATCAGCAAAGCTCAAAACAGACAGTGTAAAACGATCACCAAGATAGCAGAGATGACCTTTTTACTTGTTTTTGCTCAAACTGTGTTTCTTCTCTATTACTTTTTATTTTTTCACAGAGGGATCTCAAAGTGGATGGGTGTAAGTAGGACTGAGGGAAAATATTCCTGCTTTTTCTCTGTTCTAGAAGCATAGTCCATATAGTACACCAGCCTAGCTTTCTATGGGAAGAGAATGGAAAAAAGAAAGCTGTATTGAAGTTTATCTGTATTCATTTTTCTCCTTCAGGAATGCTTATCCCAAACCTTAGAGCCTCTATTTCCATGAAGTTACTCTATCCTGCTAATAGCCATGTGGAGCAACAAATTGCCTTCTTGCCCAAGTGGGTAGAATGCATTCAATCTAATCACCATCCAGCTAAAGGGGTTCAAATTAATCTTGTCTGGCTGCTTTTTTTATTGCTCACTTCCTCCCAGTTCCCTGTCCCCAAGAGCACCCATTCCACCTTGATAGTCTTCTTTTTCTTGCACTTAAATGAAATTTTGGCATTTGCCCTGAAAATGGTGGGAAGATTTTCATGTTTCTTCTCCTCTGCAAACATCCAAACTGGTGTTGGGAAACTCTGTGAACCAGCCCTTCCTGAGGATTCTCTGACCATTCACTGTGGCATGTTTGACAGAAACTCCGGGGAGGGTGACATCCTCCAAAGACAATTTTCTTTAATTCCTCCATATTCATAGAACTTCCCAGCAGGAACAAAGGCCTTCCCAGAGCTTCTGGAGTAATAAAGGACATTGGGATGAGTCTGCTTATGAACAATTCATTTCCTGTTTTTGCTACATTTTCTAGTATCTCTGAAAAGAGAGATGAAGAAACCTTTGAACTTCCACTAGGGGTTATCTCCTGTGAGCAGGGATTTCTGTTGTTTTAGGAGCAATCCTCCCCATGTGCAGCTGTCCGTGGTGGCCAGCATGAAATACCCATCAGTCCAGCCAGATCCCTAGCCATGCATTTCACCAACAAAAGCAGAGCCTTGCATCTATGGCAATTTTCTTTGATCAACAGCTGTTAATCTCATTACTTTAAAGACTTGCCTTCTTGGGATTGGTGAGTCAGTAATTTGAGTACAGTTTATAATCCAATCTAATAGAAGTCAATTATGAAAAATAAGAAATGAGAAAGGAAGCAAGCTTGCTAAGTTCATTTCTCTTTGGATTTGTCATGAGCTGATCTACAGAAGGCAGAGAAATATTTCCTTCTAGCCAGCTTTGAATATAGCTGTGAATACAACTTGGGTTTTAGAAATTCAATCTCTGTCAACTTCCTACCATGTCAGGTTGTCGCATGAATCCTGATGAGGTGTCTTTTGGTCTAATTGTTTGTTTCCTTTTTTTAGACGTTACTTTGCTTTAGAGATTTAAAAATTCAGTTTATAATAAGAGCTTAATTGGTCAGATGTACAAGAAGAATATATTTAAACAATCTCTTTGCTCTTTGTAAAAATATTTTAAAAGATCCAGAGGATTTACAGCAAAAAAAAGTTGCATTTTGACAACATATAAATCTCTAGCTGCATAGGAAGTTGAGTATGCTACAGCATTGATGACTGTCCTTGAAGAATCTGGTTTTCAGTAATTCTCCATTTTATTTACTTGTCTCCATGAGGGTACTTGCATGTACCATCCCTTCCTATTACTTGCAACATAGAATTAAGCAAATTTCATAAATTGATGTTTTCTCCAGATCAGACCCTGGATGTTTCATTAATTCTGTAAGATTTTTTGGTGGCCTTTTCTTCCTTGAGGAATTGCTGAACACAGTGCTCTGATATAAAGGTTTATGTTTAACACTGGGGCTATTTGCAAGGCTATTTGTAGAAAGACATATAGTGTGGGATCAGTGATCATATATCATAGCCTCAGAATGTCATTAAAACTCAACCTTTTTGTAGTGCACTGTTGTGAACATTTATGATTAGGCTGTAACAAGAGAAGGTAGATAATGTTAATGAAGCTGAAGGTATTTAGGATGGTGCCATCTACTTAGACATGATGCAGTAGAGAATTTACTTCCAAAAAGAGACTGAACACATAGCAGATTCAATATATAACCTTCAGTTAAGGTACAGGTTTGGAGTAAAGAGGAGCTGAAAAAGGAAAAAGCAAATTGTAGAAGCAGATAAGCCCTAACCTAACCTGGTCTCAGTGCAGCTTTCGTTCTCGATGTAAATTTAACATCACAACATCCTAAGGATCTTATTGTATTATAACAGTAGTATTCACATTTTCAACTTCACAATTCTCATATGTGTGACCTGGAGATTAGTTTAATATTGTAAACATACTGTACATACTGGAAAAATACTACATAATACTGTGCACTGTTAAACTGCTGCCTTCCACATCAATCCAGCCTTCAGCTGCAAGTGAAATCACAGCAGCAGGACACTTTATCTTGGGAGAAACCTCCTACCCTCGGTGCTTGAATGATATGGATATACTCTTACTTGCTCTGAAATCCTGTTGGATGAGGCATTTTTAATGTTACTTATTATCCTAGGCGTTGTCAATCTGGAACTCAATGCACCTCATGAGAAACAGTTTGAGAAACAATCCTTTTGTTAAACCACAACAGTTTTTAACATGGGTGTCATTGATAGTTGCATTTTTTTTTAATAGTAAAGACTAGCTGCACCTGAACTCCACCACTTTAGTTTTACTGATTTGTAGTTTGATGTAATAGTATGAAGTACTGTGAACATAAGAAACTTGGACATACAGCTGAGAGGAAAAATTCAAATTAGATTCAGTGAGAACTTTGAGTTATTACTAACGCAGAAAATTATTTTATATTTGTTGCAAAAGTTTTAGTAAAAGTATGATGACTTTTAAGCTGAGAGAGATATTTTTTTTGTTTTCACAAGAATGTCGTTGCAATGTCATTTAATTCACCTACTGACAGCTTAAAAGAAGATTCGGCATTCAGAGGGAGGAAAGATGCACTCAGCATGCTTCTAGCACACTAACATTAGTAACTTCCTTCTCCTGGACTTCAGCTTCCATATCCTGGTGCACTGCTACTATTAGGAATGATGGTGCACGCCACCAATGAGATGTGCTCATTGGTTTAATTCAGTAAATGATTGTGTTTTCATTCAGATGAAGAGGAGGCATAGCAAGGTTAAGGACCTTTTTTGGAATTATTTTATTAAATCCCATTGGTTGCTCTGACTTCTACCCTGTAAACAGCAGCTCATCAGCCTGTCAGTTGCCTCTGATCTAGGCTCATTTGAACTGAATTACAGAACTGTAATTCCCATCGCTGTTTATGTCATATGGGCATGCTGGTCACATCCTACCTTTTCTAGGAAATTTTAAATATTGCAAACCAAGAGATTATGGATGCTTTATTTACAAGGATGTCTGCTTTTCTTATGCCTTCTCCAGTGAAAAACAGATAATTGGTCTATATTGCCCTTATAATCAAATGTAGATATTATGTCAGCCTAGCATTTATTTTGCTTTACTATTTGGAGTTGGGGTGAGTGGGTGGGTGGGTGTTGTTTGTTTGTTTGGGGCTCTTTATTTTTTGTTTCGGGGTTTTTTTTTATGTTTCTAGGACTAGGTTTGGCAGAGTTGTTTTGTACTGGCCAGTCCTTGCAAAGAAAGAGAAAATGCTGCTGGTAGAGGGGCTAGAACTTGATGTCATTAACTTGTCTCCTGAAAAGACAAATTCCCAAACCGTGGTTTGTCAGCATCTGTTGAAGTTTGCTGTTGGTACTCAGCACTGCCAGTGAGAGTGTCACCCACAGAAACCCAGTTCAAATTCTGTCAGGTACAAACATTCTGGCCTTAAAGTGAATATGGTGAATTCCCACTCTGGCTGCTCAGTCTCTGTCTCGCCCCACCTTCCCAGCTCTGGAAAGCAAACACATTCCTGTGTAATATATGGACATAGGAGCTTGCATGACAGTGCCAACATTTTGAATGCAAAGATAGACAAGCATTTTGTTTCCAGGGCCCTATGGGTCTACCACAAAGGATGTTGAGAGCTACATGCTGTGGTCATGGCAGCATGTAGTGTTATGAGTGTGCCCTCATCACATATGACTTCTTGATGGTGTCTAGAAAGCTTTATTTAAAAAGAACACAAAAAGTTCAAGCTCTTGCTTAAAAAACAAAAGGAAAATAAATGACATTGTCTATAAGCTCAATGAGCCATATTTTTGACTTACAAGCAGTGAATTAACTGCTAAATAAATGGGTTGACACAATTAGAATGTAAATTGTAGGGAGGGGAAAAGAGAAGAAGGGAAATAATTTGGAGAACTTTAATTGTTCACAGTAGGTTAAATTCTTATCCTACAGCACACTGACAATAACCCCTTACAAAGCCTTCTTGTAGTAGTCACTGGGGGTACCAGATTAGCATCTGAGTTTGAATCAGGCATGCATTCCTGCAATAAATCTCCTGACTGCCCCCACATCATGCTTTGGTTCTTACTGTGGAGTGGTCTTGGTGCACACAAACTGGATTCCATTTGGATGAAACTCAACCGTAGCATGTGCTCCAGCAGTACACTTAGTGTGATCCAACTGTCCACAGCCTGGGGATCAAACTGAAGCTAGTTTAAATTAAACCCCACAGAAAGGCATATAGCACAATTACAGAATGCTCAGCACCATTAATTCCACTCTATAGATGCTCTTTTGGCTACAAAACTTGCTACTGAACAGCCAAAGTGCTTGTTACCACCTTTTCTCTGTTTTCACTCTTCTCAGACTGCTCCTCAGGCTCAGGAAGTTCAACTGAACTGAGCTATCTGAAAGGAGTTCCAGCCTAGGTGAACATAGCCTGAGTTAGTCAGTCCCTACGAATGTGCACACATGAGTTGTTGCATAATCATCCGTGATAATCAGAGAGAGCTTAAAAACAGAAGGTGCCAAAATGGAGAGCTGAATTGCCATCAAAAGACCACAAACATGTGAGGGGTTAAATCTAATGACATTTTTGTGCTTAAATTTTGCAGACTGGGTTGTCTGCTCACAGCAACCTTAAGATATAGTTTCCTGAGAAGAAAATTAGGCCAGAGCACACACCATGTGTCTGACTGTGACGGGTAGAAGAGCAAGAATAAGGAATGTACACAGTGGTTGTAGCTTCAGAAAATCTGGGACTCTTCCTGACTTGAAAATTACATCTACATTATCAGGTTTAACCCATCATGGACCTTTCTTTCATTAATTTGTATAATTTCTTTTTGAACTCATTTATGGTTTTGGCCTTGCAAGCATCCTGGGTAATGTGTTCCACAATTTCATTATCCAGTGTGTAAAAAAGTACTTCCTTTTGCTTTTAAGCCTGTTGTCTGATAATTTCATTAGATATCTTTACTTCTTATAATAGAAGAAAGAGGGAATTTTTGTTGCTTGTTTACCTTTCCTAAATAATCTTTAATTTTATAGACCTCTATTATAGCCTTTTCCAACCACCTTTCTTCTGGTTTGAACAAGAAAATCCCATGCAATTTAAAAAGCCCAAAACCCCAAACAAACAACAATTCACTTTGCATCTGCATTAGCATTTTTACTCGAAGTGAGATCTGCAGCAGCTACTTTCATGTACTGTACATTGCTTGGTTGCTTCTGGCTGGGCCAGACTAGAAGCTCTGCCCCAGGGCTGCTATAAACCTACTCCAAGTCCCACCAGAAACAGAAGGGTCCAACTCACCACTGATTCTGCTGTCAGCTTTGACTCCCATGTGAGGGAAGGACATTCAGCCCAGGTGATCAAACTATATCTGGCCTGCAATGATTTCCCTTCAGGTGCAGAGCTCTCAACAGCAATTGCTTTGATCTGTCAGTCCACCCTTCAGCAGCCAATTACCTTCTAATGCAGATGTGACCTTATTCTTCCTGTATGGAAGCTTTAGCTAAATCCCAGTCATCCCAGTTGCCTGCTCTGCACTTTGTCTCAGTCTAGTAATTCCTCTTAATGGTTGTGGATGCAACACAGAATATTTATACAATTTGTACAATCCATGTATTGATGCTTTCTCTTATTTTGCCTTTGATTTCTTTCCTACTCATTACTAACAGTTTATATGGCGTTTTAGCAGATGATAGGCACTGAAGAGATGTGTTCAGAGCCTTATCCACATGACACAACATGTCTTTCCTGAGAGGCTCAAGTTCAGCCAGAACACACTGTGTGTATGTGTGCACACATAATGCTCTTTTCCGTGTGCACGGTATGTCACAACTGTCAGAATCAAATTTACTTTGCCCTGTTATTTTCCAGCCACTCAATATCAAGAGATATATCCAAACTCTTTGCAGACAAATTGCATTTTTGCTGCCTTGAATTATTTAGTAACATCAACATACTTCATTATTTACTGAGGCTTTCATCCTATTTTGTGAATATAGTTTCAGTACTAGAACTTCAGTTCCACTAGACTTCCCTCCACAGTAAAAACTGGTCATATATTTCTCTGCTTTCTGTCTTTTATCAAGTTACCTCATGAGAATCTTATCTTTTGATGTAAGGCTTCATAAAAAAACCTTTTGAATATGCAAGTAAATTTTATCAATGACAATGTCCTTTTCTATCTGTTCACCCTTTGAAGACCTTCATAAATTTTGATGATGTGAGTTTCTTCCTGAAAAGCTTGGTGACCATACCATTATAATGAATTTATCTATATATAAACTGATTACTTTCTTATTCACAGTTGGTGTGGAACTTGGACAATTTGCCTGTAGCTTTCTGGACGAGCTCCCCTGCAGAGCCTTTTTTTCAATAGTGGCATCACTTCTGTCCCTTTTTGGACGTCTGATACGAAGACCAGTTTTGTATGTTTGACTTCAGGAGTTTGGGTAACACCATACGAATGTAAGAATATACTTTTAATTTTGATGATGTATTTTAAAACTTCTTCTACTGACATTTTGATATTAAACAGTTGCTCAGACTCATTCCTTCAGTTTTCATGTGGAAATTCTCTAAGCTTTCCCATAATGAAATCTGATGCAGAAATTATTTGGGTTCTTGGGATTCTGGCTGAAGTTCCCTAGATTTTGATTTGCAAAACTGCCTTAGATTTTTATTAATAAAAAAGCCCTATATCCCCACTAAAGTGTTATGGATCATCAGGAGTTAAAGAATTTGCAGAGGAAAGAGCCCTGTTAGTTCAATTGTTTATTCTCCTTGTCTGCTCTGAGATCACTATGGGGACTATACCAGATAAAGTTATCTGTGGAAACTGGGCATTCTCTTATCTCTCCTACGCCCATCAGTGAAATACCAAGATATCTAGGAGACATTTAGAAGCAGAGATAAGTTAATATTTTTTTCTGCCTTTTACTTCTTCTGCCATTTCCTTTATAGAAATCTTGTTGGAACTTTTCTTGCTGAGAGTATAGATGAATAATAATAATTTAAAAAATCAGTATCTATACACCCAGTCAAGAAAGATTAATTGACTTTTCTGGTTCCTTTGCATAAGACCATGGCTGTCTACTCCCAGGACTCTCAAGACTTTAGTTTTCAACTTCCTTCAACGATTCTGGGCTGTGACTTCTCATGTTGTAGATCTTTAATCATGAATTACCAGCTAGCTGGAACAGCAGGAGAAGGGAAGTTCATACATACCCTGTGCTCCAGTTAGTCACTGTGAGAAGTGCACAGGAGCTCTGCTGTTTCTGTCTAATGCTGGCAGAGAAATTACCAGCAGCTTATCACCCCAGCAAGTTTTAAGGTAAGCTTAGCAGCTAAGTGTTGATACTGGAATATTTGTCATCAGCACACAGGGGAACCATTCACACCTCGGATTTGTATAAACTTTACATCTTAATGTGAAAAAACATATGCATCCAACACATGTAAAGCTGCATTTGAATTCAAATGAGATTAAGAAGTGGTTCCCTGACAGTCTTGCTTTTAGAAGTCTGTACCAATGCCTTGCTGATGATTTTTTTTTTCTGGTCCCTAGTGATATACTGAATACCATTTACTGTGAACTGCCAAACCTGCAATGACAAAAGCAAGAACAAACCTTGGTTGCAATGGTACGAGCCACTTTTGGCTACTGTGAATAACTATTCCCATACATTTTTACCATTGTTATTTCTTAGGGCTAAGTCCAGCAAAGAGCCCTTTGTGGTACTGATATGAATCAATGGAGACACATGTAAGTGGGAGATGACAATAACTGGAGAACCTTGATGACTAAGGAGCTGCTAGTTCAGGGACTCCCAAATAACAACCCAGCCATCTGGCCAGCCATTCAGCTGCCTGCTGTGAAGGCTCTGCATTTAAAAATTGTGTTATCAACTTCACAATAAAGAAACAACCACTTGAGCATCAGCTTGCAGAGCAGACAGAACTAAGGGATCTGTTATTTAATATAACCCTTTCAGTCAGTTAGGAGTAGGATGGAAAAAAAACCAGGAACTCTCTCCCTTATCACTCAACCTCCCCAGCATCAAGAAATGAACAGAGAGACAGTTGGAATAGTTAATTCCAGTGCTTCATGTTGCTGGAGAAAAGTCAAATTGGTGGTGGTGTGTCCTTTCCATCTGTTCCCCACTACCTTCTCCTCCTTCCAGAGGACTTCAGAAAGTATTGTTTCATATAAAATGCAGACAAGATGAAAGGCACTGCCAAAGCCTGTACCTTAAAAAAAATAGACTACTGAGTGTTATTTTCTTAGGTGATGAAAGTGAAACAAATTGATGGGAATAAAACAACCTCTGGAAGTAGCTAGATAAACAAAGGTCTCTCTTGGTCTAAAGAATAGCCATATATGGTTTTGTGCTAAAATGGATGCTTTCCTCCTTAGTAAGCTAATAGAGCAATTTAAGACAGCTTTTTTCTCTTGATAAGTTGGAACAGTTGACATGCAATTGCCAGAGAAAATAAATTCCTCCCAGCACCATCCTTACAAGCAAAAACTTTATTTACTGTGTAGAAAATTCACTGGACATTTGGTGAGGCTTCTGTAAGAAAGCAGCCCCTTCTGCTGTTGTGAATCCATGATCTGCTCAATGTAGATAATCCAAATTCCATTTTTTTCTGGCATTTAGTTTTGCTAATGCTTTAGATCTTCCTGGGTGCACACTGCAAATGTTGTCAGACTGAAGCAGCCCACCAAAGTAACTTTTCTTGCTATTCTGGGAGTGAGGTATTGGTTCATTAGCCATAAGCAGAGTACTTTTAATGAAAAAATAACTAATATACAAGTATCGAAGGACTTGGCAGGTTTCAGGGAACTGTGTGACAGCATGCTGTGTGGAAAAACTGGGAGGTTGGAGACATGTTCATGTGATATCAATGATCCAGAATATATCATTACACACAGAAACATATAGGTGTGTATGCACGTGCCTACCAACCATCAAATGTCATTTATAATAGCCAAACAAAACCTTAACCATGAATGTACCCTTCTTGTTCTTGAGGAAAAAAACCCACAATTTTTTAGCCTCATATTTGTATATGAATAAATGTATATATGTTGTAATCATAAATCATTTGCATGGTTTACGATTACAACATATATGCATTTAATGTATATGTATTATGCTTCAGTGGAAAAGACAGGTCCCACGTCAAGATTGAAGGTGAATCTCACTTCTAATTTCATCCTCATAATCTATCAGTCAGCAGTAATTGTCAGTTTCAAATCTGAAAAATCCACAGGAGCTTTCAGGATGGCTGTGTTTTGAGCCTTGTAGATATGACTGTTCCCTTGCATTTTGTTGAGCCTTGTGAATGTTCCTTATCTGTCCTTCCTGAAAGATGAGGGTCCCATTTTTTGGTGGTATGCTGGCCAATTCTGTGACAAGAAATGAATAAATCTGGTTATCTTCCCTTCTCTCCAGGTGAGATCTCTGCTGTTCTTTTTCCTTTGGAAACCTGTTTCTCATCCAGAGAAAAGTGAAAAGAGAGAGTGGGTGAACAGACACAGGGAAGTGCAGAGGCTTCACAGACATATTTTTTTTCTTTTCTCTGCAAGGTATCATCTGTTCCTCAAAGTACTTTATTTTCTCTTCAGCTTGCTTGGAAACATGGTCCAGACAAGGATCAGATGGTTTTTGTCAGCTCCAGGATGGATTATTGAGTTGTGTCATGTCTGAAGCTGAATGTGAACATAACATGCACATTTTGGCTGTTATAGAAGTTGGATGTGCACTTGCTAAAGGGTTCAAGCTTGTGCTCGCATCTCTGCCTTACTGATTCCCAGACAGCTTCCAGAAGAACAAAAGGTTCAAGCCTTTGCTACTTAGGACACACCACCTTATTTTAGGGGCTCTCCTTCTCCTGGTCAACAGATTTCAAAGCCAAAGGTGAGGTGTGAGAGGCCTGGGAGTCCCTCACTCCTTGCATTGGGCCCCAGCTGTGTAGCAGGACACCCTCCAGAGAGATCAAGGGAATCATGAGTCTGCCTGGCTGCATGAAGCACTGGAAAAACAGCTTTGAGGAGCAGATTTCTTTTATGCTTGCAGATCAGAAAGTCCTTTTATTCCCATGAATTCTTCAACCCCAAACAAAATTTTGACTTTCTAAATGCCAAAGTGCTAGATAGCACAAAGACTGCTGCTGTTGTGATTTTATGCTGATGGGGGTCTGTAAAAAATGGGCAGCAAATGTAAGACTCATCTTAATGTCAAACATTGATACCAAGCCTCCTCATGTAATCTTCTTGTGCTTAATTTTGGTCTCCTGTGGAAACAGGCATTGTAGAGGCTCAGAACAAGGATAGGGAATTGATATGCTTAAGGATGGGAAACCCTTTTACTCCTTGCTTCAAAGCTTAAAGGAAAAACACAGAGAATAAAAGAGAGTCTTCAGAGTCTATCTTCTGGCCTAAGGCAATGGAACAACCCTATAATAGGCTCCTTTTTTTTTCCTTAGGCACCCTGGTAACATAAATTCTGTTCTGTCACAAGATCACATTAGGGATGTGTCCTGTAGGATACCACAATCTCACGGCATGACTCTGAATGGCAATGGAAAACCACATGGTGCCTCACAGAGTTATTAATTCAGCTCATGTCACACCCAGAAACAACCAGATATAGAAAGTGCCGTGGCAAATTACAGCCATGAGGAGCTTTGGCAAAAATGCTGCTTGACAACTGAGCTCTTTGTCCCAACAATTTCCCTAAAACTACCCATCGAAGATGAACAGACTTGTTTTTTTCATATTACTACCAGGAGGATGCCTACAAATCTCAGTGGCCGAGTGCTTCTTGGTCTTGTGAGTCAGTAGTAGCTACTGAGGGCTGGGACACACATAGCCAAGAGAGTCAAACTACTCTAGTTTACTCAGTATTTTATCAGGTGTAACAGACTGTTGCATGACCTGTTTAAATTGTGGTGCAAGCACATCCCTGACTGAGACACACACACAGGAACTGCTTTAGAGCTACCCTTGATGAGCCCATGTTGTCATGCTGACAATTTGGGCCACCAGCTCCTCCTCCTGACGTGTCATGAACAACATTTAGGATGTCTGCTTCTCTTCCAGTGTTCACTTTTCCTTCACAGATGCATAACGCCCTTGAAACAAGCAGTATGTGGACGTTAGTGTGGGAGGGGGTGGGGAAGCATTTGGGATGAGTGGGACACCTTCATGGAGTACTGTATGTTAAATAACAGACTGAGAGAGGGAGTGATGAGTCTCTCAAGGAAGCATAAACACTATGTACTCATTAGAAGACTCATTATAAATAAAGTACAGGGAAGGTGCTCTGAGACAAAGCTTTTTCGTTGGTATTTATTAGGACAAAGAGCTCCTTTAATAGGGCAACTGAAAAGCACTCTGCTGTAATCATTAATAGGCATTACCACTTTTACTGACTTCTTGGGAACAGTTTTGCCCTTCTCACTTCATCTGCATTAAAGGGACATGCTCTTTATTCCATATTTTTCCTGAAAAATACAAACCAGGCCAAGACTAGGGGGAAGAAATGAGAACCCCATGAACTTTTACACGTCAGCCCAGTGGCAAAGTTTGGCTGATGGAATGAAACACAACAGGCTGCTGATAGACTTGGATATGCTCTTCTGCCTGGATTTCCTCTATTTTGGGAGCTCCAACTGGGTACCTCAACCCACCAGAGGAAAAATATAGCAAAAAAGGGGAGTAGGAGAGAAAGAGAGGATCTCACTCTCTCAAGTTTCACTATGTATTTTATCACTTCTGCCAGACTGGAACAGAGTTGTCTGCTTTAATTCAGCACTGTGCTTCTAGCTTTCAAACCTCAAGGATGGTTGTAATTTGGCACCTGAAAATGGTAGCCATTTTCTCTGTCAGGTTAAGATACCCTTCTTGAAGTTGTAGAACCTATCAGCCTGCTGGAATACAGGTGTGGTGAGTGTGATGGTTTGCTGTTTATACTTTTTAGGGTTTTTTTTCTTCTCTACAGTGGAATTTTAAGGTCTTTTTTCTGAGATTTCTTTCTTGCTTGTTGTTGGATTTTACCAGGCTGTACTTGATAAATGTGCATGGAAGGCTCAGCACTGCAAAGAATTTGCAATTTTTGCATTATGTGATCTTGAGCCAACACATGTGATGAGCATGTGGAATGGGAGATATTAAAAACAATTGTAAAGAGAAGGGAACTTTGTTATTTTCCTTTAAAAAACATACATACATGACTTTGAATTGGCTGGTTCTCCTATCTGCACAGGCACAAGCACATAACAGTCCTGCTTTTCAGAAAGAAATGAAACAGTTTACTTTTTTTTGCTGAAGGCCAGTGCCTGCAATTGCAAATGTTGCATCCCATAGAGGGTGTTGCCCCTGCAGGACTGCACAGTCACCCCAGCAAGGTGCAGTTGAGAACTAGACCCAAGCTGACTTGGATACATTGCTCCTGGGCCAGAGATACTTGCTTCAGGCTGTCCCAAAACTTGGAGGGCCTCTTGACAGCCTCTGAGAGAGAGGTCAGTGTCAGGCACTGCCTGAACACTGGCAGAAAAACACTGCGCAGAATGTGAACTTCTGTGCACCACAGCTTTTGGTTCTTGTTATTGCCCAACTTCTTTTCTGAGGCAAAAGCACATCAGCTACCAATCAAACTCCTGAGAAGACTTTCTCTGCAGTTCACCTTCTTGAGCCTCTGTGTTTCTATTTCTTCTTTGCTTACTTTCTCCTTCTCTCCTCTAGTTCTGCTTGTGCAGTTCTACTCTGCAAAGTCCTCAGAGCCCCAGAGATATGGCAGTGCTGGGTGAGATCAACAGTCCATCCTGCTCAACACCTTGCTTCTGATGAGGGCCAGAACTGAAGAGTTTGAGAACATGAAAAAATGTGGACAGAAGTAATATCTTTGCCTTTTCATGTAGCATTAGGTGTTAATCTCTGGTGTTAATCTTCTCTATAAAGAAGCTTACTTAAAATGATGAAAGTAATCTAGATGGATTGTCTGGTCCATTATTTCTCGTTCTTAAAGCTGTCACACAAAATAAGTATGTTTTTCTAGGTTATCTGTACTGTATATTCACTTAGGCAAAGTATTAACCATTCTGCTCCCCAAATAACTTTCTTCAGCTGTCTGTAGTGAAGGTTAATGAGAGAACTGTCAAAACCTGTATTGAGTTGTGAGTTTTGCCTTTGTGAGAAACCTGCAGCCTTTTGGTCAAAGGTTTTTCTTTCAAATTCATGGACTTAAAGAGTGCATAACACTCTTCAGACAGGCTTAGTTCATCTGAAATCAGGCTTATATCAATTTAGATTAGACAGACAAGAATCAATGCAAGGTGTTATCAATGTCAACCAATGTTAAACTGAGAGTGAACACTTTGTGCTTTAATCACTGGTTTAAAAATGAACTTAGATTGAACTGCTGTGACCACCTTGTAAAGAAAGGACTTTGCTTTACCCCTGTGGGCTTTAGCTGAAACAACAGGACCAACAATGAGCATTTCTTAGCTTTTTCCTTCTGTGTGCATTTCTTTCAAGGTCTTTCTATTTTATTGGGTAGAGACCCCAGGATGTTTTAAGAAGGGCACATGCAGGTGGTACAACACAGCCCCGTGGAGTAGAACTTGCTTCAAGCAAAGTAGCTCAGGGACTGTATGATATGATGCCTCCTGCAGGGATATGTCCAACCTAAGGAAGCCAGGTTATACCTGACTTAAAAGGCACAGCTAGGTAGGACTGTGGGCTGTGTAGCATCCTAGAGGTACATGGCATGAGGAAATGTGGATGAGCATTTAACTCCATTCTTGCTTACCTCCCATTTTCTGCTGCTGACTGCTGGGGTCTGGGTAGGATATCGGTAGGATACTTGCTGCCCTTCCTTGTAGCACAGGCTGAACTTAAAGCCTCCTGGAGCAAGTGGAAAATCTCCTCAGACCTTCTTCCCTAATTGAGACAGATTTGTGGAGGAGGTCTCTTTCTCTTATGGATGCTATAGAGAGGGCTCAATGTTTGGTTATTTTAGAAAATGTCTTTGAATTTTAATTTGAAGAGCAAATCTAAAAAGCAAAATATAACAGAGGTTTGCCCCTCTCCTCAAAAGGTCCCCAAAAATTTTCAGCCATGGAATAACTGGGGGAGCTTGAACTGTGTCTAATGTCCCAATTGCCTACAACACTGTTATAATCAACATCACCCTCCCTCCCCCTAAACAAACCAAGCAGAAAAAAATCCCCACAAAATCTAAACAACCTTCCTTATAGCAGGCCTGTGTTGGGAATTTAACTCCCTCGGAAATGAATCTGGACAACTTCCCAGATAATGTATCTATCCCTCTAATTCCTATCTCAAGGATGAAGTTGATCATAGGAGAACTGTAGGGACTGGTGAGTTATTCTCAGTGTTTATCAGGGTAGCACCTGGAGGTGATCTGATCTTCCTGCCTCCTCAAAAAAATAAATCTGTCTTCCCTTGGCTAGCTCACAAATCTGCACTCAAACCCTTCTGTGCCAAACATGTGCAGGTGTACAGTATGTGTGTTACTACTGAGCCATCTGCAGCCTCCCCTGCACGGCAGTTGTTGTACTTTGGAGTTCCTTCCCCAACCAAATGGAAGTCCACAGAACAGTTTCAATAGCACAAATTAAGAAGCTAATACTTTCTCACAGTGAGATCAGCTTTGCCTGAGCTCACGTTGCAGGAACAGATTTTTCTCTCATCCTGCTTGTCTCACTAAAGAAAATATATGACAGGCAAAGGAAGTGATAGTGTAGGATCCACCTTTATCACCCACACAGGGCATTTGCTGTACAGACAGTCCCAGTGCAGGGAAACAAATGCTAAGATTAATTTTTACTTGAGGGTGTTTGGTCAGCTACTCAAAACATCGTTATTTCACAGCACTGAGGATATGTGTCCCACCCAGACCTGGCCCCCTCAGCAGAACCACACCTGATCTCAAGATCACACTGAGCATGCACTGTCAGATGCACGAGGTATTACTGCTTACCATTCCTCTGCCAAAATGCACTAGCTTCTCCCCCATCCCTTAGTCCCCTCAGACTGTGACATGCATGGCATTTCTCTGAGGAGAAAACGCAGCCTCTGTGTTTGTAAAGGAAGGAAGGCTGCAATGTGTCCATGAAACCAGAAACATTGCCCTTTCCAGTTCTTGATCCAGCTGGTGCAACACAAAACATCAATGTGCCCTCCTGTTTTCTGCAAACCTCAAGGAGCTGCCAGCCAACACGCTGAGCTGGTGAAATTGATGACTGACTAGATGAACAAAAGTGCACTTTGGGGACCTCCCCATAGTCTGTCATTCACTAATGTTGTCCTCCCCTTGACTTCTGTGGGCTTCCTGGGGAGCCAGCTGTTCCCCACACGTAGGTCAGCAGCTATGTGGTGTTTGTGAGTGTAGGCACAGCTGTGAGTGGTGAACCAGAAACAGGTGAAGAACTTGTCCCAGTGCCAGCAGGAGGTACTATGGATGACACGTAATCTGGAGGCTTTCTGAAGCATCTAGGCACTTCTGCGTTATGTGGCTTTGGGCCCCCAAAGCTATGCCCAGCAGACCACAAATAACACATACTTTAAAAAAATCCCCAGAAACAGTGATAAAATTTTAGTCCTACTGAGCCCCACTTTTTCAGAAATGTCTTCCCAAGAAAAGGCAAGTAGAAACTTTCCTCTGTTTATGGTTTTTCCTGTGCCTCTAGAACCACTATTTAAGACAACCTTACTGCAGAAGCACACTTTGCCTGTGTACAAACCTGTCCATGCCCACAAAGAGAGGTGGAAATCATCACTATATGAACATATCAGTATCTGACTGCTTCAAAAGAAGTTAGAAGTGTTGAATACAGTGCATTCTACACCTCAGAATTTCAAGAGATTTTGTTTTGTGTTTTTGTTTGTTTTTTTTTTTTAATTTGCCAATTTTCCATGGCCCTGTATGGTTCTGTATTTTAGAAGGATGGACAAAAGGATTGGTGAGATCATATCATTTGATGACAAAGAAATTTGGGATGTGGAACACTGTGTATCAGTGGGAGAAACACGTCAGCTCAGATTTTTCTGGACTGAATTACAAACGTTTACAATTTTAAAGTGAGCTACACAGGAAAGGTGGGCTTTCCTAAAGAGTATAAAACTTACACCCCCAAAATGACTTCCTCTAGATCTTCCTCTATGTGTGTTGCATAAATAATCTGGAGAGCATAATATTTAATGTAAGGAGTCAAGCTGTTTTTGTAAGGTTGAGTTGCACTGGAGCATGTACTGCACTAGAAGGAACACTGCCTATGTTTACTGAAGCAATAGAGAGATTTTCAGCCAATGGCTCTGCTGAGTGTGGAGGAATTAGGCCTTTGCTTCTCCCAGTGCCTACAAAATACTGAGTGTCTGCATCTCTTATAAAGTACCAATGTCTCAAATTCTAAGAAAGCCCTTAAAGTCTCTTCGGTTCAAATTTATGTTCTCTTTTTTTTTGTTTTCCTCCCTCATTTCCCCTCTCAAGCTTCCTTTTGCATGTTAGTGCCAAAAAAAAGAACAAGAAAAGGGAGAAAAGTGTCTCCAAACTGGCATTTAATTACTTCAGAACTTTTTGTAAATGCATTTTATAAGTTTTGGTGTGTGTTCCTTCTACTAAAAAGATTTACTAATCCCTCTGGAATGAAAATGATTGAAAAAATGTCAGTTCAAAGTTATGCTGAAGAGTAATTAGCAACCTTAGCCAGCTCTTAGAAGTATCTGTTTAGGCCAAATCCTTCTGCACAAAACTTTCTAGTGACTTAATTGTGTCTGCAGTTCTGACCTTGGATAGATACTCTGTTCACTGGTGGTCTCTACAGTCAAGCAGCCATTAATCTAGTGTAAACATCAATTATTTTCGTAAAATATTATCTCTCCTCAAAAAAAATTATGATTCTTTGATTCAGAAAGGCCTAAACTTAGTTGAAAACACCACAATATTTTTTATGGTTAATTACAGAGATATTTCCCTGCAACAATCAGGTGTTATTCCTACAGAACTTCTTGTCTGTCCTTGGCTCTGCCTCGAAAGAGAACACACCCTCCATGAGGCAGAGATGCAAGAGTTAACATTTGGCAGGGGTATGTTCCTTTTCGACTTGCTCCCTCTGTGTGCAGTCAAGGATTTTATTTTATCAAAGGTATTGTATCCCTTCCAATGAACCTGAACACTCTGCTGTCTTACTGACATCAATCTGGCAGTTTCAGTGTGAATGATATATCAGTGTCATTCCCACCTAGAGGAACTGTCCGTAAAAGTGATCAGTGGCACCAGTTTCCAAACAGACTGGAGACAAAAGCTTGTCTCACTTATAAGGCATTTTCCAACATGACAGTTGTCAAAGTGCCTATCTCCCAGCGCCTAGTGTGCACTTTGTTTTCGTTTTTAAGTGAACTCTAGTCAAAGCATTGATATGAATGCATACTGTATACAAAGCTGCCTATGAAAAGGATCCTGTGCTTCCAGCCTCCCTGGGTTTCACAGAAGCTGATCTCAGTTGCATGTACAGAGAAAACCAGGCTGGGATCAAACAATTTCATCCTTACCCCAGAAATTTCCACTTTTTAAATAAATGCTGAGGGTAGAAGATGGCATTCTTCTTCTTTTTTTTTTTTTTTTTTTTTTTTTTTTTTTTTTCCACGAATGCATTGTAGTATTCTGCAAAAGGCAGGAATTCAGAGCTTAGCAACATTTGGGAAACCAGAGCATTACTTTAATGGAAGAAGTGATCAAATTAGCCAAAGAAACCTAACTATGACAGATGCCATCTCAACTGAGCAGTTTACAATTTACTACCACAGAAGGAGAGCAGAGAAAGGTGAATACTGACAAAAGAGTATTCTTTTCCATGCTAACTGCTTTTGAGATGAATGTCAGCTCCTTACTTTATAATGAGACATATCTATAAATCCTCTATGCAAGAGGTTAATAGGACCTGGCAGTCTCTTGACTCGTGTGGTTCGTTCAGTGCTATAAGGGAAGAGTCACGGCCAGCACGTCGATAGAAATGAGCCTTAGTGCCAGGAGTCAAAACTGGTATCACCCACAGTGATTAGATGGCACATTTGATATATGCTAGAGCAGGACAACTGGCAGATAGCTGTGTGGAGGTGGCAAACCCTAATACATAGGAACAACTTCAGCTCCTTAGAACTGCACTATCCCAATAGCTGCATATGTTTTTTAAGAAGCCCTAAAACCTACAGCCAACCACTGTAATGAATTCAGGGGGTAGTTTAATGGAAATCTCAAGAAGGAATGTAATTAGATGAAGTCAATTAGGCTGCTTGGGGATTTCTAGCTGCTGTTGTTGCTATCTGGGAACCCTAATAGGACGATTAGGATTAACTGAAATCAGCCTGATTGATTAGGGCATATAAACCTACATATGCCAAATTCCATGGGGACAGTGTGCTTAAGCTTGAATCCATCTGGAGCTATGAGTCAAGAGCATGAGTTTACTTTGCTGGCCTTGGAGAAAGCGACAGATCAAGACTGCATATATACAACAAGCAAAGCCAGGCAGTGACACAAAAAGGCTGCTAGGGGAAGGACTGATTTTATCTGTTATGGCACTGTATGTGAAGGCCATTCAGTCTATCCTGAGGAAGTGAGACTAATACTAAGCAAATATTTTCCTTAAAAAAACCAAGTGTATATAACAAAATAAATCTATGTATCCTTTGTACAGCTTTTTAGGCTCAAATCCTTACTCAGTATGGCGGTGAAATTCCCAGGAAGTCAGAATTACATTATTATTGCAGTTTTGTTAATTTCAGAGCCAAATTGGCAAATATGAATTAAAAAATGCAAGAAAAAACTGTGAGTAAATCTTGACGCTTCTATGTCATGGGTCGAGCACACAAATGCTTATTTGCATACATTTAAAATCCAATCTATGCTGTGCAGGGAAACCCCACCTGCAACCTTCCTAGAGGACAGCTGAGTTATCTTGCCTGTATTTGTTGCAGAGAAATATCCTTATGGCCACTAAAGAGTTTCAGGAATAAAGGCTGGGGGAAAGAGGGGAGTTGAGGGTGAAGAGCAGAGAAGAGGAGAAGGGACAGACCAGATCTCTGTTAATCAAAAAAAGCTGCTCTAAAGCAAGGTAAAACAGTGCAGGCAGCAGCCTAAGGGATCTGATCCCAGTCATTACCACTCATGCGAGGGAGAGGATATGTCAAGGGTAGGGAACGTCTTGGGGGACCTGCAATATGGTAACTCACTTTCAGCTAAGTGGAGAACAACAGCTTTAGCTGTACAGTTTAATAACAGGCTAGGCCACTTTGTGCACCGGCAGGGCTGTTAATGCACAGTAGTCTGCCTTTCATTGTTAGGAGAGGAACCCCACAGCTCCCATTTGACAGCCAGGAGTAAAATTATTTTGCTGCTAACATTTCTCTTTGGCATGAGGCAGTGGGGTTGCGCATTGCACTCATCCTGCCTGCAGCTCCCTGCACCTGCAGCTCCCTCCTCACAACACAGGAAGGTTCCCATGGGCTTGGAAGCAAGGGATTTTTGCTTTCCTCCTGTGGCTCTCATGCTATTCAGCTCTATTTGGGTGGCATACCCGCCTGTGTACCACGGCTGCCAGCTGTGGAGTGCTGTGCAGCATCCTGGAGTGGCTCCAATGGTATTTTGAACAATTAGTAACCAGCCCGGCATGATCATATCCTAATGAATTACTGAACTGCTTTCTTCTGGTTGAATACTGGGCTAAATGCTGAAAGAAAGTGGACACCTGCAGATTGTATTGGCCAAGACCTGTCAGTGAGAATTTGCCTGAGTTAGGACCACAGGACTTGCCTCAAACCTTCTCAAATACGTCCCATATTTACCTTAATATTGTTAATTTCTCTTACTGTTTTAGGAAGCATGCTTCACACAAGCATCTCACAGCAATTCAAAGAAACAGGGGCCCCTACCATAACACTAAATGCCACAATCACTAAACTGCACTCTCCTTAGTTATCTGTTGACCTGTGAAAACATTTGTCTTCCATTAACTGGGCTTTATTAGAAAATGACAGGGAGAAGAGGATTTTTCCCAGTACCACCACCTTGCCCATATTATTAATAGCCCAGCTCACATATTCACAAATCCAATGTACATCTTCCAACAGAAAAGTCATTAGAAAAAACCAGATTATTCAGAGAAAAATGCCTGAATTTATCCAATATTTTTTGTATCTCTTGGTCTATTTTTCAACGTCTTTATCAATACTTTAATTTGAAAGGCTATAAAAATGCTACTGGACACACTTGAATTAATTTTATTCAAAGTACTTGCTTCACTGAAAAATATTTTATAATATTTCCAGTAAAAACCTTAACATAAAATTTGGAGAAAACGATGAAAAGAAATCTCCTTTGAATTCTGCTCAGTAGAACTATTTTGCTATCATCTCCCAACAAGTGAGAAATCTTTTTCCTTTTCATAAATGTTTCATATCTATGGGTCTGATTCAGCAATAGGTGCAATCATACAGGTAATTCTTTTACTGAAAAGATCACCTCTGACAGAAGATACTAGTGTGTCTTGTCTCCTACAGAAAACCAGTTATAATTCACTGGGGCATCTGCTAACGGAGATCTTTGTGCTGCCTTTTTTGGTGTGCTATAATACTTTTCATAATCTACTTTAAATATTTTTTTTTTGTACCTGGTTTTCTGGAAGATTTCATCTGCATCAGAAATGGTTTGACTCTTCATTTTTCATTCTAATTAAAAAAACTAAAATCACTAAATTTCATGTAGTTAATTTAATTTTTCTTCACAATGAATCCCAGTATCTGAAAATCCTGGATAAGGAAGAGAGACTGCAGCCAGCACTTGCTTCTGTTGCTAGACCATTTCACAGCTTCTTTCATATGCTGTAAGTTTTCACAAGATTCGATAGAAAGTCTGTGAGCCTTGGGGAGGAAAACACAGGATTGTTTTTAACATGGTGGCATTTGACCAAACAGGAAGGAGGAGGAGGGGGAATGTGAAAGTCAAAAGTGTAATAGAGGCTGGAAATTCTTGAACAGATGTAGCAGGTGTAAACATGTTTCCTTATTTTGGTTCCTGGATTTAACATCCTCCTACAAGACTTCAGTGTGCTCAGAAAAAAAAGGTTATATGTGCAGATGGTAAACTGCTAAAATGCCCAGAAGGTTCAAACTCATCTGTGCTTGTGAAGAAAGGGAGAATTTCCCATCGTCTGACTCACAGGTGTTTGGAGCACTCCGAGTCAGAGGCAGGTTCGGCAGTGCCGAAGCACAGCAGTGCTTTGCCTTTGCAAATGCCTTTGGTTGTGTGCTGGAAATGTGCAGGCTCTTTTCCTTGTGATGTCCAAGTGGCTAAGAACATTAGGAGAGCTCTCTGGAGAAAGGAGGTGGGGAGAGACTTTTTGGCATGTGGTCCACACAGTCATTACAAATTGAGGCTCTGGGCTGTTGCTGTCCCTGGGCTGCTGCTCTCTCTTCCTGACACATTGCGCTGCCTCGGGTCACTGCCTCGCTGCTTGCCTGCCCATTGTAGTTTTGATCATACATTCCCTTTTGGCACAGGACGATTATTTTCTGCATTCTGCTAGGTCCTCTTCCCGTTTGTCACTATTAGTCTGTGGCCAGCGCAGGAGCGAAAAGAAGCAGGTGTCTTAAACGCTTGGCTGACACGCTGGAATGGGGACGCACCGGGGACAGCTCTGGCTGTGCGAGCAGCGCTCACAGCACGCTCTGACCGGCCGTGCTCAGCACTGACAAGCAGCGAGGAAGCAGGGGCCCGCCTCCGAAAGTCTTGCTTGTTATTAATAGCAAACATAACCTGTCGGGTTGTGTGGAGGGAACGAAGACGGCACCACCACAAGGTGGGCAGAGAATGGCCGCTGCCTCCGCAGGTTCGCCCTCAACCCAGCACTGCCCCACAGACTCCGTTCGGGCCACCCCACCTGTCTCCATCACCGTGTCCAGCTGAGGCTACCCCACCTCCATGTCAGCTGCTCCCATGCCCGTGATGGCTGGTTCCTTGTCTCCAGCCGTAAATCGGTTGTGTCAGCTGAACAGCTGGCCTTGCACACGACGGACAGCCTGCACCAGCATCCCTCCAAATGTGCTGCAGGGTCAAAAAGAGCCTGCCAGCACCTCCCTGAGGAGCAGCTGGCTCAGTCCGAACCTAGGTGAGATGCAAGCTGTGCTGATGGAAAGAGGAGAAACAGTTGCCCACTACTTCCTCCTCCAGCACCCCTCTAATATCACCAGGATCTTAAGTAAGTATCAAACCCATCTGCCAGACTCATACACTAGAAAGGGGTTGAACAGCAAGGTGGCAAACTTGTGGGTGACACAACGTTATTTATGGTAGCAAAAACATGGCACATGACAAAAACATCATCTCATGATACTGAGTAATCGGGTGATAAAACAGAGGAAAGACAACATGGATACGTGTACTGTAATGACAGTGGGCAAAGCAGACTTTACACACAGAGCTGAGGGTGCTGGACTCACTGTTAGCTCTTAGAGAAGAAACCTTGAAGAGCTGTGAAATCCAGATATATTTATGAAAATGCCAGATCCATTCTCAGCAGTGTTCAAAAAAGTAAATCAAATTTTAGAATTTAGTATGGAAGAAACAAAGCTAAAAAAACTGCTGTATCTTGATATAAATATATGTGATGTGCCTACACCCTGAAAATGGTGTTGTTCAAGCCTGCTAGCTCCAAAATGGTAACATTGGGGCCAGAGGAAGGTCCAGGCTGTGACATGGCTTCTGTACTGGGATTTCAAAATAGATTAAGAATATGTATCTGAAAAATCAAAATGTGAGGAAGGACATGAGAGAAATCTGTAAAATCATGAATGGCGCCGAAAAGGCAAATAGGGAATGATTGTAATTGACTCTCATACCACAAGAACTAGGAGCATCAGATGAAATTATAAGGTGGCCTGTTCAAAACAAACAAAACAAGGGCTCTTCTTTAAACCCTGCTTTGTTGGAGTATGCCACTAATTGTCACAGGATGCTGCAATGTCAAAAATTGATATGGGTTCAAAAAGCAATTACACAAATTCATGGAAGCAAAAATCCATCAAGGGCTATTAAATTTAAAGATACCACATCTGTCTCAGGGAAGTCCCTGAGCCACAGCTTGCTGGAGTTTGGGACAGCATGCCAGGGAACTATCATCGTGTGCTTACCCCTCTCTTATGCTGTTCCCCAGGCATCAGCTGTTGTTTATGTTTGAGACAGGCTATTGGGCTGGATGGACTTGTCTCAACCAGCATGGCTGTTCTTATGTTTGGATGCCAGGAAATTAATTTTTCCACATCCAGTCTGTTGGAAATTATGCCCTTTCTTTCATATAAGGACTTGGGTAGGGTGATTTGGGAATTTTTTAACTCTAGATTATTTTAATCACCTGTAAGGGGATTTAAAGACTGAGGCGCCTAACACAGACGTTGTTCTGAGCAGGATTTGGTAGCACATCTCCAAAGCATGAGAAAAAGCAGAGGGTACAGATTTCACTACTCTTACACTCCCTCCACATGTTAATTCCAGACCTAATACCCACTCTTCAAAGCCTGAGTAGCCAGGGCTTCACTAATAACCAGAAATTAATCAATCAGAAATCTCTGAGATACATTTGGAGGTCTCACTTCTGTGGGACTGGAACAGACTGCAGAGGCTTGTGACAGCCTCAACCCTCATCATCAGCCTATGCCAGACAACGGAAGTTTTCTTCTTTATTTATTTATGATGTAGAAACATTCTATGATGAAGCCTAGACTTTTTTAGCTTTTCACCACTCAACGTGTCTAGTTGTGACCTATTCCTATGGTCAGCCGCTCCATGATGCCGTTCAACACACGAACAAGAGACTGCAGATCTTTTTTTTCCGTCACAGCACACGTCTTCTTTGTAGCCTGCTGGCTGAGGCGAGCTTGGTGGGGCAATGGCAACGCTTACCGCGGTACACAAACCAGAAATTTGGCCTTTCCCGTCCATTATCTTCGACAGCAGCTCCGGTCCTGCAATCCTGCACTTTGCAGGCGCACAAAGCTCACGCAGATCCGATTTTGCCCGCAGCAGGACGGAATTGATCAGCTTTCCAGGGAAAGCCCTGTTGGGAGACAACGGGCCCGTCTGCCTGGCAGCTATGGCTGTTCCAGAGCCTTCTCACTTCTCAGGGAAGGATAGTCCATGCAACGATTTTACAGTAAATTCCGTAAAATAATACTGATAACAACAACAACAACAATGGCTTTTTTGTTCTAATTTTTACCATTATTACCACTACTCCAGCTGCCGAAGCACGGAGGCCCCAGCCCCGCGGCCTCCCGGCGCCGCCCCCCGCCGCCTCCAGGGGGAGCCCGGCGGCCGCGCCTCCGCCGCCTGAGGGGCCGGGGTGAGGCGGGGGCCGTGCCGAGGAGGGCGGGCAGCATCCCTCCCTTGCCTTTTTTTGAAAAATATCTCCCTCCCTGCTAAAAAAAAAGCTCTTTCCTTAAGGCCCGAGGAGAAAGCGCCGCTTCAGCTTCCTTGTCCCTAGCACCCATCCTCGCCCCAGGCACCCCTCATTGCCCTGAACGTCCCTCTTGCACCCAACACGCTTTCCATGACAGCGATTTCAAGTACGCGCCAGAGCGGCTCGCACTCGGGGCGTTTTTGTGGGAATCTTGACGTGTTGAGGAGGTGTTTGTTGTCAGGTGGAGGAAGGGTGAGGCTGGGGAATGGGCGGAACATTTCTCCAGCTGAGGTGGTGTGGGTTATCTTCCCCCGCACCCCATCAGCTGAAAGAGGTTACAGGCTCAGACATCGGGATGTCTTCTTTTTTTTATTTTTTTTTCTCCCCCCCCCCCCCCCCCCCCCCATCGTTGTGGGTAAATATTGTAAGGAGAATAAGTTGTTAAGTACTAGTAGCTGGAAGTGCGGGGAATAGGCTGAGGAAGGACATGGACTTGTTCAAAGCAGCTCAAAGGGCAGTCAGCAAGATGATCAGAGAGCTGGAGCGCTTCTCCTGCCAGGAAAGGCTGAGAGAGGTGGGATTGTTCAGCCTGGGAAAGAGAAGACTCCAGGAGATTTAACAGCATCTTCCTTTGTAATACCTTTATAGCACCTTTAGTACCTAAAGGGGGCCTGCAAGAAAGCTGGATAGGGACTTTAGACAACAGCATGTAGAGATAGAACAAGGGGGAATAGGAATAGCTTTAAACTGAAGGATGGTGGGTTTAGATTGGCTATTAGGAAGAAAATGTGTACTGTGAGGCTGGTGAAGCACTGGAACAGGTTGCTCGGAGAAGCTGTGGATGCCTCATCCCTGGAAGTGTTCAAGGCTGGGTTGGATGGGATTCTGAGCAACCTCGTGTAATGAAAGGTGTCCCTGCCCATGGCAGAGGGGCTGGAACTAGATGATCTTTAAGGTCCCTTCCAACCAAAACATTCCAACATCCTATGATTCTATAAGAAGTTGAACTATAGAATGAGTATTGTGAGATGGTTAGATTTGCTCAGATGTCTGATATGGGCTATTGGGGCCTGTTTTACCACTGGGGAAGCTGGGTTGGTAACAGAAAAGTTCTGTGATCTTAGTGGTATTTTCCAACCTTTAAAAGGTTGTCTGTGATTTGCTCAAGGTCATGGAGGGAGCCCTGGCAGGCCCTTGCCTGGAGCCAGCAGCTGTCAGATCCCTTTCCTCTGTGTTTGAGGGCTGAGCTTTTCTCATAAATGTATTGCCTGTGTGGTTTGTTGTGGGTAGAGCTTGGGTGGGCAAAAGACCATGCTGCCAGCAGCTCGGAGGTTATATAGCCAGGACAACTCCAGCACAGAAATGAAAAGTGATTTAAAAGAGAGAGTGTATTTTATTCTTACATGACTGCACACTGGTGCTTGGCTCTGGGGAGAATGGAATAAGTGGGGCTTCTTAAAAAAGAAGGTAATCTGTCAATTTATGTTTTTGTAGAAGCCAGCTCTTAGTGCCAATTCTAGTGTTTGGCACATTCAAGGACAAGGAGGTATTCTGGAAATGGAGATGGGAGGTGCAGTCACAGGACAGCTACAAATAAAGGTCCTAGTTTACAGTAGCACAAATGTTCCAATGCTCCTGCTTGACTCTGGTGCCTCTGCTTATAGCCTGTGTTGGGAAAGGTTTTTTTCCCATGGATGACAGACATCCCAAAGAGTCTCAAAGAGGCAAAACGTGCATACAGAGCAGCTCTGGAGTGACATTATGAAAACTAGAGGCAAAGACTTCCCTCCTCTAGCTATTTCACTTCCCCGCAAGAAACTTTAGCATGCAGATGTGACGGCTGTGTTGACGTTTTGATTTGCCTATGCTGATTCAGCCTGTTCCTGAATCTCACCGCTGCTGTCTTGATCTGTCAGTGATTCCTCCCTTATCAAGGAGCACATCTTGCTGGCTGGAGGGCTGTTTGCTGGGAGATGCTCAGGCCCTGTGCAGCAAGGCATGTATGCCATCCAGGAAGCTGTGCCCCTGCATCCACTAAACATGGGATTGCCTCTAAACTGTGCAACTACTGATGAAATGGCAAACCAAAACAAGTTATCTGGGACTGCCACTGGTGGTTTCTTGATTCAGCAGGCTGGATTATGTAACCTGGAGAGCAATATTCAGCTGAGGAGGGGCTGTGTCTTCTACCTGAAAGATGATATTTTCTTAAAGGTGCTGATTTGATTAAGCATATACCCTTGCCTTAACCCTGAGGAAAAGCAGTCCTTCTTGCAATGCTGCATTTTTTCTGGCATACCTTTACTCATCTGTCACACAGCTCCAGGTACAGTGACAATGAAGAGATATGAATGTTCCCTACCTTTGGCAAAGGGAGCCAAGGGTGATTGCGTTAGTGTTCTTTCATAACAAGCTCCAATCATTGGCAGACAACTTACAATCAAGGTTTTCTTTCCATTCTCAGCCCCACTGCTGGTTTGAGTAGTGTATCATTAGGATGATTGGATAACAGATTCATGCACGGTGCTGAAATTAAACTTGACCTGTCTAATCACATTGCAAATAGCAATTGGAGGTTGGGGGGTTTTCAGGCATCAACCACAGATCTTACAAAAGATGTGTTGGCATTCGGGAAACAGTTATAGGTGCTGAGAGAAGGAAATATTAGCAGAAAAGGTGTGCAGAATATCAAGATACACAAGTGAGTTATCTTGTACCTGACTGGTGTGCTTGCTTAGGAAAATACTGTGGGGGAAAACACTCTGGTGTACTTGGCAACTTGGAAACTGAAGATGAGTGCTTCATATTGGACTTCTGCAATTGGTTTGGCATAACTTTACAAAAGGTTAACTGGTCAGGGCTGCCCTTGTCAGTGTTTGCCAACAGTAACAACAGAGCCAAAACAAAATTCCCTCTTCTAAACACAGAATAAGGTACAAATGTTCCTTCTCACACCACTCTTGAATGGTAAGTATCATACAAGATCAAACTACCAAGAAAAAACATGAAAGTGCAATGATTTAATAAAGCATCAGAATAAATAACATAAGTAACTAATACACTGCATAGAAGTGTAATAGAAACCAAAACAAGAAACAACTTCTCAGCTTCTTCTAAAACTTACTCAAATTGTCTGGCATGGAATGTGATAGAACTGATCCATATTGGTGCTTAGGAAAGGAATTCACCAGAGGTCTGCTGTTAAAGTCTTTGTCCAGTAACTTAGATGTGAAAAAATGTGAAAAAACAAGTGAGAGTTCACCATATTGTGGTATTTCTAAGGTGATACTTTTAATGTAAGTCCTTAAAAAAGCCAAGGTAGAATGAAATAGGAGACTGCAAAATCTGACCCAGTTTTATGATGGATAGTATCCCCAAAATACTGTGAGCTAGTGTAAGTGCTTAATGCATAATAAAACCAGAATTTTACCAGTCATGTAATTCAAAAAAGAAATATTTCAGATGTAAGCTATTATTTGTGGTACCACCAAAAAAAGCTCCAAGCATAAAATTGTTTGGTAACAAGATCAGCAACATGCTACTGAAAGTATTTATTTTCTTTGTAGCTGGGGGAAGTTCAGATTTTATATTTCACTGGAGGTAGTTTAGGTGGTTTTTGCCTTTTTACTTTTTTTTAATTTAGGGAAAAGCAGGACTCATAGTCATTTTGAAAGTCTAAATCAGACATGAAAAGATTTTTTAACTTTACTTTTTTATTTACATTTTTTAAAAATTGTTCCTTTAAAAATTATTAAGAGTAATTAGTAACAGATAAATTAGTGACAGATAAAGATAATTATATCCATTTAGTGTAACTGTCTTCTTTCTTAGTACAGAGTGCTTCCTGTTTATGTTGTAATGCTCAGGCTGTCTATATTATTTCATTACAAAACAAATAGGAGATTTATGAGTAGTGCAGTTATTCTGGTACCAGATAATGAGAGTGATATGCCAGTAAAATTAAACAATTTTTCAACTGCCCTATTACTGCATTAGTAAAAGTACTGCACACAGCATCAACTAGTTATATGTGAAGATATAGTGTGAAAAGAGCTGTATAAAACTTAGCTATTAATATAACATTTTAAACTAGTTTTCAAAATAGCATTCATTTTTAAAATGTGTCTAGCATTTGCAATTAGAAATAGGAAATTTTGTGAAAAATTAACTATTTCTCCCCTCCCTGTCCTGAACTATGTTTCCAGCAATCTTTGATAAAAAGAGATTCCCAAATCTTGTTATGCCTGGTTTTCAGAAGGATTGGGTGTTCTGCCTGACTTTTCAGACCTCCCCCCTAAGCAGCCTCTGGGTTAAAAGTGGCTGAATGGGTGCTGTGTCTCATCCATAGTCCCAGCAAACAAGTTTCCATTTCCATACTTGCAGGTGCACCTATGGAAGAAGACTGAGGAAAAGACATATGCCTAGCACAGATTTCAGACCTGGATATCAGGTAAGTCTCAGTGAGCCCTAGGAAAGAATCAGTGGATTGCTCTTAATTGATTACCTCTTCTGTGTGCCCAAGTTCAAGCATTGTCATGCAGAACCAGAAAATCAGACCCTTCCTGTACCGACCATTTTTACTTGATGTATTTGCTCTGGACCCTTGTTCAGTGCTCTCAATCATTTTCTGTCTTTGGTTATTTGACAGAGAAAACAAAAAATATTTCAAAGTTTGAAACAATGATTTCCATAAAGACAGTGTGTCCAGTCTTTAAATTAATGGTTTTCCACTCTTTTTTTTTAAATTGTGGCTGAAGCAAATGCTAATCTTTGTGTGGCCAGTTTACACCCACAGGCTGACATTAGGCTTGCTTGTCTGGTTAGTTTTCACTGACCTCCCTTAGAAGTAAGCCATGGAGCAGGAATCTGCCAATCAAAAGTAGAAAAAAAGCCTCACTGTAATGACACATTACTGGAGATAGAAGATATGCAGGAGTTCACATCTTAGATGAAGGAAAAACTACGTTGCTGGCAAGCTACATTTAGCAAAGACTTATTTCATCTGCCAATGATTATTTAGAGTACACGCTCACTTTTCATATAGATACACACAGATCCGAGCTAAACAGAGCTTCATTCTCCAGGGCCTCTGAGTAGTGCCACAATACGAATGTAAAAGAGAAGTAACAAGGCTCTAATGACAACTGGTTTCCCATTTGCTGGATACAGATATTCAGACTTTCTGTTCCCAGTGAACACATGCAGTACAAAGCAAATGATGAGCCTGGATTTGTTAGGTGTGTAATGAAAGAGGTTAACACACTGAAGAGAATGAATTTCAAGTGTAACCAATAAAAAACAATCTCTTTATGAAAGTTTTTAAATAGATTTGATGCTAGCAAGATGAGAAATTGCAGAAATCAAAAGCACGCCATTGCAGAATGAAACCTGCTGCCGACAGAGGAATTGTAATTTTATAGGCAACACTGAATTCAGTTCCAGGAAAAATGTACATGAAACATAGCTCTCTTGACAACCCCATTCAACGAGCTACTCAAGATGGAAGCTGTGTGAACAAAAAGCCTTCTGAAACCATAAAAGCAGCACTCAGGAGCTAAGGTGAAAAAGCTCTGAAATTATGGGAGGGTGTCACAACCTGTCAATTTATTAGCAGATGCTTCTAAATCAGTATTAGGAACAAAATATCAAACCCTTCAAAAGTGTCATAATGGAATTGTTCTGAAAGAGGAGAGAAAACACGTGCCACAGGGCTGGGGTATTCAGGACTTTTGCTAAACAGTTTGTGGAAGATTGTAGACAACAAAACAGGGCACAAGCAGCTGATGTCAGTTTTTCAAAACAGTAATAATTTTAAGCATATGGGACTGGAAAAAAGACTTCACAGTGACTTTTTGAGCAAACACTTTTAGTTAGGAATAATAGCTAAGCAAAAGAACAAGGGTCTGATTTTGTTCTACCTCACTTTTTGTTTAGAAAGTGTGAAATGCTATCGTCAAGTCAGAATTTTCTTTTCCCACAGGGGCTTGTTAATATTTTACTCCCAAAGATAGGCATTGCTATAGCTAGCAACTACAGACAGTCTATTCAGTTTAATCTAATGTTCAGGGGTCACAGCCTTTGATAGAGGATACTTTTGGTCTGTGAGGTTAAAAAAGAGATGGCTCTAACTAAATGTCAAGAGTACTGATTTTCATCAAAAAGCTGCTTATGATCAGCAAGAGCAAAACTGAGAATATGTCACTGAATTAAAACCTGGAACTAGATCACTCCTAACAATGCTAAGAGTAGGATTGCTTTCGTGAGATGATGGCAAGTCCCAGATAAGTGTGCTGATAATAACTGCTGCAAGCATTAGTTTAACAGCAAATGGTATTCCTGATAGAAAGGGAGGAGGGTGTAAGGATGAAGGAAGGAATAAACTACCTATCTGGCCTCTTTAAACATGGTGGGGCTTTAAACTCATCCTGACAGCTTGTTTGCTGGTGGCACAAAGGAGATGCTGACCTCACACATTAATTTTGTCAGTCAAGTGCTACCAATCAGGTTAGGATAGGGGAAACTGCCTGCCAAGGTACTTGGCAGCCTTAAGCCAGGTGCCATAAACAGAACAAAATAGTTACAGAGTAAGGATGCAAGCGGTATGCAGGACACTGGCAAGAGGGTGCAGTGAGTTGTTTGGAACCTCACTGTGGGGCTGCTGCACTAGCCCAGAGCCACAGAGCTCTTACAGCTTGCACTGGAAAGGAGCAGGATGCACATGGTGGCTGGGTAGGAAAGGACAGGATGAGACTGAACCCTCCTCCCTCATGGCCTGTGGTCTCAGCTAGAGCAAGGGGGTGGGGATATCCATTACCTCAAATGCTCTGTCCTCCAAAAATACATGGCTAAGCAGGGCCGGTGAATACTGGAGGGCTGGAGGTGCCTTGTTGCTCCTGTTGATGCTGTTCTACTTTACTGAGATGCCTCAGTCTGTGCTGAAGCCCTGAGTTTGCCCTCTCCAGCAAATGCCCTGAGCCCTTCACTGAAGAGTTAGTCTCGTGCTCTGTGACTCTGTGAATGTGAAAGCATTGTGAGCAAAGTGGAACACATCCAAAAGGAGAGATTGAGTCAAAATGGCCTCATAAGGTAATCTCCTTACATTTATAGCATGCTTCTGAGGCTGTGGCACAACACTTTAGGTTCAGTTCCAATGCTCCCTCTCTGCCATAAAATATATCTCAGCTAGACTTGTATTGCAAGTGCTGACACTGGTTTCACACTGGTTCCAGAAATGTTGATGGGTTATCTTCAACACCCAGCTTTATGCTGACTGAGACTGACTGTTGTCTTGTAGCCAGCAAAAGATCAGTGTAAGGATACAGGCAGCATAAAGACCAGTCACTTGGCAGCTTCAAGAGAAATAGGCTTGAGTGCTCCCCTCTGGTCTGGATCAGACTGGGACATGTACCGATTTGTACAAATCTAGGATTGATCCACAGGTTCAGGGCTGAGTGACGAGTTCTCAAATCCTTATTCTGAGAATATGACAGAGAATAATTATTGTAGTGTGGACTGTTAAAGATACTTCCTTGAGAAGGGAGGTCTTTTCCTAAGACTCTGACCTAGTGACTATCAATTTATTGAAAATGTAAGAAATTAATAATCTGTCAACCTGAGAATACCTAATGTCTCTTTTGGCAATCTTATTTTGACAATCTTATTAGAGCTTTTTGAACGGTTTCCTTCAAAGTTTTAAAGTGAGAATTAATTACTCCCTCTCCCCCTGCCCTCCAAATCCATTTCCTACAGTTCAGAATACATGACTATTCCAAACTCCATCTTCTGCTGAGATGTCAGCAGAATCATTCATTTTAGTTTACATACCATATATCCATAACAGGATGCTTCATGCAAAGAGATGTTTACCCTCTACAGTGCTTGGAGGAAATTCATCCCCTTTCTCAAAGGCTAAACCAAATATATGTTTCAAAGGCTAAACCAAATATATACTGTTCACTGTCTATTAATTAAGAAATAATGATCTCAGCAAAGGGCATTTCCCAGGAATTAAGGACTGGCTGCAAGAGTGGATAGCCTGAGATTTTTAATTAAAGGTGCAAGCTCCCTCTGTTCTGGCATATGAAATTCCATTTAAATGAGGTTCCATTGAATTCAGAGGTTTTTCATGGCATGAAGTTCACCAGTGCTGACAGGACCATGCCCACCCCAGTTTAATGGTGGAAATGCAGTGTAGAAAGACAACTTTTGACTGTCTCATCAGTGCCAATGTATTATATTACTGCTTTGAATGTGGCCAAAGACATAATTTATGATGCTGGGGGCTTCAAGAAATTATAGCTGGTTCATCTGTGGTAGTGAAGGAGTTGTTTCCAAAGTTATAGGTCTATGAGGTCATACCAGAGGGTCTTTCTCATTCAGAGTCTACACTGAGCCCCACCACAGACCCTTCACCTACATAAATATGAAGGTGGGAGGTTGGTAGGACATGGGTTTATGGAAGAAATGATAAAAAGAAAGTATACTAAAACTAGAGATGTGTCATGCCTGAGAACAATTAGAAGCAGTTTCCTTGTGTGTCAAATAGGCCATGTTTATAGCCTGGCCATAAAAATGAGATCAATTAAAACTGCTGGTGTCTGTTTCCTTAAAAGCAAAAGAAAATGCAACTATTACGAGTTTTTGCTGTTCAAAATCCTGTCTGAGTAGAGATCATGCTATATGCAACCTTTGTTCCAATCGAAGAGCTTCAAGGGCCAGCAGCAGATCTACTGCCAGAGGCAGTGTCTGTGCATCTCAGTCAGGCCTGGACAGGAGACCTGTTGGTCACAGCAAAGGTGGGTCTAACCCAGAGCAGGAATGCTGAAATTACCTCTGTTGGCCGTAAAAATGCCCCAACGGCTCAATCCTACACCTGTCTTTTGTTGCTGAGTGGGACATTATTTCTGTCTTTAGTTTGTCTGAAAAAATCATGCATTAGCTCCCTCTAGTACTCATTAGCAAAAGAAAAGCAGGATCAGGCCCTAAATTTATGGAAATTAAATGCTATCAAATCTGTTTAACTCCTGTAGGACTTTTTCACAACTTTATTATAGTTGCATCAGAGGCTGTTTTGTTAGGAAATAGTAACATATTTTCTGCTCCTCCACCTTGTAGCACTACTGTAGAGAAACTGATCTGACAGGGAGCAAAAATACACTGTTGGAAATAAATTCGGTGTTATGCTGAAAGTCATCCATGAAACCTCATGAAAGAGAGTGGGTGAGAAAGCTTCCTTTCCCTAGGAAAAGAACAGCTTTCTTTTTGGGACATCCTCATTGAGACTCCAGGAGCTGCACCATAACATTCCGCACCCTACCTACATGGCACACATGCCTGCACTGCTGAACTGTGGGGGTTGAGGCACTTCTCCAGGATCCAACTGCAAAGGCTGGGGACAAGGTGGCATATGATGAAATGGAGCAACTCAGAAAGTGACAGCAGAAACATCAGAGAAGCAGACATAGCAAGTAGCAAGGACATGCCAGAGCCAGCAAGGAAAACCCTTGTATGTAGCCTGACCTTGAGAGAAGCCTAAGAGAGAGATAACTTGAGTTGTGGCTCAAAAGAAGCTTGAAAGTGTGAAAAGAGAAAACAGTGACTATTGTTTTGACTCTCACTGTGCCCAGAGTAACGGGACATTTTGTGCAGCCTTTCTAAACAAACAGGTGCACATTAAAAAGCTCAATTCACTCCCTCATCCGTTTGTTCTCCAAACAGAAACAACCTGTAGGGACCCTGAATATTGGCCAATTCCTGGGTCAAAGAGGGTAACAAGAAGTATTTTAATAAAGGGAACTTTCTCCTCAGAACTGATTTTGCCTTTTCTTCTCACTAGTAAAAGATTTTAGTCCTTATCTGTGGTGATATTGTCATTAGCATTGTCATAGCAACAGATAAACAAGGAGAAAGCAATGTGCAACAACTTTTTTTTTTAAGGACAGTCCAAATATCTTACTAACAAGTAATTTGGTGACAGAATTTAGCAAAGCGGCTGCACAGTAAATGGGTTTATCTTTAAACATAATGCTCTTTTCCATTTTAACTGAGCATAAAATCGTATCTTTAAAGGATTGGCAAAAAGCAGGGCTTTATGCCTCTTGAGTAGTTCCATGTGACATATGGTCTTTCCAAGCAATAGTTTTATCGGCTGTGCACAGTAGCAGCAGATTTGAGCTAATGTTCCTGTGAAAACAAGTAAGGGTTTATCCAAAAACTGAAAAAGGGGAGGAGAAAGGCACCTTTGCCCTGCTATACAGAAAAAACAAATCTTGTCTTACGTCAAACTTACGACATCCCTCTATAAATATAGCAGCTACTGGTAGTGACTAACTTCAGCACATGCACTGGGTGGGTTGAAGAGGACTCTGTGACCTGTTTGATTCCCTGTCCCCCAGTGATATTCCCAGGAGTGTTTCAGCCCTGTGCCATCCTGAAGCCTTAGATGGAGAAGTGTGGTTCTTGGGAACAGATGGGGTATCCCTGCCCAGAGGGGCTTAGCTCCAACTTTTCCTATGAAGCCACATCTCCATTTCCCAACACAGATGCTTATAATCAGCATCAGGCACTGGCAAACAGTACGGCCTGCTTGTTGTTAAATGCATTTCACGGGGTGCTGAAGAGCACCTTGTCTCCACGCTCCCCAAAATCCCTCTTCACTCTGGGATTATGGCTGGGGATTCACTTAGCAGCTGGGCAGTGGTGCAGGGCAGGATGAGCCTCATTTACAAATACACACGCCCTGTGTTTGTTTTAGGACACAACTCTGCCTAAATATTGGCCTAAAATTATTTTTTGAGCTTGCTGCTGCCTCAATTGAGGACCACTGCGCTAGAAATAGTCCCTGTAAGTTAATTGGTGCTGGCATAACAAGTGAAGGAAGAAGGCAGAAATTAATGGATTGCAAAACATTTCTGCATCTGAAGAATTCTGCTACAGTAGTTGTTCACAGTCACACAGGATGCAAATAAACAAACACATGCTCATATGATTATATTCTTGCATGCACACATGCATACATACACATATTTATACTTGCATTTATATATGTGTATTTAGAATGACCTTAAATAACAGGTAACACAGTAGGGAAAATTGAAATGTAAAGCTAAAAAAAAAAAAAATCCTGTAGCTCAAAAACTTACCAGAAGGCATGTTTTCAGAAAAGCTTTCTATGTGCTTGAATGGTCCTGTGATGCTTTTGTAGTAATGAGTGATTTTTTCTCATTCTTACAACAATGCAATAATTTTTAGGTTGAGTTCCTCAAGGCCTTCTCATCAGCAAGAATGAATTCCCTGCATTCTGAAGTCTTTCATGAGCACTTCTCTCTCCCCTGCTGTCTGTGCCACTCTCTTATCCCCAAGCATAAGTGTCAATTTTGCTTCTATCTGAAGTTCAGTGAGATATTTTTCTGGTGGTTAGCTGAGATGTCTTTGTAGTAGCCATGCAAGTTTTTCACAACTGACACATGAAGTGTCACAATTGTGGCAGCATTGCATCTGCCCTGGGGGACATGGAAAAAGATGTTGGTTCAGTGGAACATATGAAGCAGGACTGAGACATTAAGAGTCCAGTCTGTGGATTGTCCCAAGTCCTAAAACTGTAAGGGAAACAAATATGTCTTTGATTTGAGACCTACCACTGCACTTAGAAATTGCATCTGCCTGTAGTAAAACAGCACAGTGTAGATTAAGGAATTACTCTTTTGCTTTATATATAGATACAGGAGGAGCAGGCAGAGGCACAGAAGAAATATCCACCTTTGGTGATAGCCAGAGATAGATGGCATTACAAAATAGGAGAAAAATGGAGTTCCTGAAAGTGGCTTTCCATGTCTGAATTTCTCTTGGAACTCTGGCACCATGCAGAGTTGCTAACCCTGGGACAGGAATACCAGACCTTATATATGGCCTGCTCACAAAGGACATGTAGTACACACTGCAGACAAACTACTCTGCAACAAAGAAAGGCTTTGTTCTGACTCAACAGAAATAGGTAACAAATGCAGCTTTAGAAATGACTCTTTCTCAATAAAGGGTAATCGGTTCTTCCCTTTTCTCATTGTGTGAGATACTCTATAGACTTTATTCATTAGAGAGCACTCTGCAAAGTTGAAGTAAGAAATGGGAAAAATAAGGATGGCAATAGTGTTGTAAATTCAGCTTACATGTCAAGGAAATTACAATAAACTAATACACTTTCTGTAAAAAACACTGACTGATGGTGTCATTCCTAGAATAAAAAGCAACAAAACATTCAGTATGCCAATACCTTCAAGGTATAGACAAAGATGGGCCTGTCACGAATCACAGAATGGCAGAAAGGAAAGGACTTCTGGAGATCATCTACTCCAACTCCCCTTCTCAAAGCAGTGTAAACTAGAACTCAGTCCTCTGGGCTGTGTCCACTGAGGCTTTCAATGTCTCCAAGGAAAGAAACTCCACATCCTCTCTGGGCAATTTATTCAACAATTCAATTAGCTTCACAGTAAAAAAGTGACTGGCCTCCAGCTGACCTCCTTGTGATGCCAGCCACATCACAAGCCTTTGAGTCTGGTAGTTCCATCAGTTTACAGTCCATGTGTAAACTGACAGTCCACTGTCCATTTACTTACTATGTAGTTCATCAGTTTGCTGAATGTTATGCAAGTGGTCTTAGGGGAGACAATCCTGAAGGTCCTGCCAAAGTTGAGAAAAATCAAGTCCTTTGTTCTCTCCTAATTTGCCAGGCCTGTCGCTTCGACATTGAAGTTTATCAGTTTGGCCAAGCATGTGATAACTGCAGTGTAGACCTTGCTGGCTTGATAGGAGGGAGCTGAATAACTTCTAAGAAATAATTTATTGAATGATGTCTAACTTCCTGATCACAAAATGTCCCCTGAGCAGAATATGCAGAGGTTCCCCCATGTCCTTTTGTGTGTCCCTCCAGTGTATTACACATCCTGAGACTGGAGTCACTCTTGGTTTGCATGTCATTCACCTGGTTTATTATAATCTTGACCTAATGTTCAAAATTTAGCCAATCTGACTGGCCATTTATTCATGTAACATGCTTTGGTTTCCTCATTAATTCTTAGAATGAGGTTTCAAGTACATCTTGAAAGTCAAAATTGGCTTTCAGCAAGTATTGATATGCCGTGAAAAATCGTTGTATTTCATATGCGTCACTACTTTTTTTACAGGAAAATCTGGGGAAACATAGACACGGACTGAAGACAGTAAGTTAAAGTGAGAGCTAACATCACCCAAAAATAGACTGGCTTTTTAGTGGAGGACAACTACTTAAGAAAAATACTTGTTTTGCTGTTCTTAGAGTCAAATTTGTCAAGATAGTGTGTAAATCCTGGGGACACTCTAATAGCCTTTCATGTTTATTTCATTAATGGGTACTCAGCTCCTGGGTTCCTGGTGGAAGAAGACCCTGGAAACAGAAAATAACTAGTGGACCCCAGTCGCATGAGCTTCCCTGCCTTGTTCCAGTCTAATGGGCTTTGCTGGAGCGGGCAGAAAACTGGATTTAAGGACAGGATTTAGGCTACTGCTATTCTTGCTTTTCCAACCTTTTATTGAACCAAATATTAAATTCTTTAGGCTGAATTAGACAGGGAGGAGTAGAAACATCTTCTGCATATCCTTTAATTCTTGATATCTTCGCAGCAGCTGTCAGCTTTAGTTTGTTCATTGATCATTCAGTTGAGCAAGAGCAAGAAGATGAAGGACCATTCACCCCTTGATGCTGTTAACAAGCCTGTCAGGCCTTGACAACTTAAATGAGAGACATTTCATAAAATTATGAGTGAAATTTTAAATGTCTTGTTGAGGCATACCACAAAATCCTTTGCTGTCAAATGAGCACTTGCAGTAAGTTGGGTTTTTTTCCCTGACTCAGCACTCTGCTCACGTCAGACCCATCAAGTTTTTGGAAACATCTCCTTTTTATTGGGGGCATGCTCAGAAACATTAACACAAGCATTAACACTCAATTTACCTGCTGACATTACTGTTGCACATCAGTACTGTCATTTATGTGCATGCAGCAGAAGGGCAGGATAGTTTAATGAAAACTCTTTAAAATGGATTAAGATTCTCTATTTCCTTATCAAATACCACTACCTGAGTTAACCTGAGAGTATTTCACAACCAATTCAATGTACTTTTTCTCCCCTGCCATTGCCTGAGTGGTCCACATGTTTTAAGGTGATGCTTTAGTCCCACAACAAGAAATATGTATGGTTTTTAATGACTTTTTACTGACTGCACACATATTGCAAAGGGTATCTATTTGGCCCTTGGCCCAAACAAAAGTCCTGTGCAGTGGCTGGGGCCACCAGGGCACTTAAGAATAGCTGTGGCCCAGATCTATGGCACAATAGCTGTACAAGCCCTAAAATCTTCCATGCTTGAGGAAGCCCATCACTCGAAGCCTAGGGCCACAAGTTTGTCTGTCTGCCTATCACTGGGACAAATGTATCCCAGCAGCCTCTATGAGAGCTTCCCAAATTTTGCTCTTCAAGCAAAGTGGGGTACTTTGTTTGCGTACAAGTTTCAGCTAAGGTGAGCATAAGCAGACTTTCTTCAGTTGACTGCAAGCCCCATTTGAACAGAAAATTTTGTTTCACAAAGTCCAGTGTGTGTGGTACCAGAAGTATCTATTATATTACATGAATAACAGTTATTGTAAGCTTGCTTCAAACAGAATAGGTATCTGTTTTTGAGCCAGTAGTCAAAACCAGAAGCAGCCATGCAATTTATAGCTAACTATGTAATCCATCAGCACTTAGGCTCCAGCTTGGAAAAATATTTTGAGTACCATTTTAACTTGAAGTATATGGAATACACATTGATTTGTGTACAGCAAATGCATATGCCTAAACCTGTGTGTAACTGGAGCTGTATAAGATTAAATGCATCACTGAAAGAGTGTCATTAGAAAAAGCCCTGAATTTTAGCTGAATGAATTTTCTAGAGATAAATAGAAGACCAACTCCACCCCCAGCTCTGTTTCTTTTTTGTTGTAGTATGATGTAAGCAAGATCCTATTGCTCTGCAATATTGATGGCATACCTTCATGCATAGGTGATAACGCATTCCCAGCACACTATAAAATTTAAAATTAATGTTTTCCACTGCTGGGATGTTTGGGTTTTTTTACCCATTTTTACTTGGAAGAATCTTCTAGAAACAATAACACTGGTCCTGTGTGTTCAGACTATACAAGGAAGAGGATCTTACACAATTGCCAAATTTCTTTGTTTTTCTCTGCTGCCCTTCATTGCCTGTACTTTTTTCAATGCTCAGGAGCGAATATACTTTCCGTCAGAGTTTCAGCATATTTTCCTGTCACACATTCTCCTGCTTTGAGCTCTTTTGTTCTAATACTCTTGACATTTAAGCTGGGCACTTTAAAGGTTCTTTCTCTTTACTTTATTCTATGATTTATTGATTACTTCCAGCTTCTGTTTCCCTAAGCCTATTTCCTTTCAAGTTTTCTCACCCTTCCGACTTGTTATTTCATCCCTTGATACAAATAATGCTTCACAGTCCCAGTTTTAAAGCCACAACCACAGCACAATTTTTTCTCCCATTGGCTTGGCATAGCAGCATTTCTTTTGCACACGGAGGCCCAAAGACATTGTAAATGATTACAGAGGTCATTGTTTCTGATGAATGTGTCACGGCCACACATTTACAAAGGGCCTGCTGAGCTGCACTGTCCTTTGCAAGTGGTTCCTGAAGAAGTCACAGGCTCTACTCACAGATCAAGGGACTGCTCCGTGTGGGAAAGTGACACTCTGCACTGGGACAAAAGTCGCCATTGTACGGGGAGAAGCCCCCTTCCCAAAGCCTGGGCAGTGCTGGCTGTGTGAGTCTGACTGAAAACCAGAACAGTAGGAGATGCTGGATAAGGGGGCTTGCCAGCAGTTAAGTATTATTGCGCCTACATATTGTGGTGCACATTTTGTGCTAATTGCTACCTGGTGGGAGCCACACAGTTGGTGACAGAGTGTGGCTGTGTGTGTGCTCCCATCTGCATTTCTGCAAGGCACGGTTTTGTTCTGGTGTTGCTCCTATAAAAGGAGGCTTCCATTCACCAGAAAGACCAGTTCTAGCATAAGAAACACAGCAGGAGCTGTATTAGGTGTGGGTCTCAGTGTGAGTTTTGGACTGAAGTTACCTAATTTGGCTCCATCCTCAACTCCCTGCCATGACGTTGGCATAATATTTGGGTCCGTCTTGGCGTCTTCCAGTGATTCAAGCTATACAAATAGTTTTGGAATAATCAGATAGGAGAGCTCAGAATGAAGCATGGCATTACTACCTATGCAAGGCTTTGAACAGCTTTCCTTCTCTGTCTCCTGCTCTGTTATGGCAAAGGACGGGAAAGGACCCTTGTCTTTCTCACGTCTGTGTTCCCGTCTTGGACTGAGTGACACACTGAAGCCTTTAATTTCCCCTTAGTGTGCAAAGTAGTGCAATGATTTGCTGCTGTACATATGCAACAAGAAAGCACAGTAATTCACCTGGATCCAGCAAGGAATTTGTATATTAGGCATTAAAGGGTAGATTGCCCAAGGTGACAGCCAGATTCTGTGCAGTAGAGTACTGTGTTTGGAGGGGCTCTTTTGCCCACTTTCAACTCAGATACAAGGGGGCTGTGGAGCAGACTAACCAACATTCGCATATAAAGCCTACTGTAGTCAATTAGCTAGTGATTTTTCTGTCTGCCAGGATTCTGTGCAAATGAAGAGATATCAAAGATGCAGAAATTGATTGAACTCAGCTGAACATGTACCTCCTGCTTGGGTTCTAAAATAAATAAAGACCTTTTACAAGAAAAAAAAAGGAGAATTGTTTTTACATTTTTTTTGTTTCAATAGAGACAAAAAATTAAATTGCCGATAAAATTTTATGAGAAAGGAAATTTTTGTTAGAAATTTTATCACATAGTATTGATTTTGCTACTGTGAAGAAAATTTCCCTCTAAAAGTTAATAAATAAAAGCAAACAAGGATATACTTTTAATTGCTTTAATTTAAAATCTTCTAACATATACACATTGGTAAATTATGTTTTTTAAAAATATGTAACCTGCTGGTTTTCCTACGTTTAAATGCCAGTTAGAAAGTTTTAAATGGTGAAAAGTTGGTCTTAGGTAGGTCTGTGAACATGACTCCTTATGAATCTGTGAATATAGATGACTAAAACCTTGGCCTTTGGTTTGTCTGTCAGACTGCACATACTAGCAGGATGTTACTCTGGTTCATTTTACATGCAGCACACCAAAGGGGTGTGTTGTCCTAGAGGCTTAAACTGTGTTTTACTTTATGCTAAAAATTCAGCCCAAATGATACAGCCAAGACTGAGAGATTAATAAATTGTAATAGCAGTGCCTTTATTAACACTGGAAAATTGGAAGTTATGCTTCTGATAAGGAAACGGATTTTACCAAAATCAGTACGAAATACTTACATTGTGGTTTTGTACATTTCTTGTATGCATCCACATAAGCACGTGTATATTTTACACATGTACTTGCCTTTCCTTTAGGCAACCACACAGTGACATTTTCTGAGGAATAAGAAGCTGAATGAGCAACTAAGACAAGGCTGTGTTTTTTCTTTTTCAGCAATAGAAATAATGAACTATGTGGCTAGAAATTTTTGGAGAGGGCCTTCAGCAAGTTCCCATTAATTTTCTCATTTAAGAATCTCCAGAAATGACAACAAAGAAAAATAGTAAAGTTATTTCATGATTACATATTTTTCTTGTAAAGGAGGAATTTTAGGTTTTTATAGAAGCTGTTGGTTTGTTCTTTCTAGGCTGCCTGGAGAATTGCCTCAAAGCAACCAGAGGTATGTTCCCTTCCTTAAGACTTTAATATGATCCATGGGACCCCAGTGCTCTGCCAGCTCCAGAGGCACAAGACAAGTGAGGGATTCTGGGTTGGAACCCCATGTGTCAGAGTGATGCTCTTACATGGGTTTTAACAATGTTATCCTCAGATGAATTGGAGTGAGGCAAGCTCAGGAGCTGACAAGCACAAATAAATCTCCAAATGAATGACCTGGTAGTTTGTGTGTGTTCTTATTTCCTATTTAATTTTGTTTTAGGAGTGGCTACTATCTTGTGCTGTTGTGGCTTTGTTTTCTAATCTCACAGATGTCTGCCAGCTGCTGGATACTCAGAAGAAGACAGTCATTTGGGCTCTTTCCCGTAAGCCATGTCCCCGAGTAAGTTCTCACACAGAGAAAAGAAATTCAGGTCAACAAAGAGATATCAGTGAAAAGGTTCTTTTAGAGTAAAAATTTGGTGGAGATTAAAATAGGGCAAAAGTTCAAATGAGAATGAACCATTGCCAAGCAAGCAAGAATCTTGGCAAAAAAGAAGGAAAAGAAACATTGGTTTAAAAGGCAAGTAACCATGGCGAGGCAACAGCTCAATGCTAGAATCTGGTTAAGAACTAATATCACACAGAGCTGTGATTGTTTATTCAAGGCTAGCCCATGGGAGAACAGTTGTCTCCAATGAGTGTTCTCACAGCTTGGATCCAAAATTATAACTGCATTTTTTTTTAAGCATCCAGCACTTCAACACTACCCATTTACTGTTAGACAAAAGAAAAAGAAAGTACGAAGTTTTTTTCTCCGTGTCCCTTGTGTGTTTAAGGCAGAGCTTTACATATGGAAAGGCATTTCATGTCAGCTGTTGAACTAGTAACATGCTATTCTGCAGCAGTTGCCAATGGAAACTGTTGATATATTTTCAGTGCCTCTCCCAAGTTTCAGAAGAAACTGGAAGCAGTGTATGGTTTAGAGATGTTTTGTTTGTGTGGGTTTTTGGAGGGTGAGAGAAGAGGTCTTGCACCCCTGAGCTGCATTACTGCAGTTGTGACACAAAACAGCTAATGGAGTGTGGGAGCTAACAGCTGTGGAATTAAGTTTAGGCATGAAATAAAAATAATGGCAGCTTTGATACAAGTAATAATTTACTAAAGATGTTTTGTGGCTATCAGCAAA